>NW_022103915.1:47034402-47040814 GCF_000313985.2 Echinops telfairi
TTTGAGAATGATGAGGGCAACAAATGTATAAGTGTGCTTTACACAATTGATGTATGTATGGATTGTGATGAATTGTATGAGCCCCAATAAAATTATTTTTAAAAAAAGAACTAGAGGAAAGTTGTATGTTTCATTGTTGCTACACTGCACTCTAACTGGCCAAACTAGTTTATATATGCTTATATTTTGTTTAAAAATATTGCGTAGGCCTTTTGTGTGTCACATAATTTTTGTATCTGTACTTTAATGGCTATGTTGTATTTCATTCTGTGAAGGCAATGATATATTGTTATTTATCAATTACTTACCTTGTCAATTAGAAGTTATTCTAGTTTTTCATATTCCTGATGATTCTGATGTATAGCCTAGTGGAAATGTTATGCTCATATATGTCTTTTTACAAGAAAAAAATACAGGCCAAAGAAATATAAATACTTTTAATATTTTCTATACACATTACCTAATTACCTTCTTTGGGGGGTTTGTTTTGTTTTTACAGATGTTATAGTTGATGGTTCCTATTGACCTATATCTTAAGGTATCATCTGACAGAATTTTATCATTTCTAGAGAGAAAACTAAATTGTTCTAGGCACCTCTAGTAGTGCTAAGGGGATGCTTGAGTAGACAATAAAGTAGGAATGAATGTCCAAGAGTAATGTAAGCACTCATATTTTCTACAGGTACCTGGCTTTGTGGGACATACTAGGCAAACCTTGGTGTGATGAACTTTTCTTTCTTGATCTCAGCACAGTGATTTTCATGATGTACTCACATGGATGGAAAGTCACTTAGTCAATTAAGACAGCCTAAGAACTGAAGGTAGCTGTCAAACAAATGGTAGCTTGATGATCGCTCTAGGGGCGTGGCCTGTTGTATAAGAGGGAAGGAATCTGGGAACTTCTCCCTCTCTGCCACTTCTCCCTCTCTGCCACTTTGCCTTCCTGCCTGCTGGGACCCCGTGCTTGCCTCAAGGGGTGGCCACGTGTGGGGGCTCGGTTCTAAGAGCTGTCATAGCCCCGTCATAGTTCCACTGACGTTGGGTCCACGTGACTGTGCACCCACCAGCCTGTGATCGTTAGACTTCGCTTTCCTGCATGCGCCTATCTACAGCTTTGTGAGTCTGTAGAAGGACTTGGGGACTAACATCAACCTATGGACTTGAATTGGACTGTGACCGTCAATTTTGTGTGCCGGCTTAGCTAGACTCTGGTTTCCAGTTGTTTAGCCAAACCCTAACTAGTGTACATGCTGTCATGGATTAGGTAAGTTACATGTGATTTGATCAGTTGGCCTTTGGCAGAGCAGAGTACCGTCCATACTGTAAAATAATACAATGCAGTGACTTTACATATCATGTCATATAATGTAATCATATTCCACAGTGTTATCTAATATAGTGTGATCAGTCGCTTTAGGTCATACCAGTGTAGGGTGGTGTGTTAGTCTGGGTGGACTGGAGAAACAAATTCATAGACACTCATATGTGTATGGGAAAGAGCTTTATATACAAGAGCAGTTGAATATTGAGAAAACATCCCAGTCCAATCCAGATCAAGTCCCTAAGTCTGATATTAGCCTATATGTATGATACCAATCTATAAAGTCCGCTTCAGATTCATGAAACACATGCAATGACACCGAATGCAGGAAGATCACAGGCCAATGGGTGGAAGAGCTTGTTGATCCAGTGGTGGTGTAAGCATCTCAGTGCTGCAGGGGTCTCCACGTGGTTCCTCAGGCTCCACCAGGCTTGCTGTCCATAATGTGTCCCAGGGAGTCAGCCTTGGCAGTAGAGAGTCTCCAAGGGCATAAGCCTGTGACCCACCTCCAGCGAGTTATTTATCTCCTTAGCACCTCCAAATGAGGTCATCAATCTACTACCTGATTGACGGGCTAGACTCCACCCCTTCACTCTGAAACCTCAAATTGACACCAGATTATGTAACTATCACAGGTGGATCCTAAACCTAGTCATTCCTGAGTTATTAAAGCACCAGAATCGATACAAATACACACACATGGAGACAGATAATATGTGAGGATCATCCACAGAGAAACATCAACAATGAATGGCAAGCAACAGAAAAAAATAAGAGAAAGACTCTTAGAAGTAATCACTGTGGCTGATACCCTGATGAGGACTTACAGCCTCCAAGACTGAGAAAATAAATCTCTGTGGCTTGAAGCCATCTGTCTACATGATTGTGTTGCAGCAGCATTTGAAAATGACAGCCCTTTGGCAGACAGAGGCCTGACTTCCAGGGACACAGTCCTGTCAGGTTGGGTCAGGAATTCTCAGATGAAGGCTCCACTGACTTTTCACAGTGAAGGTTCTCAGACCACACATTAGAGACAAACCATGCCCAGTTAGCTTTCAAAATACCCCCTACTGAGTGTGTCATACAATTCTCGTCAACTTTTCAAATGTGAGATCTCTATATGTGCCTTTCGATCTGAAAATGGGCAGTCTATGTGTGGCAAAACTTTATAAATTGAAACAAAATGATGGGGCATTCAAAGGAGAACTCCTGTTTATTGATTGAGTTTCGAACTTTGTAACTTTGTTAGGAATTCTCCTGGAAGACGTGTTCTCCTTGTGGCTAGAATCCAACGGCAAGTAGGATTTATGTTGGAGCCTTGTTTCACAGCAGGTTATGCTAACACTCCGCTGCTGGATCTGAAGAGTAAGGCCGACTTGGGGCCTGTATTACATGAGAACCTTCCTGTGTGGAATTTCTCATGGAAAGCCACACTTCAATACAATATGTCATGGCATATTATCTCTGTGAGTCTATTTTCTTTTCACCAAACTGTGATTGTAACCTTTTCTCTCAGCTTGTCTGTGCCCTCTTCCTGCGCCTCATGCTCCTAAGCCAATATTTTGGGTTGTCAGGAGACTGGCCCCCTGTGAACCGGGGCAAGGAGATGTAAGCATGCTTTCTTCTGGCTTCACTTCCCTGCACGTGACAGGTTCTCCTCTCTGGGATTGATTTCATTGTTTTAGAAAATTATTCTCACTTGACTCTAAACATAGTTAAGCCAGTGAAATATAACCCTGCTATTTTTTTATGCATGTGTAACAGTGATTCTGAATAACAGGGTCAACTCCCTCCTGACTGCCGCGTGTAAGTTAACTACATTTGAAGTGATACCACTCCTGGCGATGAGCCCACGAGAGTAAGCAAGTTGAGTAGCTTTGAGTTAGGTCAGTGGTAGGGTGGGAGATCTCCAAAGGAACCCGGATGGCTCAGACAGAAACGTAGGCTGTTAAGTACGTTTGATTGTGTCTCTAATTTAATAGTGGTCAACCCCTATAGCTCTCACTACGAGTAGCCTTTTCATGAGACACGCCCGTACTTAATGGGCAGGTGAAAAGCCACCTGTTCCAGGCTGATGTGGGCTGGGGCCCACGGTACAGGCACCGTGCAGGAGAACCCCGTGTTAAGTTTTCAGAAAATGTGCAAGCCAGTTGTTAAAGCAGAGCCAATATTATCAATGAAATTATACACATTTACAGTGAACTATATTTCGAAGACTATTGTTATTGTTTGTTTGCTATCCAGCTGAATTCTGGCTCACAGTGACCCAGACTAAATTATCCTACAAAGTGTCCTCGGTTGTAATCCTTATGGGAGCAGATCTCCAGGTGTTTTATCCTGTGTAGATGCTGGCTGGGTTCAAACAACCAACCTTTTGATCCACAGCTAAGTGCTTAACATGGTGCCCCCAGGGCTTCATTTAAAAAGGGTAAAAATATGTAAAATTCATCATTTCTTACTGGCTACTTCATTTTGCTACCATCTATGCTCTTCATACTATTACACTGAACCAAGTGATGGACACACTACAGGGTAGTGTGCTTTTGAGCATCTTTTCCCAACTCTGCATTTAGTGGCATTTTGTTGGTAGCTAAAAAATCAAAAGGGTGAGAATATTTATATTGCAGGTTTCTGTGAATGCTATAAATCAGCGCTTCCCTAAAGATCAGTTTAAAAACATTTACCAGCAGCATCTTCCTCCTTCATTTGTAATAGGAGAGACCGGCTCTTCTTTAACTAACAGCCACCTGTGGAGTTTTCCTTTGGGTCTTCATCCTGCTGCTGGGTTCCAGAAATGGAGATCCTAAGCCATATGCCGTTGTACTCAATTTGGGCAGACGTGTGAAATTGTGATTTAAGTTGCAAAAAGCTCCCTTCCCTGTTGGATTCGAGAAGCTGAGCATTTTCCTTCAAAGCACAGAGAGAGGAACTTGGTGACAGGTTTGGGAAAGGGCAGTGGTTTGGGAAGCAGTCCTGCTGGTGCAATGGTTAAAGCACTTGGCTGCCAGCCTAAAGGTCAGCAGTTCGAATCTACCAGCCACTCTGGGAGAGGAAAAAAAAAATCAAATCCTGGAGATCTGCTTCCATAAAGATTATAGTCCAGGAAGCCTTCTGGGGCACGACTCCTGTACCCTGTTGAGTTGGAAGTGACTCAATAATACTGACATAGCTTTGAGAAGGCAGTATGGTTCAGTGGCAAAACCCTTCCCTTCCAGGTTCTGTTCCCGGCCAATGTACCTCAAGCACAGTGAAAACATCTGTCAGTGAAAGCTGGTGTGTTGCTTTGATGCTGAACATGTTTCGGTGAAGCTTCCTGAGCTAGATGAGCCTAGGAAGAAAAGCCTGGAGATCTACTCGCACAAAACCAGACCATGAGAATCCAGTGGATCCCCAGGGTCTGATGCTGGGCATGAGGTCACCACCAGTCGTTATGAAACATGAGGAGCAGGATGTCAACCTGATGCTGTCACAGGGATCAGAATGAAATGCAGAGAGAATCTGGAATAACTGTGCCCACACCGGAGTTGTCTGATCTTACAGCAGTTTAGAACCTGCTGTCCTGAAGAAGGCTTACACTCATTTGTGAAATATGATTTAAAATATGAAAAAGACACTGTAAGGAGTTGACTTCAACAACAGAAAATGAATTTTCTTTGTATGAAGGACTTTTAAATTCTGAAATCATAGGTTAATTATCTAAAGAGTAATACAATCAATTTTTTTAGAAGCATGAGACCAATGAGGCTCTACAGCAATAAGGATGTGCCATATAATAAACACAAGGGGGCTTCAAGAAGCTCATGGAAGAATTAAATGAAAAGATAATAGACTTTGCCCATCAACTTCAGTCTATTTAGTACCCACTCCCTAACTCATTGCATTAGAGACAACTTTTTTTTGTTTCCTTAAAAAAAGGACAAATATTACAAATTGTAATCAGGTCCCAGGCTAGACCAAAAAACAACAACTGCACCTTGAATAAAGTTTAGTCTAAGTTGAGCGGTGATAAGAGCAGGTATCCATTACAATAATAAGGAAGGATAACGAAAAGAAAAGAGTTTATCTTTTCTCTTGCCCAAGCCAAACGCAGGTGCCTTAGAAAAGTCTGAGCTGGTGAAGTTTGTCCTTGTCTGTCAGGCATCTCAATTTATACCTAGAAGCCCTCTCATCAGACTCTGCGTCCTCATGGTACTTGACATTCTTCACAATGTCACCTTCATAGATGTACCTTAACTTCTGCTTCAAGCTCAAAAACTTACTTGGCCCCTCTTTTTAGTTTTTAGACACAATCTTTCATCTTTCCGCACACAGCTGCTCTCGGGTGTGACTTTTACACAAATTTATACAAATGTTTGCATGACCAATAGCCCTTAAGCTTCCCAGATTCATTTGTGTTTTATGGACTGAGTCTTGAAAACACAAATTATCTCTAATTGGCAGTCTACTGTGAAATTAAAACCGAACAAGAGAGAGTAGGAATATTGGGGGTAAACATTGGAAAAGGTAAGCATGGGGCAGGTCCCCCACACAGAGACCAGTCACACTGCTAGTGAGTTGTTTAATCTTTGAAAATGTGTTTGGGGTGTAAAAAAAAAAAATCAGCCCTCTGACCCACAGACTTTCCTGCACTGGTCAAAGCTGACTTTCAGCTAATCCTTGTTTTAGTAATCGCCCTACTGGTACCGACAGCCCCAGAATTACAAATATGTCCAGATTAAACATTAAAATCCCCTAAATCTTCTTGGATTCCTACTGGGACAGCCCCACATTTTTCACCGGGGGCTGGTGTGGGAACTAGGGAGCTTCCAGACACAGAAGGAGGGTGGTGAAAGATGGCACGCGTGTGCATGTGTGTGCGTGCATGTCTGTGGGTGTGTGTGCACACGCGCGTGCGTGCTGGTGGAAGTTGCATTTGTGTGTAGAGAGAGATTTGAAAAGTTCATGGAAAAATGGAGTTGATAGAGAATGGATACTTTTTTTCCCCATGACTTTTTTAAGCCCCTTGTACATATGCTCAAGCTATCATTTTGCAAGAAGAGAAGGATAATTAAACACTTAAAAGAGTTGCGAGACATGACGTCCCTCACTGAC
>NW_022103915.1:47042338-47060056 GCF_000313985.2 Echinops telfairi
TCATGAGGGAGGGGGGAGCAGGAGGGAGGGGAAAAATGAGGGGTTGATGCCAGGGGCTTAGGTGGAGAGCAAATGTTTTGAGAATGACGAAGGCAATGCATGTACAAATGTGCTTTACACAATTGATGTATGTATGAATTGTGATAAGAGTTGTATGAGCAACTAATAAAACAATTTTAAAAAGATATGGAGAAAATTTTTTTTAAAGTTGTAACAGATATACTCCATTTAGAAGACATCTTATTGAACTTTAAAATCCACATTCATGTCTATTATTCCTTCTCTCCAGTTACCTAAAGCCTGGCCCCACAAAGGCCTCCTGCCTACTATATCAGAATATATATTCTTCTTATAATTCCAGTCTCATTTATTTTTTCATTTTTTCCTACTTACTCCGCTAGGCGTTCCATAGAATAAGTATCTTGATTTCTCTTTTGATCTCTTGTTCAGCATTAATGCATTCACTGCTATGGAGTAGATGGGGTAGACTGCTCCCAGGAGTTTCTGAGATTGTACCCCTTTACCTGAGAAGAAAGTCTCGTATTTCTCTGGAGGAGGGTGTTAGTGTTTTAAACTGCTAACCCTGCAGTTCCAAGAACCACCAGGGCCCTTCGGAGCGATCTAGAACTCTATAAATCACTTCTGTATCAGCCTTTGCTCATTAGTAACAAATGCTCATCAATTAGCTATAGCTGTTCACTTACAAACATAAACACCAATGAAAAACCACTAATGCTGACTACACGCCCAACCTTGCTACCCCACCCCACCCCACCCCCGGCCAAGTAGAAGCAATCAAGGGCATTTGCACAGCTGGTGATCATTGTGGGCCATCAGTGATGCATGTAAAATGTTTATCTTGTATTCAAAGTGGGTGAGGAGTCTTGCAAAACAGAAAACACAATATGGCCCCCTGACCTTAAGGAACTGAGAGACTGAAAAAAATAAAAATAAGAAGGCATCTTTCATTTCAATACAGGGAATTTCAACAGAGCAAAGTCAGAATTTCTGAAAAACCACAATTATTTGATTAGTCTTTGGGAAAGGTCTTCAAATGTTAATGTGTACAGGGGTCTTTGAAGGTGTTTCTTCCTACAGATCCCAGGGCCTCACCTGGGTGGTGGTGGGTTGAGTTCTGTAGGCCTGGTGTGGAGCTGCCTTTTTAACAAGCACTCTGCAACGCTGGGCCAGGTACCCTGTCTACAGCTTAGAGACCCTGGTGGGTCCTAGGGAGGTCCCAGGCTAGGGTGAATGGTTTGCACTCAAGTGCTAACCCAAGGGTTAGAGGCTAGGACCCAGCTGGAAACACAACAGAAGAAAGCCCTGTGGAGTGGTTCTCCTCTCTGTAACACACGGCCTGAGAGGAGTGGTGGTCTTCATGACAATAGGTCTGGTTTTATTTTCTGGGTCTGGTGGACACTGGACTTGGAGCTCATTGCTCTGTCTCATCAACCATCCCCTTCAGGTGGTGACACAGGGAATCCCTTGCATTGTAGTACGAAATCATTTCATTTTTACATTTTTTGCCCAAGATTTCCCCGGCAATATGAAATTCTGATTGTCTTTTGAAAGAAAGGAGCTGTTGGACAGACTTTTAAAAAGAGGCACCGAGGCTAAATAAAAACATGGACAATTGCCTAGGTTTGCCATTGATACGCTTCTTACCTATATTCTCCAGGTAAGATTAGTCACGTAGTTAAACAGATACATGTATGAAACACCAATGAGACCAAACCTGTCTTCTAATCAATTCCAGCTCATCGGAACCTCATAGGGCAGAGTAGAGCTGCCCCTGTGGGTTTCCCAGGCTGTTCTCATCAGCATGTTTAAGCCCGATTACAATCGTCTGATTAGATTATAAGGGAAAAACAATCCTATCTGGCCAAAGGCTCTATTTGAAGGCTTCCAGAATATATTTTGAAATTTCTATCCAAAATTTTTATAATAATTTATACTCTTGTCAGAACCACTTTCCACATATAAAATTATGCATTATTCATTTTAGTCGTTGCCAATCAGATAAGTAAAAAGTATATCTTATTTTGGTTTTTCATTTGTTTCACCAGTCAAAGGGTTAACTATTCATTTGTCCATTTAACTTCATGCTGAGTTTTGTTCCTTCTTCCCTTCTCGCTCGCTCTCTTAATTACCTACTACTGTAACATTTACAAGCAACTTCTACTTGCCATCCCTTTTAACTTTGTTCACGGACATTTTGTTTTGTACATATTTTCTTTTCTTTTAACTTTTTTTTTTTTATATTTTCTTTTGTTTTTTTTTTTCCTTTTTTTCTTGTTTATTTTGGGGAGGAGGGTTTGTGATTTATTTATGTAAAGAGAACATTTATTAAGTCTTAACTGGGAGGAAGATGACTATAGATACATAGGATCTGGATAAGGAAGAGGTCACAATGGTGTCCAAGGGTTTGCTGGGATACATACCATTAAGAAGGACATAGGCGGTCAAAGTAGACTGTCACGTAAGCATTGTTGGAGGCAGATCCATAGATCATAGTTGCTGGTGGCCTCCCAGAGCAGGAGGGGACCGTGATTGGGGCATGTGCATTCTGTCAGGCAGAGGAGCTTCCTCAGGACAGTCAGGGCGTGACTCATGGCCTTTGGACCCCGGAAGGTGATGTCTTCAGGTAAACCCCTGAGGGAGATTACTGCCTCCTGAACTGGTCAGTTTCCCTCTTACTCTAAACTCTAAAATTCATTTGTCACAAAATGCATGTTCACTGTGAAAAGTGGCATGCGCGCGCACGCACACACGAAAACGCATGTACTTTTACTGCCTAAAGATAAAACTCATTAACATTTTGAGATAGATGCAATTATTTTGTATACCTATAATGTTACATAATTTAAAAGATAAAAGGAGACATTAAGTACGTTTGGACCCTGAATTACTTCCTCTCTCTCTCTCTCTTTAAAAATTATTTTACTGGGGGCTCGTACAACTCTTATCACAATCCATCCATCCATCCATTGTGTCGAGCACATTTGTACATTTGTTGCCATCATCATTCTCAAAACATTTTTTTTCTATCTGAGCCCTTGGGATCAGCTCCTCAAATTACTTCCTCTCTTGATCCAGTCTTCAATCAGAGCTTCCGACCAGTTCTTTCAAGGTCAGCTCCCTGCTGAGAATTCGCGTCTAAACCCTGTTGTTGTGAGGTGCCCTACAGTCGGCTCCTACTATAGGCACCCTTTCTGCAACAGAACGACGCAAAGCCAGATCCCGAGCCAGCCTTACAATTGTCTTTGTTTGAGTCCATTGCTGCAGTCACTATGTCCATCCATCTTGTCAAGGGTCTTTCTCCCTTTTTGCTGCCCCTCTGCTTTATCAAGCATGCTGACCTTTTCCGGGACTGCTCTTTCCAGATAACATCCTGACTGAGCTTCCTCCAACATTGATCTGGCAGTACAAGGTCCTTTCAATATTCTTCAACATGTCCTAGAGGAAAATCATCACCAAGATGGTAATAGTGAGGACAAAACAAAGCTTTATTCAGCATGTGAATGGGAGAGGGAAGATTATCCCGGGAAGAAGCGAAATGATACATCGTCAAGGCTGTGTCTGACCAAGTCCGAAAAGCCATACGCAAGTTGTCCTTTTTATACAGAGTTGGTAGCGGTTTGGGTCTTTCAACAGACGATAGAAACATAAACCATAACTTCTGCAAAACCTTTGTCAATGCTTGATGATCAAGACAGTCAGGAGGGGTCTTTGTTGATCCAGGAGGTCAGAATTGGGGAGGACCAAGGCGATGGCTCTCTCCGATTTGCTACCCTCATTCTTTGGGTGTGGTCTGCCTTCACCTGTCTGTTCCTTGTCTCTGCTCCTGCCTATTCAATGGGCATATTCCTCCTGCATCTGGCTTCTCCGCAAGTAACCTGCTAGTCCTTGTCTCTCCGGATTGCCAAGGAGATTGCTAAATATTATTGTCCTTTCCAGTCTCCTTGGATTCCAATTTGGCCGTGTGGCAGTCAGAACGTGAACGTGATGTTAAGGCTTAGGATGAAACCAGGGTTCTGTCAGGGGTGCCTTTGCTTTGGGCACTAACTCAGCTGGCACCATACTTCAAATGCACCGATGCTTCTCTGGTCTTCCTTATTCAATGGCCAACTTCCACATGCATATGAGGCCATTGAACATACCATGGCTTGGGATAGGGACACTTCAGTCCTCAAAGCCACTCATCTGTTAGTTTGTCATGCTGTGGTGGCTTGTGTGCTGCTGTGATACAGGATGCTGTATCATTGTTATTTTCAAATACTAGCAGGGTCATCCAAAATGAACAGTTTCGGTTGGTAGAGCTCCCAGACTAAGAAGAAGGAACAGACTCCAGAGGAATTAGTCAACAAAAACCTTATGAGTTTCGATCCTAGATGTACTGAATCAGAGCCCATATTTAACAATATCCCCCAGAGAATTCTTAGGTATACACGTGGTGAACTATAAGCATCGCCTGAGGATCTTGTTAAACTGTAGATTCTGGTTTAGTTTGCCTGTAGTAGAAATAGATATTCTTAGCAGGCGGTTGGACCAGAAGGAACTGGTTTGAAGCCCTACTTCAAACATGTTCACCATGTTCTCTGCCCCAGGGAGGGACTTGTACTGTCTGTACCAACAGGTTTCTGTGCTCTCTGAGCAGAGAGGAGATTGCATGCTGGGATGAGAAAGAAGTGACCGTACTTTTTGTTGTTTTCCTGCTGGGCCTTGTTGAACGCAGCTCCTTTGTGCAGTTGTAGCTCTCACTGTTCCTCACCCTCCATGCCGAGGACCCACAGGGACAGTTGTTGTTAGGGTCCGAACAGCTCAGCATCCCTTCTGAGGTCCCCTAACTCTGTCACACCTCTGTGGCCACTCTCTTCAGTAGGCTCTCTCCAATTACCCTTTAGACGGGGCTTTCTCTTTCCTGGTTGGACACTGGCTGATCCACACCGTCATTTTCCTTCCAGACTCATTCCTCACTGGCCTCTCTTCAAGTGTGGGCACACTGTCCGAACATTTCCCCAACAACAGGCAGTTTACTGCCAACACTTGTCACTTTTGCCTATGCTTTTCCCTCGGGCCGAAAAGTCCTTTCTCCTGCCTCTATCTGTGAAGACGGCTTCTCATTCTTTAATCTCTACGTGCAATGTAATTTTCTTCACAATGTCCCACCCCCTTCTCACTCATAATAACGGTTTCTAGGACACTGCACACACAAGGCAAAACACACACACAAGTACACAGGAGGGTACGTCAAAAAGTACTTCTACTTGGCTTCCAGAGACTACGTGTAAGGGTTTATTCTAAACAAAACATGTTTGCGATGGGCTCTGCAATCAACAGATGGCTGCAGACAAGTTCACGAACTTGTGTTGTCTACTGGTCTGGTTGTGAGGACTCTTGTCTTCTTTCTATTGAGCTGTAATCCATTCTGAAGGCTGTAGTCTTTGATTTTTGTCAGCAAGGGCTTCAAAACCTCCTCATTTTCAGCAAGCAAGGTTGTGTCATCTACATATCAAAGGTTGCTAATAAGCCTTTCTCCAATCCTGATGTCAAGTTCTTCTTCATAGGGCTGTTTCTCTGATTATTGCTCAGCATGCAGATCAAATAAGTATGGTGAAAGGATACAATCCTAAGTCATACCTTTCTTGATTTTACAGTACATAGCATTCTCTTGTTACGTGTGTTTGTCTGCCTCTTGGTCCCTGTACAGGTGCCACAGGAAAACAGGGAAGTGTTCTGGAACTCCCACCCATCTCACTTTGATCCATGATTCATCCAATCAAATACCCTGGCATAGCCAACAACACACAAGTAAACAGCTTTCTGGTATTCTTTATTTTGAGCCAAGATCCATCTGACATTAGCACTGTTACAATTCTGCCACACCCTTTCTGAATCCAGCTTGAATTTTTTTGGCAGCTCCTTGCCAACGTACTGCTGCAACTGTTTTTGAATTATCTTCAGCCAAATTTTAACTGCCTGCGATGTTAATTTTTGCATTCGGTTGGGTCATTTTTCTTTGGAATGGACACAAAGATGGACATCATCCAGGCGATTGGCCACATTTCTTGACATAGATGAATGACTGCGTCATCAGTGTGCTGAAACATTTCCATCAGTAGTCTGTCAATTCCTGGAGCCTTGCTTCTCGCTAATGCCTTCATTGCAGCTTGGACTTCTTCCTTTAGTATCATTGGTCCTTGATGATGTGCTATTTCTTGAAATGGTTTGATGTCGACAAGTTCTTTTGGATACGGTGTCTGTGTATTCTTTCCACTGCCTTTTGATACTTCCTGTATCACTTAGTATTTCATCCATAAAAGCCTTCAAAAGTGCAACTGAGGCCTGAAGTATTCTTCAGTTCTGTCAGCTTGAGATATGTTGAGCAGGTTCTTTCTTTTCGACTTTCCAACGCCAGGTCTTTGCATATTTCATTATAGTGTTTTAATTTATTTTGTAGAGATTCCCTTTGACTTTTCTATTCAGTTCTCTCACTCCTTCCTTTCTACTATTTGCTATTACTATTTCTACTATTTACATTCAAGAGTAAGTTTCAGCATCACTTCTGACACCCATTTTGATCTTTTATTTCTTATCGTATTAATGATCTCTCTCTATATATGTATGGTGTTCTTTATATCATCCCACAGTTCATCAAGCCTTCTCTCAGTAGGGCTCTGAGTCAAATCTGTTCTGGAAACATTTTCAAAATTCAAGGGGGATATACTCAGGTCATATTTCGGCTTTCATGAACTTGTTTTAATTTTCTTCAACTTCAACTTCAAAAAACTAACAACTAAATGCACTATCAAGCTGATTCTGACTCCTGGCAACCCTGTAGGACAAGACTACAACTCTACATGGGGCTAGAAGTTATCATCTTTCTCCAGAGGATGGCTACTGGTTTAGAACTGCCGACCTTGTGGTTAGCTATCCACTATTCCACCATGCTGCAACTTGAACTTACAGATGAGTCATTGACAGCCTGTTCCACAGTTGGCTGCTGGCCTTGGTTTGGCTTTCCCACCATTTGCTCTCACAGATGTAGTTAATTGGATTCCTGCGTATTCCATCTGGAGAAGTCCATGTCTATAGCTGCCATTAATGTTGTTGAAATAAAGAAGATGTTGGTCTAGCAAAATTCTATCATGTGATCTCTTTGTTTACATCATCACAGCTTTATTCTCTTTGTTTCCAACTTTTGCTTTCCATTCTCCAAAAAACGTCAATGTATCTTGATTGCATGTTTGACCAATATCAAAGTGAAGAAGCTAGTAGAATACTTCAATTTTTTCATCACTACCTTTAGTAGGTGGTGTGCAAATTTGAATAATAGTTATATTAACTGGATTTCCTTGTCCATGTATAGATATTATCCTACCACAGACAGCACTGTACTTCAAGAGGGATCTTGGAATGTTCTTTTAGATGATGAATGTGATCCTATTCCTTTGTCACTCCGGCATAGTAAACCATAAACCATACGACTGTCTGATTCCAAATGTCCAATAACAGTCCATTTCCACTGACTGACGCCTAGGATATAGTTTGTATGTCCACTTCAATTTTAATGACTTCCAGTTATCCTAGTATGCTTCATACATTCTGCGTTTCAGTTAGTCGTGGACTTTGGTAGCTGTTTCTTCTCATTTGGAGTCAAGCTCCATCAGCAACTCCAGGTCCCGACAGCTCCATCCTAGCTATATCATTTTGCCTATATCACCATTTTGAGGGGGCGGCCCTTCGCCATCTCATTTTCCATGTTTTTGATCCTGAGGGGCTCATTTTCCTGCATTATATCTGACAATGTTTTGCTGCTAGTTATCACATTTTCAATGATTCATCCCTCAAAGAGGACAGCTCAGTCCATCTTTTGGCCCTGTATCTGACAATGGCCCTGCTAGTCAGTGAACAGGAGGCTAAAAGGGGCCCTGGTGTTGCCATGCTCAAGTACTTGGCTACTAACTGCATGGGCAACTGTTTAGACCAAGGGTTCTCAACCTGTGGGTCGCGACCCCTTTGGGGATCAAACGACCCTTTCACAGGGGTCGCCCCATTCATCACAGTAGCAAAATGACAGTGATGAAGCAGCAGCGAAAATAATGTTATGGTTGGGGGGGGGGTCACCGCAGCATGAGGAACTGTGTTGAAGGTGTGTTAGACAGGGTTCTACTGAAGGGTTGCGGCATTAGGAAGGTTGAGAACCACTGCCCTAGACCCTCCTGCTTCCTCTCAGGAGAAAGTTGGGATGTTCTTCATCCATAAAAATGCAGTCTTGGAAACCCTCTGGGAAAGTTCTACTCTGTGTTACAGAGTTGCTATGATTTGGAATCAATTCAATGGCAATGGATTTTGTTTTCCAAAGACCAAAAAATGAGTTAGGTACTTTCAGCGTGGGGGTGAGAGTTGTCAACTGTGAGCTGCAATGTGGAGATATCTGGATGAATCTGCTTCATGCCAATAACTTTGCTGCTAAGGTTTTTCAAATTACCTTTGGAAGACCTTCCAATCATGCTAGTGTTTTTTTCAAAAGACTCTGATGTTTTTATTATTTACTATGCAAAATATATGGATTCTTCCTGTCCAGTTCAGTACCCCTGCCTTCAGTGGTACTTTGTAACCCCTAATAAATTTCTGGTCTTTGACTCAGCTAGACTGGACCAGCAATCATTGGCAACAGCTATTGGGAAACAACAAAATTCAACCCCTTGGGATATGGCCATATATCATATATTACAGCTTCAGTTTCATTGGCCAGCACAGACAAACAGACCTTGCCCCCCTCTATCATTCCCTTGAAGTATTCCTCACCTACTCTCCCATTTCATTCACCTCTTCCCTTATTCTCCCCTACTCCTATTTTTCTACCTCCCGTTTCTCTCAAGATTCAGCTCAAGCATTATATCTTTTTGAAAGTGGCTTTGGGGTCTCATCCTGCCCCAATACTTTCACACACTCCTAGGGCACCCTACATAGATTGGGAACTTCTCGGTGCAGGGGCGTACATTTGGGTCTCCTCTGTGTCCCCCATACCTAGCGCTTGCACGTACATATGATCAGTGTGCATTAACTGTTTGTAGAAAGAATGAATATTAGAATGTCCACCTCCAACATATCAAGACACCCTTCTATGCTCTTACTCTTTTTATCCTCACAGCAACCCTATGCCATTAAATCGTTTTCTATAACTCCTTTTCAATTTCACAAAGGACCGTGGAAAAAGACTGACAACTGATTAAATGTTTACCAAGTGAATGTACTGATAAGCCAAAAAACCACCTTCATTTTGTGAGGTTTGAAGCAGAGAAGTAAATGACAAAGGAGTGAGGGCCATGAGGAAGGGAAGGCTTGATACACACCTGGCACTGATCTAACCAAGCACTGAAACTAAGTAAGTATCCATTTTATTTCCCAAAGCAACCCATCGATTTACGGTGAGAAGCTAAAGCCTAGAAAGGTAAGAAATTCGCCCAAGATCACATATTTAGGATTTGTAATTGGGTCTTTCTGGTCCCCAATTGGTCTCCAGGGGATCATAACAGGGTATAAGCTCTCGTGGAACTTTTGGTCCACTGCTGGGAGAAGACTGCCCCCCAGTCCACCCAACTCCCTAGCCTCAGTGCTTACTGCACTAACATGCTCTTTATTTAGAGGGTTGCCCTGCTTTGGGATGGAGGCTTTCAAAAGAGCCAGATAAGCAGTGTTACTAAGTCCTTTTATAACAGAAACCCCTGATTGAATATCTCTTGCCATTCTGGTGAATGTTGCACTGCTTGGGGAATAATGCCCAATAAATGTCCACTTTGTATTTATCAGCAGGACTCGTAGGTCTAGCAATCAATAAGACAGAGCCTTCTTTTGCTAAGGGCTGTGTTAAATGGCACCTGTCACTTCGCATTCAGAAATCCCCTGTATGTGCCTACAGTTGATTGAAATAATAAAGCATTTCCAAGAGCGGTGCCTCTTTGAACAGCTTTTCTTTTGGGCCCGGTAATCAGAAGGTGGAGAAGATAAACTGAACGAGATGATTCATTCCCTCACCTTGCCCTTCTCTGGGACTAAACAAACAAATGAGTTTCTCAGGCCTAAATGTCAGAGAACACCAGACATACAGAACGTTCTAGAACTCTTTTCCACACATCAATTTCTCCCTTTGGCATTGACAGGGAACTCACCCAACAAATATGACTGAGCCCAGGAGCCAGAGGAAATGGATAATTTGTGTATTAGGTCACAGGTGGTTTTTCGGTTTCTTAGTGGGCTCTACATTGGCCTGCTAACCACAGGTCGTGGCTCAGAACCACCAGCTGCTCTGTGGGAGAGCTGAGGCTTCTTGCTCCTGGGAATACAGCCCGAGAAGCCCCCGGGGGCAGTTCTACTCTGTCTGGTGGGGTCTCTGTGATTCAGAGCTGACTAGGGGACAGTGAGTTTGGTTTGGGGACCCCCGTATCATTAGATTGAGGATCAATCTCAATTTGGATAGGCCTAAGGCTAGACTATCCAGTTAAGATCTTTGTTAGCCAAGTCCCATGTTATGTATCTTTTTCACATATTCTTAAGAATATCCTTTGGATAGAATAAGTCATGAAAGCTTAAGTGTATTTGTTCTCTTTTCAATTTGTGGACCTCGTCTGCCATAAAGCATTGTGACTGAAGAGAGAAAGGAATGCGTAGAAATCACATTTATTAATGTAATGCATCCTCTGGGCACATTTGCCAACCACAATATTACATTCTTTTCAGAAATGTGCTCGGGAATTATTAGTTTGTCATTCAATTAAGGGTTTGCATGTGTAAAAATACTCTGATCAAGGCAATGTTCTGCAATGTGAGGTCACATGTAAGCTTCCAAAAGAGATATTTCAATATTTGGGGGTCTACAATTTCTCTCGTTTGGGGGTGGCCTAATTTTCCTTGATTACTGGAGCTAGAAAAACCTACTTCCACTACAATAGGCCAACCCTGGGGATACTCAGCAGCAGCCCTTCAGTTTGACACCATCAGTGTCCAGGTTGAATGGTTTCCACTTCCCACATTTCCATTAGAATACATTGTCTGTATCTACCACAAGAAAGAAAGAAAAAGAGTCAATGAAGTGAACTACAATGTTGCTATCATTCCAAATACAAACCAAAGCCTCGAGGTGTCTCCCCCAGAGGCTCTGAATATTATGAAGTGTCACCCTCTCTCCCTCCCTCCCTCTTCCTTTTTTCTGAATTCAACACTTGGAAACTTATCTGGCCTTTTTAAGTCTAGAACTGGGAGCCACACTCTCAGCACACCCCCAGCTCAAGCAGGGTTACAGGGAAGTTGTGGCTGGGCAGCCCTAGGCAGGCCCCCATCTAGGCTCCTGCAGGGGGCTGGACAGACACGGCCCACAATAGCACAGCATCTGTCACATCCAGCCTTGCTCTGCTGGCAGAGCACCAAGGGGGCGAACACTCACCAACCCCAATTGATACCAGTATTTTGTTTCCGCCAAAAGGGCAAGCTGCCTGTGTCCAGCCCACCCTTGTCCTCTTTGTCCCTGGGGACAGTGGGCTGCCCAGCCCCACGCAGACAGCTCATCCCACCGGTTTCTAAGGTGAAATATGATGCAAGAGGAAGCAGTGAAATCGTAGACCTGAAACGAAGCCGCTAGATAACCACTGCATTAGCCTAGTACTTTGATTTTGTGTTTGCTTCTTAAATGGTAGTTACTATAGCTACCCTGAGCAACAGATTGAAAGGAGATATCGGGAGCATTATGAATTGCATTTTCATTTTGAGCTTTTCTTGTGCTGAAGGTTAAGTCAAGGATGCATACTTTAATTAATGGTTAAATTGGAATTGGAAATGAATCATAATTAGCCATCTGACGTTAATCATCTGTAACCTCAGAACAAGACTTTCGGTACTTGAGTTTCCTGCCAATAGGTCTGTGCATGTTTTAGAGCTAATCAAGAAGAGAGTCTCAGAAACTCATTTTAACGCTTATTAGCATTATTATTCCAATCTAAATGCCCGGTGTCAGATTTTAGCATAAGTTTAATCTGAAGAAACAATTCTAATTACCATTCTCTCTACTCATATTAAATGATTCACACCATACCAATGGCTGTCATGGCAATCCTGATTTAGGGTGACCCCATGTGTATCCAGGGAGAGCTCTGTGTTCCACAGGGGTGTTTTTTTGGGGGGGGGGGCAGAACATTTTTATTGTTGGGTTTTGGGAAATTAGATTGCCAGGCCTTTCTTCTGAGGCACCTCTGGGTAAACTCAAACTTCCAACCTTGCAGTTAGCAGTCAAGTCCATTAGCTGTTTGCACCATCCACGGGTGAGCACGTTTTCATCTCACTGGACATTGTAGGGTTCAAGAGAATGTTCCATAGGGTTTTGCTCATGAAATCCAAACCCCAAAAATCTCACTGCCATTAAATCAACGCCAACTCACAGTGACCCCATAGGACAGAATATGACAGACTCTGTGAGTTTACGAGCCTGTGACTGTTTATAGGAATCGAAAGCTGGGTCTTTCTCCTGTGGAGTGGCTGGAGGTTTAGAACTGTGGATCCTATGGATGAGCTGGGAGCCCAGGATACAGCTGTGGGAACTGCATAGGAAATCAGCCTCCAGTGATCTCGCTCTGTCCATAACAGAGGGCTGGGAGGAAAGTGGTCACTAAACAGAGTGCACTGGAGAGATGACTGTAGAAGCTCAAAGGGATGAACCTGACTTGAACGGTTCTACCCTTGTCAGTTTATGCCCCCTCTGATGCACATTGGGCCTGATCTGGTTTTCAACATTTTCTGTATTGTTTGTTTTCATTGCATTTTTGTGTTTTCATTTTGGGCTCATCTCAGAGGTGTTATGCCACTGGGGGTGACTCTCTTGAAGTTGTGTTATATGTCTTTCTGTCTTTTGGTATCTGAACCCCAGGATGGAGGAACCTATAGAAGGGGCAAGTAGAATAAGAGTTTTGGGGGCGGGTGAGGAGGGGGCTGTAAAAGGGAGATGATGTCAAGGAGTCCAGGAAGAAAAAGAATGTTTGGAAACTGACTATGGTAGCAATTGTACAATACTGCTTGACGTGATTGAACTGTAGAATAACATGGCATAGGTATTAACTCCAAATTAATAATAAATTAAAATAAATATAAAAAATAAAAGATCTTGAGAATAAAAAAGTTACTTTGAACTTAAAAAAAAAAGGCACTATGGATCTTGAGGATAGCAGTCCAATGTGTGACCACCACACTCCCAAGACTAGTTGCACACAGATGATAGAAATGTTTGTTAAAATGATGGCCAATAAAGATGATTTTATGGAAATGATGGCATGATTTCATAAGCTGAGGTGTACTTTGATCATCTATGTTCTCTTCAGTGATCTGCCACTTTCTAAACGGCCATTGTAAACTTCTCAACCCTTCATTGCATTTGTCAGCTCAGGGGTCAGAGGCCATGCTATCTATGAAACTGTATTTTTGTAAAGTGTGCACTGTAAAACCAAACAATTCATAGCTGTTAATGATATCTTCAAATTCAACAAGCAATGAGTAAAACATGTTCTCTGTTCCTCATGGAAATGATTACCAATTTAAGATTACCCACGGTGATGGATAAGGTCATATGTCAAGTTGGCTAGGCCACGATCTTCATTGGTTTAGCAAGTACTATAGCATCATCCTTTACCTTGTGATCTGACGTGAGCAGCCAATCAGTTGAAAGGGGAGTTGCTTGGAGGTGTTGCTTGCATTCAATATAGATGGGTATTCTGGCAGAGCTTGCCCTTTCTCTATCTTGCACCCCATCGGTCATCGTCTGATCTCTGGCATTAGGGATGTGAACCAGCAGCTTGCCATCTGACCTACTGACTTAGATTCATCAGCTCTTGCAGGCTCTGTGAGTCAGGAGAAGCTTCTAACCTGATGCTTGACTCATGGCTTTTGGACTCACCAGCTTACTCAACTGCATGAGCTATTGCCTTAGAGTCAATTAATATATTAAGGAGCCCTGATCGCACAATGGATTAAGCATGGTCAGCTCACCTAAAGGTCGGGGGGCCCAACCCCACCAGCCACTCTGGGGAAAGACGAGGCAATGTTTCCTTGCAGCCTTGAAAACCCGATGAGGCAGTTCTATTCTGGCTCCTAGGGTCACGATGAGGCAGAACTGACTCAACAACAGTGGGATATGTATATATATTTATAATTGGTTTAAAATCAGGAAAGGTGTGTGTCCGTGTTATATTCTTTCACCATACTTATTCAATCTGTATGCTGAGCAAATAATTTGAGAGGCTATACTAGCTGAAGGAGAACGCAGCCGCATCAGGGTTGGAGGAAGAATTATTAACAACCTGTGATGTGCAGATGACACACTTGCTTGCTGATAGCAAGGAAGACATGAAGCACTGGCTGATGAAGAGCAAGGATCGAGGGCAGTATTATGGATTACAACTCAATGTAAAGAAAATTAAAATCCTCTAATTGGACCAATAGACAACATCACGATAAACAGAAAATAGTGAAGTTTTCAAGGATTTCATCTTGCTTGGATCCACAGTCAATGTTCATGGAAGCAGCAGTCAAGAAATGAAACGACGCATTACACTGAGCAAATTGGCTACACACGACCTCTTGAAAGTGCGGCAGAGCCAGGATGTGACTTTGAAGACTGCAGTGTGCCTGACAAGTCAGTATGCTTCCAATGCCTCAGACGCATGTGAAAGTCGGACCATGATTAAGGAAGGCTGCTGCACTATTGGTGCATTTGGATGATGGTGTTGGTGAAGAATACGGAAAGTCCTGTCGACTGTCAGGAGAACAAACCATTCTGTTTTGGAAGAAGGTCCCAGCCAGAATGCTTTTCAGGAGTGAGGATGCCGAGACTTCACCACATGTGCTTAGAGTTGTTGTCCAGAGAGATCGTCCCTGGGAAAGGACATCCAGTTCAGGATTGCTTAGGTAACACCGGAGGGTCAGTGAAGAAGAGGAAAGTGGCCAATGGACAGTGGCTGTGACAATGGGTGCAAGTGACAATGGGTGCAAGCAGAACAACGGTGAGGATGCCCCAGGACTGGGCGGTGCTTCCTTCTCATGTACACAGGGCTGCTGTGAGCTGGAATAGATTTGATGGCAACTAACAACAGTCGAATCATAGCCAAATAATTAGAAGTCCCAAATAAATACTCCAACAAACCCGTCGCTTACATCGCTAGTGGAAACCCAGAGTGCTGACAGTTTTTCCTGTCACCCAGCGCAAGTAACAGCTGTGTCTCCAATTTCAGTGATATCCTATCAGGTGTGGCATGTCATTGTGGGTTTCCATAGGAAACGATGATGCACAGAGAAAGGATGTGACTTGCTCAAGATTATTTCTCACAGAGAGGCATCCAAGCATCTTAATGCTGGAGTCCAGAAGAAAGACTTGGAAATTTACTGCACCCCCAACCCCCCCAAAAAACAAAAACACAAAAACCCAGCTATTGAAATCCCTATGGAACACTGCTCTGCTCTGACACACACAGGGTGACCATGGACCCTGATCGACTCCACGTCAACTGGCTCATGATGGTTTAAGCATCCACAACTTATAGATGACATAGACTATAAGACATTCCTTCTTCTCAAAGCTCCATACTTTATCTCCAGACAAAACCATGCAAACCATTCTCCATTGAACATTCCCTTGAGCGGTCCAGTCACTTCGGTGGCAGCACTATCGGCAGGCAGGATTGTAATGTTGGGGAAGCAGAAGGGAAGAAGGACAGTTGAATGCTCTGACTAAAGAAGAGGATTTTCCATTAGGAGAACAGCCCAGTTCCGTCTCGTGCCACAAACACTGGATAGAAAGGTGATATAAATGCCAAAGTAACAGAAAACACTAGCTGTGCAAAGGGACACATTGTGGAGAATGAACTGTGAAGGTCAGATTATCTTCTAAGAAGCCACCTGGGAAAAGAGGACCCCTGGTGACAGAGTCCCATCAGCCAGCAAGATCAGCCTCGAAATATTAACTGTCACAGGATATCATGAATCTTTCTAGGAACTGCAAATCTCCTTGATCTTTCTGCCTGCGGCGTTTTGGCGATGTTTACAGTAAAACTGTAACTTAAGACTTGCCTTTCAGGAAAAGGATAACTAGTAACTTGATCCTAGAAAGCTTTCTGCACTCAGCATTTTAAATAATAAGTCACAGGATTGCCCTCCCACCATGGCCTTGATGGAGGGACTCCAAAAAACTCATTGCCATTGAATCAATTCTCGCTTCTAAAGACCCCAGAGGATAGAGGTAGGAGCCCTGAGGGTGTAGTGGTTATGCTTTGGGCTGCAAGCTGCATGGTCAGCAGTTCATACACCACCAGCAGCTCTGCAGAGAAACAGTTTCTCCTCTGGTAAACAGTTCCAATCCCAGGAAGTCCCAGGAGGGTCCCAGGAAGTCCCAGCATTGACTCAATGGCAGTGAGTTTGGGTTTAGGAGAGGACAGAGCGGAACTGCCCCATAGCCTTTCGAAGGCTAGGCATCTTATTGGAAGCAGACTGCCACATCTTTCTCCTGCAGAGAGTTGGTACATTTGAACCACCAACCTTTTGGCTAACAACTGAGCACTTTAACCCCTGTACCACCAAGTTGCCTTGATGGAGGGAAAGAGGACAGGAACTCACATGCATTCATTCCGGTGTCTCTGTAGCTGGCTCCCTGCTAGACAGTCTACATCGTCAACTCGCTGCATCCTCCCAACAACCTCACGCAAGATGCACTGTTCATTCATGTTATAGAGAGGGAGCCAGGGCCAGGGAGATTAAGAATGCACTCTAAGTCATATCCTTATGACTCCTGCCAGAGACGCGGTTTGAGCCGTCTGTCAAACTGCCGATTACATGAGCTGTTTCCACCCCAACCAGCACGCCACGTATTTTTAAAAATCTCCCTCCGAACTGGCCCAGATCTTGGGGATCTCTCCTTCCCCAAAGCACAAGTCTAGATCACTCAGGCAAAGGTGCATTGATGAGCTGGAATCCTGTCCCTCCTCCGGGTGGGAGCCCTGAGGCTATAGGCAAGACATCCCCTCTAGCTTCAGCAAAACTCTGCCTCCTGAAGGCACTTCAAATTCTGTGGGGCTCGTAAGCCTATGTACTTTGTAAGTGGCATCATATGGAACCTTTTTAGATGAAAGCTATTGAAAGTGGTCTTTGCTGCTCATTTGAGACAGGGGTTTGCTTGACAAACTTGTTAGGGGCACAAGGCCCGCACTTTAACTTTGGGCTCTTAAGACTGCGATGAGGCGTGCTACAGACTAATACTCAAGTATGATTTCAACATCACGGCAGTTCCAGTAACTCTATGAAGTAATTACAACCCTAATAATAATGAAAATTAAAATCCTAGTACTTCATTTTTTTTGTTCTCTCACAATGCACATGGCAATTTCTGCCTAAACAATACATTGTTTAAATTCTCTTGTGAGACTTTTTGAGATAAGGATGATTCCCATTCATTTCTTCTACTTCTTTTATTAACAATCATTTTATTGGGGGCGCGCACAACTCATCACAATCCATCCATCCACGGTGTTAAGCACATCTGTGCATTTGTTGCCATCATCATTCTCAAAACATTTGCTTTCTGCTTGAGCCCTTGGTATCAGCTCCTCTTTTTCCCTCCCTCCATTCTCCCCTCTCCCTCATGAACCCTTGACAATTTACAAATTATTATTTTGTCATATCTTACAC
>NW_022103915.1:47063829-47071351 GCF_000313985.2 Echinops telfairi
GGGGAGGGAGAGTAAAAAGATGAGCTGATACCAAGTGCTCAACTAGAAAGTAGATGTTTAGAAAATGATGATGGCAACATATGTACAAATATGCTTGATACAATTGATGTATGGATTGTTACAAGAGCTATAAGAGCCCTCAATAAAATGATATTAAACAAAAAAAGGTGGCAGGTGAGAGGAGAGAGACAAAAAGGTTCCAGACCTTTCCTATCCCAGCCCCAGATACGTAAACCTTCTCTGAGGTTTTGTGCTCCTACTTCCTTCTTCATTGTGAACCAGAACTTTGCTCTTCTAGATAATGAGATGGTCGGGGGTGGGGGTGAGGGTGGGGGTGAGGGGCTGTTGAGTCAGCTCTGGCTCAGACAGACACTGCACAGCAGCATGGGCCATCACTAAGCCCTAGGCCTTCCATACAATAGTTCTTATGTTTGAGCCCACTGATACAGCCAGTATGTCCGTCCATCTTATCAAAGGTAAAGTGTGTTTTCTTGATTAAGATAATAAAGTGATTTATCTAAATATACATGTACAAGTATCCTAAAACAGAGGGCCAGTGAACAGAGAGGAAGACCCTCATGGGATGGCTGGACCCAGTGGCGGCTACAATGGACTCTTGCACGGGGACAGTTGGGAGGATGGTGCCAGACCGGCTGGTGCCTCGTTCTATTGTGCAGAGGGTTAGCGTGGTCTGAACCGACTCCACAGCACCTCACAACAACAAGACATTCAGTAACATTAGTCATGAGTCAAAAAAACTTAAATCAAGCAAACTAATGAAAAACAAAAACCCAGTCGCTGTCTCACTGCCATCCCGTCAGTGCTGACTCACAATGACGCCCGTGGGTCTCAGAGACGGAAACTGTTTATGAGAGCAGAGAGCCAGCTGTCTCCTATGGAGTTGGTGGTTTCGAACTGCTGACCCTGCCGATTGCAGCCCAACGAATAACACACACCACCACCAAGGGTCTCCATGAAAGGTTAAAGATGAAAGAAGTGAGAAGACAGCACTCCTGGCGAAAATTTAGGGATTTATACACTCGTGCCAGGCAGACCCAAATCGGGTTTTGTCCTGGAAAGATGGGGGAATCCATACGTGCCTATCTTTTCTCTCTGTGTTCTATATTTGGCTTTAATAAGCAAAATTTATCTTAACCACATGGTTAGAGCTAAAGGTCTGTATCTTAAAATATTTAGTGTAGCTCATTTTCAAGTTAACAAAAAACTAAATTTCTAACAAGGGATGGATGTAATAAGTAATGCTATATATATTCAGTAGAATAAAATAGTCACCACCAAATATCTACAAAGAGTGGTCTTCTCATTAAGTTTGATGTTATCAACTATGTGGAAAAAATTCCGGCTACAAAGCACTATTCATGCTACGATAATAGTTGACTAAAATTCACTTTTTAATAGCATTTGTGGTGATTGTGTGTTACGTGCACCCGCACAGAAAAAGGACGGAAAGGAAATACAGCAAAAATGTCAACAGGGGTCATTTCTCGATTTTCCGGGTTGGTGGAATTATAAATGAATTTAATTTACTTTTAATTGTCGGAACCTTTTTGGTTTTCTTTCACACTGCAGTGCAAGCTAGGGGGGAAAGATCATCGCTTCTAAGAACTTACCCGTGCTTTCAGTTCCTTCTGGGTGGTCCAGCCTAGCCAGGCCTCCTCACCTAGGGCTCCCCAGAATGCTTTCTCAGAGTTGATATTTCCGCATGCGTGGGACAAGCATGTATTATCAAGGGTTCCCCCCCCCCCCCCGCCCCCCAATCTGATTTCTAAAGATCGAAACATTGGAGAGAAAGAGGGGGCTTAAGTAAATAGGGGAAATCAGGCTGCAAGTCATTGGCAAGAACTCTTTGAGCTTCAGTTTTCTAGCCCCAAACTTGAATCCCCCCACCACCCTTGGTTCGATTGTTCAAATGCATTTGGCTGTCACAAGCACTCTCACCAGCCAGAAATCAGTGTTGGCAGAATTGGAACATGAATGAAACGTTGTGTTTGGGGTTTTTTTCTCTTCCTTTTGTCTTAACTGCTGTTGTTGAAGCCTTGTTCTCTGAGGGCTACAAACGAACCAGCTTTCCAATTTCAAAGAGTTCCTCCCGTTTTCTCTGACGGGATTGTTTGCAGCTGGGCATGTTCCATGCACTCATCCTGGGCTCAGTCAGCATCAATGTTCACCTTGTTAGCACGGTCATATCAACCTGGTGTGCGTTATTTATCACATACTTCCGGTGTAAGATAGTTATCCCACTCGTCGCTGAACATGAACATGACAAAATAAGGGCTTCTGTTAGATCTAAACAAAGCGATCAATCAAATCAGTCCTGTCAAGTTGGTGGAACTGGTTATGGGCATAGGGGCGGCCTGTTTGTGGTGTTCACAAGGAAAGACAAGCTGGAAGCGCAGAAACCTGCTCCGCTCGGTGTCTGATTTAATCTCTGACTTGCCCATAACTCAAGTTGTTTTCCATGTTCTCAGAGACTCAGCGTTGCAATTGTAAAACAGAACAATTCATGCCTTTCACATAAAACACTGGGCCTGGCTGGGTGGCCAGTTAACGTGAAGATTAATGCAAAAGAACACAAACACCTTGCACGTTTTATCAACTTCTTAAGGGAATATATTCCTTTCGAACAGAACATCTTATGTACGTAACACTCAGTGTCCATAGTAGCTAGGAGGGGATTTCATAGAAAAAACATGCAACTATAAGAAAAAACACATAAGTGATGTGTTGTTTGAATAAAACATGGTATAACAAATATAAGGTGACCAGACATCCCGCTTTTGGCGGAACAGTCCTGATTTTTGGCCTTTTAAAAGAGTCCTGATTTTTGGAAAGAATGCACGACAAGCTAGGGAACGGTCTATTTGGCCCATATAGACCAAAATTTTAATCAAGAACCCACCCCCACCCGGTCAATGGTGTCTCGCTTTAAATCTGGTCACCTTAAACAAATAGTAAGATGTCATTGATTGACTTTAATATCTTGATTACAGATCATGCCACTATGCCTTACATTGATTACAAAGTAATGAGGTAAGGTAAAAATATATCCTTAATTACACTTGTCCAATAATTATTTCTAAGCAGTACCTATTAGGCATTTAGCATATAAAGTAGCAATATTTAATATAAGCAATGTGGTTTATATTTTATGTGAGTTTAAACTCTCAGTATTTAAAATGATGTCACACAAAAAGGTACCTTCAGTGTGCAAAGACTGAGAAGGAGAGCCACCAAATTAAAGAATATTAGCCCAAATCACTCACTTTCAACACGAGTGTGCCCTGGGGTTCTTTGAGACTGTTACCTTGAATGCATGCCTTCGTTTGGGTCAGAAAACAAACACATGTTCTCCCCTTTGAACTAGTTCTGAATCGCCCAGGTCTTTTCATTTGTGTGTGATTCAAGGTCTCTGGGAATCTATACTTTGTCAAATGTGCTCCTATTCCTTATATGGAAACACGTATGAGTTGCCAAGCATTATTATTACTAAAGCCCTTTTGATTTAAGACTTTGAATTTAAATTTTAAAAAATTAGATCAGGCAAGGCCAGTGTTTTGAATCCAGTTAAACACATAGTCTGAAGTTTTAGGAACACCAAAGGCTTGGCTGGTGCTTTTTTTAAAGCCACAGTTAAGCCTCCTGTAGGTTCTTCCATTGAGAAAGTAGTCCATATGAAAAGGAAGAAAATATTTTGAAAATTATTATGGCTGTGACTATACAAAACTGTGTGGTAAGATTGAATTATTGAATGGTATGATGTCTGGATTATGCCCCAATAAAATGATTTTTGTTGGGTGGGGTGGGGAATGGGAAGAAAGTGGTTTATTCCTAATTCCAAATAAACTGTGATAACTCCAAAATGATGGCAACTTCTCTCTCTCAAAAGAGCCCTGGTGGCACAGTGGGTAAGCATTTGGCTGCTAACCCAAAGGTCGGCAGTTTGAGCTCACAAGCTGCTCCTGGAGAGAAAGATCTGGCCATCCTTGAAACTCTATGGGGCAATTCTACCCTGGCTAAAAGGCTCCTTGTGAGTAGGACTGGACTCGATGACTCTGTGTTGATGGCTCAGATGGTTAATGAGCTTGGCCGCCAACTGGTAGCTTGGCAGGTTGAGTTCACTCAGAGTTACAGCTAAAGAAAGGTTATCTGTCACTAAACCATCAGCCCCTGGAACATGCTAAGGTGTAGACGTCTGCTCTGACACCTACGTGGTCGTTGAGATTTCAGACTGGTCCTTTATTTAACAATCCAATGATGTAACCCACTGCACCACCAACATTCCTTAGGACTAAATCTAAATATTTTTATTTAGTCTACTTTTGCTTGAGTTGATAGAGTATCATTTCCTTCTTGAAACCCCTCCCACTCTTCCTTGGACACAATGTCTCATTTTCCTCTTACCATCCAGCTCTCTGCTTTTGTCAATCTTCTGCATGCTCCTCCTCTGCTACCCAGACCTCAACCACTGCTGCTCCCCAGCGTTCTTGCCATTAGACTTCATTCTACTCTAACTCTGTAACTCTCCCTAGTGATATCACCAGCTCCCTGGGGCTTAACTTCTGTCCATATGCTGATGGCTTCTAGGACTTGTGTTGTTGTTGTCGTTGCATGCCTTTGAGTTGATTCTCATCCACGGTGACTCTACAGCACAAAGCAGCATTGCTCCCACAGGGCTTCCTACCCTTTCATCTTTGCAGAAGCAGATAAGCAGGTTTGATCTTCCAGAGGGGAGCTTCTGGTGTTTGGCTCTGCACATATGAGCTAAGAGTTCACAGAAAAATGGAATTGAAAGTTAATGGAATTTTTGGAAGACCCCTCCTAAGAATTTTAGACAACAAATCTTGATCTCCTTGCCCATGGCCCTTTATCTTCCTATACATGCTCTTGAAGGGTTATGCATTGGGCCACTCACCACAAGTGAGTTATGCATTGGGCCACTCACCACAAGTCCAGCAGTTCAAACCTACCAGGCACTTTGTGGGAGAAAGCTGAGGCTGTCTGCTCAGAAACCCACAGGGGCCATTCTACTCTGTCGTCACGAGATGGCTTGATGGCAGGGAGTCCGGTCTGCTTTGGCTTTCACATTTCCTCTCCCATCGATGGTGTCTGTCAGGCTCCCAAGCTCAGAGTCAGTGATCCTCAACACCACCACCCCACCCACTCTCTCTCACTTTCTACTTTCTCATGAACTCTTACGAATTCTACTAACAATTGTCTTTCTGGCATGTATTTCCTCTTTCTGTGTATCACGGTGACTACATTAGCAGAGGTTTTCTTCCCGTCTTGCTCAGACGATTGTAACAGCATCATAAATGTCTGCCACCAGCCTTATCCTCTACTTTGTTCCTCCTCTGCTCCACAGCCAAAGTGAGCATTTGGAAAACCAAATCAGATCATGCTTTAAAAATTCTGATCAGTAGAAGTGTTCAAATAAGCACTGGGTTTCTTTAATCAAAAGCTAATATTGCATGAAGATTAAGAATTCTAATTCTGGAATCAGACTTATTTTGACTGAAGACTTTTGCATTTATTATTAGCGTGACCTAGGGCAATCTCTCACAGCTTGAGTCTGGGAATCGATAAGAAAAAGCGCTTGGGGGGCGCGGGCCAGGGTGGTGGTGGTGTCGATAAAAATAGTGCATACTCCATAAGTTAGTGTGAAGATTAAATAAGATAATGCATGTAAGGCACTTAGCACAGTATCTGGGTTATAGTACATGCTATGTAAGTGACACTTTTAATAGTTATTATTAGAGCTGCAAACTTTATGGGCTCATTTGCATTACTTCCTAGTATAACTAAGATCAGACTGTAAACAGTTGAATTTACTATAATTTCTTCTTGACTTGTGATTGTGTGTAACATTTCCCCCGATGTTTATACTGGTAGTTCTTAGGTACTACATACAGTCTGTTTTATGCTTATTTATTTCATTGTGCTCTTTCCCCTGATTTTTAGGTAAAAATGTATTAAAGCTTTTCATTTACTAATAAATCAGATTTTGGACTCTTTTCCCTTCTTCAGCTAAAATTTTAAATAAAGTATGTAATTTTAAATGAAAAGGGTTAGTTGCCTTGTATGCATAGAAAGAAAAAATAAATGCACACATAAATATTCGTGTTGTGAGTTTCACAGATTCATTGTCATTCATCTCACCATGGTGACTGTCTTAATGTCCTCTTGGGTGAAATGTCTGTTCATGTTCTTCAGCCCCCTTTAAATTGGATTCTTTGACTTTTTCTTGTGTTCTGTATATTTTAAAGATTAGTGCTATGTCAGATACATTGTTGTCAAACAATTCTCCCCAGTCAGGTTCTCTTTTTACCCTTTTGGAAAAAAAAATTATGTTTATAACTGTTCAATTTTTTAGAGTTCCCAGACATGAAATTTATCTTTTGCTACGTGTGAATTGTTAGTTATGCTTGACCCAACTTAAAACTCACTGCTGTCAAATTGGTTGACTTATTGGGACCTTATAAAACAGAGTAGAACTGCCCATGGGTATCTGAGACTGTCAACCTGTATGGGATTAATAGGTTATGCTGTAAATCAGGGCCCCTAAGTTTGCCCCTATTTGCTTTTCCATGAACCATTTGTAAAAAAAAGAATATGTCTTCCGGTGTAATGGATTTGGGCTGTTTGTCAAGATCATCTGCCCATAGGTGAATGGGTTTACTTCTGGGCCTCGATTCAGTGCTGTTGGTGTATGGATCTGTCCTGGTACAAGTTCTAGGCTGTTTTGACTCCAGTGACCACATCAGTAGGTTCTGAAATCAGGAAGTGTGAAGTCTCCTATTTTGTTCTACTACTATTCTTTTGGGGAGTGGGGGTGGAGTGGGGGTAGGGATGGCACTGCAAGTCTAGCTTCTACAGCACTATCTCCGAAAAACCCAAACTCATTGCCATCGAGTTGATGGTGACTCACAGCGACCCCACAGGACAGGGTACACCTTCCCCGTGAGTTTCCAAGACTGTCACGGTTTACAGGAATAGAAAGCTCCGAAGACCTCCCTAGGGAGGACCTTGAGAGTGGCAGTCCAACGCATAACCACCAGACCCCCAGGACTCCTAAGAAAGAATTAAGCAGTGGCGGGTTTGTTTGGCCCCGCCCCCTCCAGAGTTGGCCTGCAGCTGCTCGGTGGGAGAGCAGAGCAGAGCAGTGCGGGGACTGACTCGTCTGTATTGCAGCGCCTTCTTTTACCCGCAGGTGCGATCTGGAACCCTCTTCGACAACTTCCTGATCACAGACGATGAAGAGTATGCGGAGAATTTTGGCAAGGCCACCGGGGCGAAACCAAGGGCCCTCAGCGAGAGATGGATGCCATCCAGGCCAAGGAGGAGCTGAAGAAGGCCCGAGAGGAGGACCAGCGGGAGCTGCTAGACCGGAAGTCTGACCCAAAGCAAACTTCTTCAGTGGATTCCACAGGCGAGACGACTTCCAGCCACGAGTCATGGCGCATGGCGGCGACGCTGCACCTTGTTGTTAACCTAAGTTAAAAGC
>NW_022103915.1:47071813-47074276 GCF_000313985.2 Echinops telfairi
AGCCTGGGAAAGGGTCACGGGTTCTGAGTTCAGGGTCTTTACCTATCCCTGATATGAGAGAAACTTGGGTATTCCTTTCTGTGTGATTTTTTCATCTCTACCCTCCTGATGCTGGGAGAAAGATGGGGCTCTCCACTTGAGTAAAGAGTTACAGTATTGGAAACCCACAGGGCCAGTGCTACCCTGCCTTCCAGAGTTGCTATGCGTTGGCACGGACTGATGGCAGTCAGTTTTTTCCTAATGTCATCCTTTCAAGCATCGTTTAGAAAGTCACTGTCTCTATTGCAGTACTCTCCTCTTCTTCCCTTTTCTCCCCACCCTCCATACTTCTCTTCATTCTTCTTCTTCTCCCTCCCCTCCCTTTTTTTCTTCTTTTTCCCTCCCATCTTGTTGCCTTTTCTCTTCTGGTTTTAAAGAGAGTGGACAGGCTACAGTTTAAAAATCAGCAAAACCTCTTTCAGACTGTTGAATGGATGAACGCCTGCTAGAGAGCAGTTTCAGGATTCTACTACGGAGCCAATTTGCACCGTGTTTAGCTGACGCACCGCCTAACCAAATGTATTTTGGGGCAAAAGATCATTTCCAAACAAAGGACACTACATAGAAAGCTGCAATGATTCTGGTTGCCTAAATCCCTAGCCTGTCTTTTCAGACACAATACTTACTCACTTAGAAAGGGTGGATGAAGATTGGAAATGTTCACGTTATTTGGTTATAACTTTGAAAAGGGCGTAGTTATTTTCGGAGGATTACAGGCACTTAGTGAGATGCTAGCTCTTCTTTAGTTGGGTTCCAGATACCTTTCTTGTACACAGCTCTGCAGTCCTAAATCATCCAGAGCACCCGGTCCTGGAGTCTTCAGGGCTGTAGATCATCACTTGAACACAATTCTCAAATCTCCAGGCACCACTCTGCATATTCCAGTCCTAAGTTACTCTGTCCTCTTCTTTGACGGTCAGACGTTGGCGTCGTCACAGGGTCCTCTTCAATGAATCCCTGTCTTGTCTTCAGATTGATTTCTTAATGTGCTTGTAGACCAATTACACTCTTCTTCCGGTCATTACTTTTCATGAGAAAACTGGGAGGCATTCACATGTCTCACCTCGTCTTTCAAGGAACGGGAGTTAGAAACACAAAGTAGCAGTGCTAGAAGGGGGCCTTCAGAGACCACCTAATCCAGTCTTCTGCCTTTTCACTATTGTCATGACCTTTTCTAGTTGGGGAAAAGTAGATGATTTATTTGTTTCTACCCCACTTGAGTAGTATTCAGGATAGTGTAAAAAAGAAAAGGTTCAAACGAGCTTAAGATGAGCTGAGCTTTGGTCAAAGGACAAGGCATACTTTTTATGTCAAAGGAAATGGATGTTGGAGGCGGGGTAGGGGAGCATATATCACAGGGTCTGAATAAGTTTCCCCAGGGTGAACTGGAATTCATGGTTCATTATCCTGTCAAAACCAAGTGGTTGAGAGAAATGGGCTCCAGATTTCTCCCACTGCAACTGAAAGCTGCAGATGGGAGTCAGTGCTAAAATGAGAGAAATGTTAGGGTTTCTGTTGTCCCTCATGTAAATGATTATTTGCAAAGGAAAGTAAAAATTATTGATCATTGGGTGACAGCTTCCAAAGGAGCAGGTGTCCTATGGAAAAATCACTTTGGCTGAAGCAATGACACTAACACCTGCAAAGCCACATGGTAAAGGAAACCAAGTTCATTAACCATATGGGATCAGTCAAGGGCATCTGATCGTTCTATAAAGGTCTTGGTGTCAGTCCAGGACTATTTGATAGGGTTTCTGGTACCTGAGGCTGTGGTCTTTTATGTGTTTCTCTTACAGTGACCATCTGCTGGAGCCTGTGTGCTTGGAGTTAATTTATTTCACATGTCTTTAGACTTGGAAGAAACTTTACTAAGAGGTGACCTAGTCTCTTGGTGGCCAATTCATGAGCCTTCAGGGGTTAGGTGGTCATGTAAATGTATAATGCTGTTGAGTAAGGGTAAGAGAGAGTGTGTGCTAAGAACTGGAGTGCATTGGATGGTGGAACACACACATGTGTACAGCACATGTACACACACACAATGCATGCCAAAGGGTGGAGCCAGATTTGGCACCTAGGCCACAACTTTAGACGTGATTTAAAAAAATTTTTTTAAACCATTTTATTGGGGGCTCGTACAATTCTTATCGCAATCCATACATACATCTATTGTGTCAAGCACATATGTACATTTGTTGCCATCATCATTCTCAAAACATTTGCCTTCTACTTGAGCCCTTAATATGGGCTACTCATTTTCCCCCTCCCTCGCTCCTCCCCTCTCCCTCATGAACCCTTCATAATTCATAAATTATTATTATTTTGTCATATGTTACACTGTCCAACGTCTCCCCCCCGCCCTCTCCTCTGCTGTCCATCCCGCAGGGAGGAGGCTATGCATAGATTCTTGTAATCAGTTCCCCCTTT
>NW_022103915.1:47074523-47113409 GCF_000313985.2 Echinops telfairi
CCCTTCAGTAAGGGGGTGTCTAAGACGTGATTTTACAGAAGGGGAAATAGAGGCCACCTGTGTAGTGAGCTGAGCCTAAACTCTGGGTCTTCCTCTTTCAGTCCGGAGGCTTGGGAGGGTGCTTGACAACGAACCAAGACAATATATTATCATCAAGATATGTGATTACCTTGTGTGGTTGGAACGCAGGCCCCAGAGAAAGGTGAGACGCGATAGGAGACAGGGCTGGGCCCTGAAGGAAGAGCCTTTGCTGACACCTCAATAAACTTGGAGTTGCGCCTGGAAAGAAAAGGCAGAGAAACCACTAAATTGTCATACAGAAACTTGTTCTTGAGCAAAGGTGGCCTAGGAGTTACTCTTTCAGTACTGAAAAATCCCCTGGAGGACCCCGGGCACAGACACTCTTAGGCCAGGCCACAGGGCCAGCTTTCAGAAGGCGTTGCATGCTCCTCACAGACTGCTTGGTCCCCTGGGCCTGGGCCTGGGCCCAGGACACAGCACCCATTCCACGGTGACACTTCTTTATCGGATGAGTTGGGTAGAATGTTTGCTGGGGGATGACGACATTGTGATCATAGCCAAGTTCAAAGCAGACAACTTTAAATGAAAACAGATAACTTTAAAGCGGCGGTTCTCAACCTGTGGGTCATGACCCCTTTCGGGGTCGATTGGCCCTTTCACAGGGGTCGCCCGATTCATAACAGTAGCAAAATTACAGAAATGAAGTAGCAATGAAAATAATTTTATGGTGGGGGGCGGTCACCACATGAGAAACTATATTAAAGGGTCGCGGCATTAGGAAGGTTGAGAACCACTGCTTTAAAGATTCGTTGGTCTTAAAGAGATAATCCATCTAAATAATACATTGATCTAAGATAAAAATTCCCCCAAATTAATTTCCTGCGTTCTTCTTGAGGTCACCAGGAGTTGAAAATCAACTTGACGGCCAGATCTACATTGGTTGACAGGATTCAGATCTTTCCTTTTCGCCACCATCCTAAGAGAATGCTTCTGTTTCTCGCAATTGCTTGATGGATGCCAAGGAGAATTATAAACAACAACGGCATGAGGAAATGGCAAATTATGAGTCGGACAAGAAAGCCACAGCCTCTACATCTTGTTGATCATCACCGTGTCCTACAGGCTGAGTCACAGAACAGTGTGGCTGCCAGTGCACTGCTTGAGAATCCCCAGCCAGTAGTGCAGAGATAGCTCTTCTCGCCGTGGGCTTCTTCTTGCACTATTTAAAGTGTGTCCATCTCGCCATTCCTCATGCACAGTGGAAGAACATCTCTGAATGGTGCTGACAGTCTATGACCATGGGTAGCTTTATCTGACCTAACAGTCCTTTGGAAAAGAGACCTGGTGGCGTAGTGGATTACACATTGGGCTGCTAGCCCCAAGGTCAGCAGTTTCAAACCACTAGCCCCTCTGCGGGACAAAGATGAGGCGATCTACTCCAGCCAAGATGTACAGCCTTGGAAACCCACGGGGCAGTTCTCCTCTGCCCTCCAGGGTTCCTATGAATCAGAATCGAAACGAGGGCAAGAGGTTGGGATTTTTGGCTTTCAGTCCTGTGCTAGTCTGGGTTGACCAGAGAAACGAATCCAGAGACACGTGTGTATAAGACAGAGCTTTATGTCAAAGAGCAATTGTACATTAGTAAAACATCCCAGCCCAGTCCAGATCAAGTCCTTAAGTCTGATACTACCCCATCTTGACCCTAGTCCATAAATTCCTCTTTAGACTCATGCAGCCATGCAATGATGCTGAATGCAGGAAGGTCACAGGCCAGCGGATGAAAAGTCTTGTTTATGCAGTGGTGGTGAAAACATCTCAGTGATGGCATGGGTCTCCATGTGGCTCCTCCAGCTCCAGGACTCTGGCTCCATTAGCGTAGCTCCCTGTGACTTGTCATCAAGAATACCAAGCAGAGAAGAGTGTGTCTCGCCTCCAGTGAGCTATTTATCTCTCTCTTGCCTCCAAATGAGGTCATCAAGCTGTGACCTGATTGACGGGCCAGACTCCACCCCATCCTCAAGTTGACAGCACATTATGTAACTGCCACAAGTCCATTGAGAACGCTATTCTTTAATTACCAGAAAAATACGACAAGCATTTCTGGGTCATCTTTACAATAAAGCCAAAAACCAAAAATCAAACAAACAACAAAACCAACCAGGGATTTTACCCTTCTCCATATAAACTTCAGTTGACAATGAAAATATACCTGAAATCATTTTATCCAAAGCATGGTATCGGCTTTCTTTCTCTACTGCTGTGCTTTTTGACTTTTCTGGGTTTACCATCTACTGAGCTCTGTACTTTTTCTATCTGAGGGGCCTTGTGGCTTCTCTTCTCTCCCTAATTTGGCTTGGATTCTGGTGCCGATCATTCCCATCACTTCCTTGCTCACCCTGTTGCAGGTCTTTCTTTGGTGGCACTCACCTGGTTAGGTGGCTTCTACCTGGGGACTATATATCCCTGGGAACATCTTCAGTTAACCCCCAACCTCCTACCCCAACCCAGTACACAATGTCTGGGCCAACCCTCACATTTTCAGAGCCAGAATCTCTGGGGGAGAGCCTATACATGTGCATGCGAATTTTTCTTCTCTTGAAATTTCCATTGTGTCTCTCACACAAATCCTGCCAAAGGACCACTCTATGTTGGTTACTCTAGCCATCCGTATTCTCCACAACTGCACAAAATTCCGGAAGCATGCTGGAAGCACTTCACAGGCCATTATCACCACAGCTTCACGGTCATCGACTGGGCACTCAACACTGTCCATGCATCCTCCCACCTACTCGCCTCCGTTAACATTTCAGATCTTCCATCCTCTGTGATTTCCTCTCTCCTCTTTTATCGTTTCAGCAGACACTTTTGCCCATTCTGTGAGAAACTCACCATTTATTTGCAATAAAATATGCAAATGTACTTGTATCGACACCTCATCCTACCCTCCGGTGGTCATTGAAGGCAACCTGGAGGTGCTGTTGACCAAGTGTTTGACTGCCAACCTCACAGTCGGTGGTTCAAAACCAAGTGTCATTCTAAGGGAAAAGCATGAGGCTATCTGCTCCTTTAAAGATTCACAGCCTCGAAAACCTGGTGTGTTAAGTTTTCTAGAGAAGGAAACCAGTGATAGAAAGATATAGTTATAGATGCATATCAAGAAAATGGCTCATTCAGTTGTAGAAGCCAGCAAGTCCAGTCTGGTTTCAATTCTGTGGGTCAGACTTTAAATGGGAGACCTCTGATGTATGTATCTTCAGGGGCTGATAAGCCTCTGATAAACCTAGGATCAGCAGGAAAACCACAGGTATTCACAGGTGGTTGCATCAAAGGTCAGCAGTTGGACTTGTGATTGGAGAGGAGAATGAATCCAAGGTTGGCGGTCAGATGGTAGGCCACTGATGACTCCCAGGATGGGCAGACAATGTGGCAAGGAGTCCAAAGAATTGGAGGTCAATGAGCCAGATGCAGGATCCAGATGCAGAGAGTGGCAAGCAAGCTGGCCACAGCGACTACGTAGAGGAAGTGGGCCACACCCTGGAGGAGACCATTTCCCATTACATCAGGGTTGTGACCTGAATAAGGAGTTTGTACTCACCCCAATTGTCTTACAGCTGCTTGGCTGCTCATAACAGATCCCATCATGGAGCTGTATTATGTTAAGTCACATAATGGAGGCTTACTAGGCTTTAACTGCTAAGTCACTGAGAATTTTGTGCCAGCCAAGGTGATACCAAACCTACCTCTCCCATCTGTATAGGTTTGCTGTTAGAATCGACTAGATGGCAGTGTTGTGGTTGGTTTGTTTTGGTGGTAATGAAGGAAACATCTCTTTTTTTTCTTTTTCTTTTTTAACATTTTATTAGGGGCTCATACAACTGTTATCCCAATCCATACACACATCAATTGTGTACAGCGCATTTGTACATCGTTTCTCAAAACATTTTCTCTCCATTTAAACCCCCGACATTGGGTCCTCATTTTTCCCCTCCCTCCCCGCTCCCCCCTCCCGCATGAGCCCTTGATAGTTTATAAATGGGTATTTTGTCATATCTTGCCCTGTCCGACGTCTCCCTTCATGCACTTTTCAGTTGTCTGTCCCCCAGGGAGGAGGTCACACACAGAGGAAACATCTCTTATACTCCAAGTTCATGCTTTCAATTATTCTCCAGATCCCTCTCTCTCCACCTGCCCTAACAGGAGACTGACCTTAGTGGATACGTACTTTTGAGTGACTGTCTGAAGCTCTTAGAAACATTGAACACACTTTTCACTCTGTCTTTCTGAGTCCGCTTTCTCCCTTCATGTTGGGGGCATCTCACATTCTCCTGGCTGCTGGTACTTTGCTGACCCGCCCCTAAGAGCTCTTTCCTGATTTTCCCACCTAATCTTTCAATGTTGATTTCTCAGGCCTGTGTCATTTCATGTCCCACTCTCACCCAGCTCCTTCCAGCTCCCAACATGGTAGTGCGGTGTGGTGTTGCTTTTGCCTTTTCCCCAGTTCTAGGCAGGGAGGTGGAACTTTAATTTCCCAGCCTTGAGTTTAACATGGCTAATTCTGCTGCTGCTGGATGGTAACTCCGTCACTTTGGCTCAGACCTTCTTAACCCCAACAGGACTATTCTGAGCAGGACTGTCCTTCACTGAGAGCACCCCCTGTGCATTGTATTTTGTTTCCCAGCATCCCTGCCCTCTACACGTGGGATGCCAGTTGTCACTCTCCTTCCATAGTGGGTCCATAAAGCAACACTGCTTAAAATCACCCCTGGGGAGAACCATTGCATGTAACTTCAAACCCACCTCTCTGGGGTATACAGCCATCTCCCCTTCACTTTTTGCTTCTCCATCCCCCCTCTCTCTCCAGAAGTGGTCTGAGGCTCCAGGGAATTTGTTTAAATTCTTGGCCCAGACCGAGAAAACGCTGGTCTGCCATCACTTCTCTGCTGGCAGCCACTGCTGATGTAACTCAAAGCTTGTTCTCCCCACAGACATGCCGTGGGCAATTGCTTGGAGGGTTCAGCCGTCTGCCCTGGTCACATGGCTCCTACTTCAGCTACTGCTCTTCAGCAGCTCAGCCCCATGTCCCACGCCTCTCTGCCTCTGGGTGCTGCTCCACAGCCCCGATTCTGAAGTCCGGCCGATGATTTCTCTCTCTGCTCACTCCTGGGGTTTCCTCCAGGTCCTGTAGGTGTTGAGAGAGATTCCGAGAATGGGACTGATCTGTCTCATCTCTTTCCTCTCCTGCACCTGCCCTGCCAGTCTGGGGCTGACTGTGGCTGTTCCGTGGGGGTCTGGAGCACCCTAGAAGTTTGGTTTTTCGCAGGAGTCCCGGCAGGAAGCGGACCATAATTTTCCTCCTTTCCTGCTTTCCCTCACCCACCTTCCCAGAGTTGTGGACTCCAGGGGGAAGCACCACGTCATCAACAACTTTCAACGCCATTCATTCTCCCAGGTCGCTCCTGGCCCCCCTCTCAAATGTTCTTATTACTTCATGTGCATAAAGAAAATTACTTTCAAAACCAGACATTAGACTTCATGGTTAAACCCTGAATTCTGAGTATTGCATGCTTTTCTCCTTCTGGAATTTAAGAAATCTTTTTATGTTTTTAATCTTGAGCCTGTCTCTTCCAGAGCCTATTTTGCAATTTAAGATAGGCTTTTGAACCTACTGTTCGATTCTTTCATTCTGGTTGGGAGTTTTTGGGACTATCCTTTCTTGAGGAAGATAAACCCCAGCTTTAGGGTTCAGTATTAGTAATAGAAGGACTGAGGAAGGAAAACAAAAGGGTGGAAGTTGAGGCAGCTAGGGAGACAGCCTTACATCCAGAAACACCATCTTATAGTAAGTAATTCACCCAAATGACCAACACCATAGGCTAAGGGGCAGCATCTGCTCTATGTTCTCTGGGCCTTTTAGAAAACATGGGGTGGAGGCATTCTTTGATGCTCAGCTTCCCCACACAATCTCTGAAGATAAAGCAGGTGCATAAGCAAATGTGGTGAAGAAAGCTGATGGTGCCTGGCTATCAAAAGATATAGTGTCTGGGGTCTTAAAGGCTTGAAGATAAATAAGCAGCCATCTAGCTGAGAAGCAACAAAGCCCACATAGAAGAAGCACACCAGCCTGTGTGATCACGAAGTGTTGATGGGATCAGGTATCAGGCATCAAAGAACAAAAATTCTTATCATTGTAAATGTGGGTGAGTGTGGAGTGGAGACCCAAAGCCCATCTGTAGACAATTGCACATCCCCTTATTGAAGGGTCATAAGGAAGAGACGAGCCAGTCAGGGTGCAGTATAGCACCGATGAAACATACAACTTTGCTCTAGTCTTTTAATGCTTCCTCCTGCCCCTCCCCCCCACTACCATGACCCCAGTTCTACCTTACAAATCTGGCTAGACCAGAGCATGTACATGGGTACAGCTAAGAGCTGGAAACACAGGGAATCCAGGACAGATTAACCCCCTAAGGACCACTAATGAGAGTAGGGATACCAGGATAGTAAGGAGGAGGTAGGGGGAGAAATGGGGAACCAATCACAATAGGAACCCCCCCTGGGAGGGGGTTAGACAACAGAAAAGTGAGTGAAGGGAGACAGTGGTTGGTGTAAGACATGAAAAAAAAAATTATCAAGGGTTCATGAGGGAAGGAAGGTGGGGGGTGGGGGATGAGCTGATACCAAGGGCTCAAGTAGAAAGAAAATGTTTTGAGAATGATGATGGCAACAAATGTACAAATGTGCTTGACACAATGGATGTATGTATGGATTGTGATAAGAGCTGTAAGAGCTCCCAATAAAGTGATTTTAAAAGGAAAGGAAAGAAAACACGGGGTTGTTCCTTTGTCCACATTTGTGGGGCTCTATGAACAAGGTAATATTGTATCTCTCAAGGGAATTGGCACCACCCCAAAGGGAAGGCTCCCCCAATGTTATCATGGCACAATGGCAAGGGCCTCTCATGTTACCAGGCATCATATGTTCTTGGCATTAATGTCAACAAATAAGCTGAGGGTGAGATTCTTGCCAAGAGAATTAGTGAATGTTTTGAGCATATTAAATCCTCTAAGAGCCAAGACAAGTTTTTAAAACATGTGAAAGAAGAGGATAAAAAAAGGAAGCCCGGGAGAAAGTCCGCGGGTTTCCTGGTAGTGCCCAGCCTGCACCCCCAGGAGAAGAAATCTCACTTTGTGAAAACCCGTGGAAAGGAGCCTTTGCTGCCAGAGTCTGCTCCGTAGGATGCATCCATCTCAGGCCTCCTAGTTGTAAAACAGAAATTCGCAGAAGACTTCTTAGATGTGAAAAAGAAAGAAAGAGCCAAAGAGAGAAAGAAAAGAAACTACACAAAAATAAAGGATGCAAAAGGGTTCATCACGCGTCATTTCTTACAAATCTTGAACTTGTTGGGGATGGCAGGAAACGCTGTATATGGCTGACCTTGCGTGGGGTTTATGGGAACGAGGATGGAATTTGTCATTAAACAGTTTGGGGCCTCAGGGATTCGTTTTGAGATGCACCCCGGTACAGAGCCCTCAGTCTACTCACACAACCAATAAAACAGGACTCGGGGTCAAGTGTGTGTATATGTGCCTTCAACGTTACTGGCAAGGCCTGGTCCTTTCACTGCCAGCAACGGCCATTCACTTTTTCCTATACTTTTATTCAGCTTCGCTCTGGACTGATTCAAATAGGAAGCCGACACAATGTCTACCCCAGATCATTTTAATCGCCAAGCTCCATAAAACAATATAAGACACTCACATAAGTCAATTTTCTGGAATGAAGGTTGTAGCAACCAAAGTGTTCCCGATTTTATTTTTAGAAGCTGATTTATGCATCTGACATCACATTACCTCTCGTCCCTCTCTGTGACGGTTGAGTTGTTTGAAAGCTCTGCCAGATGGTGAAAGTAATTCATCGCGGAGGCTTATCAGCGCTGCGAGTAAAGCAAACGTTGCTCTCTTTACCTGGAGAGAAAGGAGCCCTGGTGGAGGAGAGGCCAGCATCGGGCTGCGAACCACAAAGACCACGCCTGTCTACTCCCATCAGACAGTTACAGTCTTGGAAACCCCCAGGGCCGGGCTACCCTGTTACATAGGGGCACGATGCTTTCAGAATCAACTCAAGGGCAACAGTGAATTTTTCTTTTGTGTTTGTTTTGGGATTTTACCCTGAGACATCACAGGTTCTACTGTCTCGGTCGAGACAAAATTAATTGTGACAAAATACATAGCAGATGACCGTGAGTGTAGCTGGCATGGGAGCCCGGGGACTGGTCTTTCAGAGCAAACTACACACTTCCTGGCCCCAGAGCCACAGCCTGCTTCCCGCTCGGGCTACAAGTGCAGAGTTGGTGAAAGAAGGTCCTTAGCCTCTCAGGGCCATTTCACAGCCCCTTGCAGATAAACAATGCCTCCCGTGGCTCCGCAGCCTCAGAATTATGGTCCGCAGACGAAAGCATAATTTAGAAAAGAAACATCCATGAAAAGCACACGGATGAACTATAGGTTGGACATGGTGTATGATTACTGATTATACACCACTATGCGCCTGATCCTTCCTGGTGCACTGAGGGCTGGCTCTGAAGAAAGAGGCAGCGCAGCTTCAAGGAGTAGACTCATGCGTTAAAGGCACAGTGACCGTAACTGAGGGACGCCCAAGGCCCACGGAGTAAAGCGTGTTGCTGTGTGCTGTCCAGTCGAGACTCTGAAAGAACATATTTAGGCGGGAGGGCTCCCCCCTCTCCCACTTCTCGAAAGACAGAATACATGCAGAGTCTCATTTTCCCTTTAAATATGGAGATCGAATAACAAGCAAATCTTTGGTCAACCTCTGTAGTCTGGAATTGGCTCAGAAAAACCAGGAAGAGGAATTCAGACAAGCCACAAGGATGAGAGCTGTGGGTTGATAGATGACAACCCCCCAGAGTAGAATCGCTGAAGCCATTTCTGTGCAAACCTCAAACCGCTTGTATTAACTGATTGACCCTTAGCTGCTGCTCCCCATTGATCATTTAGCTCCTGGCTAGGACATCGTTTGGAACTCGGCATTTCCGGCTTTCATTTTCATCACCTTTTTGTTTGAAGGCTTTCAGACAGACAAGCTGAAAGAATAGTGGAATAAACACTCGTGACCCTCACTGACTATTCACATTTTGTTACATGTGTTTCCTCGCTATCCCTCTTTCCCCAACTAGTCAAGAGTCAGGTGCAGTGATTCTCCCAGCCTTAGAAACTTCACCCCGCTCTTCTAAGAGCAAGGCAATTTCCCGGAAGAATCACACTTCCATGATTAGACCAGGAAATTTAACATTGTTTTTAAACTATTAGAACATATTCACATGGACCTAACTGTTGTCAACATGTCTTTATAGCATTTTTCCCCCTGACTCTAAGTTCAATTAAGAATCATGCATCGTCAAAGCCCATTAGTAGGCCACTGGAGATCCCCTTGCAGAGGGGTTTTGGGGAGGAGACGAGCCAGTCACGTTGCGATATAGCAACGATGAAAACTACAACTTTCCTCTAGTTCCTAAATGCTTCCTCCCCGCCCCCACTGTCATGATACAAATTCTACCTTGCAAGTCTGGCTAGACCAGAGGATGTACACTGGTACAGATAGGAACTGGAAATACAGGGAATCCAGGGTGGATGATCCCTTCAGGACCAGTGGTGTGAGTGGCGATACTGGGAGGGTAGAGGGAGAGTGGGTTGGAAAGAGGGAACCTATTATTACAAGGAACTATATGTGACCTCCTCCCTGGGGGACAGACAACCGAAAAGTGGGTGAAGGGAGATATCGGACAGGGCAAGATATGACAAAATAATAATTTATAAATTATCAAGGGTTCATGAGGGAGGGGGGAGTGGGGAGGGAGGGGAAAAATGAGGACCTGATGCCGGGGGCTTAAGTGGAGAGGAAATATTTTGAGAATGATGAGGGCAATGAATGTACTGCGCTTTATACAATTGATGTATGTATGGATTGTGATAAGAGTTGTATGAGCCCCTAATAACACAATTAAAAAAAAGAAGAAAGAAAAAAAAAGAATTATGCATCGTATTGTGTTGTCCAATGGCCTTCATCTCCTTTAATCTAGAGCAAGGGACAGCAAACCTTTTTCTGTAAAGGACTGTATATGAATATAAACATTTATATTTATAAAATATATGTAGTATAAGCAATGTATTATAACTACCATATAGGTCTTTGGGCCTTTGTAGGCCAGACTATCCCTGCTACAAACTGCTACTCAACTCTGTCCATGTAACCCCTACCTAAAAAAAAAAAAATCATCTACAGATGTCAGTCCATGAAGGAATAAAGCTATTGTCTGCCAATCAAACGTTATCTATGGATACTGACTAAATTTCATAGAATTCCCATGTGCCACAAATACTTTTATTTTGATTTTTCTCACCCATTAAAGCTTATATACAAACCCTTTGTTTTTCATGGGTTGTACAAAACAGGGCAGGTGGGACAGCTTTGGTTCTAGGGCCCATGACTTCGTGACCTCTGATTGAGAACCATCCCTTGCTCCCCCTTGTTTTTAAGGCAAACTCTTTCTCGAAGTGTATGGTGAGCCACGGAGCGCGAGGCGACATCAATGCTTGTGACTATTTTTGAAAACACTTATTGGCGTTGCACTTGTCGACCAGAGGGAGTTAGCACAGAGTCTGCGGGCAGGCGGCCATAGCGTGCTGGGAGCAATGGCTCTCACTGTTGCATGCAGAGGGTCCTTGGCCTCTGTCCACACAGCAAGGTCGTCTGCAGTGATCCAACAGTTGGTCTTGATAAGAATCCTCTGGCTAATCGGTGTGACAAAGTCACACTCAGAGCTGTTTCAGAGGGCAGGGCAGCTCCTGTTGATTCCATGCACTGCTTCTTCCCGCCCTCCCCTCCTCCCCCACGGTCCTTATCTCCCTCCTTCAGCTCCAAGCCTCGCCTCAGCGGGCACCCAAGTCTGGCAGGCATGAAGGTGCTATTTTAAGAATGGTTTCAACAAAAGGGAGTGATGCTAGGCTCAGAAGCTGTCCTGTCCCTGCTAAGTGGCTACATTCTCCTTTATCAGAAAATACGCTGTGAATATTCAGGATTATGCCATCGTCTGGCTATGTAGGGGGGTGGGGATGGCGGGAGACCCTAATCGCAGGCTGCTGATTGGCCACTGAGGCCACTCACAGTGCTTGTCTTGTTTGTCGTATTTGTTTTTAAACCATCAGATGTGTACTAATTTCCAGGGCTGCCTTAGAAAATGACCACAGCTATGTGGCTGAAGAGAACAGAAATGTATTGCCTCCTACTTTCAGGGCGAGCAGAAGGAAGAACCCAGGGTGTTGGCCGGCCGCGCTCTCTGCAGTGTTTCTCAGGGAGGGGCTCTTCTTGTCTCCTCGCAACTCCCATAACCCCAGGCACTCCCTGTTCCTTGGCTGTGGCAGCCTATCTCTGATCTTATCTCTGTCCTTGCATGGCCAGTGTCCCTGTGCAGCGACGTCTGCCGTCTTTGCCTCTTCTCGTTTTATGAGATGCCAGTTATGCTGGGTTCTCACATGGAGTTATTTCTGACTCACAGCAAGCCGATAGGGCAGATTAAAACTGCCCCTTTGGGTCTCCGAGACTTTAAATCTTTATGGGCGCCGACAGCCTCATCTTTCAACCCACGGCGAAACCGGTGGGTTTGAAGCACTGACCTGGTGGGTAGCGGCTCAGGGAAGAGAGCATGCAGTAGGGCTCCCTCACTCCAGTGTGATCTCGTGTTAACTTACTTCCATCCTCAACGGCCCTGCTTTCAAACGAGATCTCACACACAAGGACGGAGGAGTCGGATCTGAACATGGTTGTGGGAGGATACAAGCCAGCCCCATAGCAGGGTGTAAAATCTCTTGCCTTTGTTAAAAAACAAAACACAATAAAAGAACAGAATTTTGAAATGCTCCTATAGGCACGGGAGTGGGAATGAGTGACTCATGGGATCTCCTGACACAGAATTAGTCACCTCCCAGCTTCCCTCCTGCGTGTGCTAGCACTCCTCCTGTCTCCAGGCATCTGGACTATGTTTACAAGATTCCCAGAGATTGTCCGAGGGCAGAGTGGTGATGAACCAGTTCTTTGAGGACACAGCCCGGAACAGGTCGCAGCTTCTCAGAATGACAGAGCTGCTCAAATGATTGCGTAGGACCCAAATGCCTTCATCGTCGAAACTCCCTCTCACCCCACCCAAACTCACCGCCCTCGAGTCCCTTCCACCTCCCAGGGGTCACGAGGACAGCGCAGAACTGCTTCCCAGACCTCCCGAGATTCCACATCTTTACAGAGACAGCCTCACAGACCCTGGTGGGGGTGTGAACTGCAGCTATGACAGAGAGCCGTCGAACATAGAACTCATGACGCCACCAGGGCTCCTTGGTGCTCGAAAGCCCAATGTTTCACCCACTGAGCTACCAGGGCGCCATTATTAAGACACAGAGCTTAACTTCAAAGATGTAGAGTGAAGGAAATGATCCTGCAGTCTCGAGGCTCAGCCAGTGGGGTATTCCACACGTCGTCCCTGGAGAGTTTGCTTGTAGAAACTTCCTCCCTGACCAACGGCTGCTGCAGAGTAGATTTGACTCAAGTGTGACTTTCTCCCAGGTTCCCTGGTGGTATCGTGGTCAAGTGCTGAGCTGCTAACAGAGTGGTGAGTGGTTCAAAGCCACCAGCTCCTCCACCAGAGAAAGATGGGACTGCAGGAAATCAATGGGGCAGTTCTCGCTCTCATACGGCTGCCTGGAGTTTGAATCCACTTGATGGCAACGGGTTTGCTTTTTCTTTCCCCTTTGCTCTTTTTAACATTCTCTCAAGGGATCTTACACTCACGTTCCACAATAAAGACCATTGGTGGGTTTCGATGAGCCAGACTGACAGCAACACAGATGAACTGAACAAACTCGAGGGCCAGCATTCCTCCTGGGTGCTCACCCTGACTTCTACGCATGTCTTCACCCACCCCGCCCCCACCTCTTACAGCCATTTTCAGTGGGCTGAGCGGGTGTTGAACTATTAGTCCTTGGGTTTTATTGAAAATGGTTTTAGTCCAGGTTTCGTTTCTAAATGATAAAGTGGCCCACAAAGTCACAAAGCCAAGGCTAGTAGAGAAGGAAAACAAAATTGACACTGAAACAAAACCCACTGTCACCGTGGAGGAGAATCCAAGTTGTGGAGACCCCACAGGTGTCCAAGCAGGACTGGGCTCCGTAGCATTTTCAGGGGCTGATTTTTTTAAGGAGGTTGGCAGGCCTTTCCTTCAAGGGGCTTCTGGGTGGACTTGGACTTCCAGATTTTTGATTAACAGCAGAGCACAGCCAAGGAATCCCACTCAAACGCCACTCACTGCCGTTGAGTGGATATTGACTCAGAGCAGCCCTATAGGATTGGGTAGGACTGCCCTGGGAGTTTCTGAGAGCGTCACTGTGTGCTGGTAGTTTCGAACTGCTGACCTTGCAGACTGTAGCCCAACACATACCACTATGCCACCAGGGCTTTCACTAGAAGTTATAGGAAATTACAAGTTTCAAAGGTAAAAAGGTGCCAAGAATTCTGGTAGTATTTCTCTCTCTTTACTAAGTTTATATGAATCATGGCACAGTTCAAAAGAAGAGTGGCTTCCTTCGTTTCACTTATGACAGGATACAAGCTGTTGGTTGTTAGTAAACCTCATTCTCTGGCTTTCCCATTGAACTCATCTTTCCAGCATCATCAATAACCCATGAAGAATAAACACTGCCGAACCACTAAGAGACGATTCCCCTGAATGTTCACATTAAAGATGCACGCGTGAGATGAAGATTTAATGTGGGCCACCATGCAGTTGCTGTCGCCATGGTTTTCTTTGCCTTGTCTGTTTTTGACTCTTGACCTTTGAAGCCGCTCGGGTTGACGGAGGGGGGCTTTGGGAGCAGGCACACATGGCTGTAGCTGGTCCCTCTGTCTGCAGCAGCCTCCAGGCAGGGCGTTCGCAGCTACGGGTCTGAACTAGTGAACCTCTCAAACCTGAGAGTTCAAACCGCAGAGGAGAGAGAGCTGCAGATGTTTAGTGTTGGTGTGAGCCATGTTTTCTTCTTCTGTAAATAAGAGAATATCAACTTACGCACAATTAAGCCCTCCTTTGGACCCTGCTACTGGAGAGCCCTGGGGGCATACTGGTTACATGTTAGGCTGCGGTCTGCATGGGCTGCAGTTTGAAACCATCAGCAGCTCTGCGGGAGAAAGATGAGGCTTCCTACACCTGTCAAGAGTTATGGTCTAGAAAACAAACGCACAGGGACAGTTCTACCCTGTCCTAGAGGGTCACTGTGAACCGGCAGTGACTTGAAGGTAATGATTTTTTCCCCCTGACCCATCCAAGAGGGAAGTGAAAACAAGTATTATGACGAGGGTGCTGGTTCAAAGATGCAGGGCTTATTCCAAACAACACATGTTTACGCATGCCACAGTGATCAGTGGGGGGCTGCAGACAAGTTTCCTCAGTAATTGTCTCATTAGGGTGTCCCCGCTCCCACTCCCCAGAAAACGTGGGTGGGTGGGTCCAGTCAAAGCAGCTGTTCTGAGCGTCTCTGGCCGGCCTGTTACAATCGAAGCAGAAAGATAGTGCAGAAAAACTATGGTGGCTTTTTTTCTTTTCATTCCAAAGGGCTAATCTGGATCGATGGTCTCAGAGGACACAGGGACCCCGTCGGGCTTATGAAGACATTGGCAGCAAATGGAGAACTCCGTTGGCGAGGGAAGGGGCAGGAAAGCTGTGCCGAGTCATTTTTCCCCCATCAGGTCAACACACCTGCTTACTTTTTGAGGTAGCAGGGCTGTGGGGGAGAGAATTGTGTTATGAAACATTGCTTTATCCACCCAACACCCCTGATCTTGCCTCTTCAGATCTCTCTCTTCCTGTTGCCAAGCTCAAAGACGATTAAAAAGAAACATGATCTGGGTCTCTCAATGATGCCCAAACTGCTGTTGTTACATGGTATAAATTACAGAACACAGAGCTCTTTGGGGAAGGGCCAGGGGGAGATGGGAATGCTGTCTTCTGAACTGTGTGGACCTAGAGGGCAGATATGCTGAGAAACAATAGCTTCATGTTCTGAGATTTTTGTTTAATAAAGGTCTCTATGATTTTGGACTTGCAAAATGTGTGCCAAGTGTGAACAGGTGCAGTTGTCCAGAGACACTCCCTGAGGATGGGTTTGCTTGCGGGGTCCAAGCACAATGACCCGGATGCCGGTGTTCGCACCTGGCAAGATCCTCGGTTGATATGCGTGGGCCACCAGAAGTCGTTTCTGGTGAATTACTATTCTTTTTCACGGCACATGAATATGTGTCCCGAAATGTATATCATAAACTGGTTGAAGTTGTGGGGAATTATCAGCCCTCCGTTTGTTTGCTTGTTTTGAAGCCTTGGCTATGGAGAATTTATTGTTGAGTGTGGTTGGCCCCTAGGGAACTTTTGTCAGCCAATGAGCCATGGGAAAATTGTAGGGCCCAACTCAGGTGTCATCCCAAGATCTTGGGGTTCAGAGCTCTTTTGGCTGTCTGGGCAAGAAGGTTCGACCATGTTCACGTAATGTCCCCTGGAAAGGGTTGCCCAATCTCTAATCTCTTTTTTCTAGCTTCTTTGTCTTCCAGAACCGCAGTGTGAAGTACTAGGATATTCAAGGCACCCAGTGACAGAGGGAAAGAAAATACGGTCATGAAAGAGAAAGGCTGCCGAGAAACTTCTGGATTAGATTGGAAGGGATTCGTGGTCACAGGAGGAAGAGACTGAGGGCATCTGGCGAATGGCAAGACTTCTAGATGAGGTAAATTCTGACCATTTTATGACCATACTTCTTCTTCCAAAGTAGATTCCATTTCTTAAAGGTCCTGGTCCTTGACGTCTCTTTGTCTTTCCGCTATGTGGAATTTCCGGCAGGGAACCTTGCACACCACACTGGCTCAAAGCACGTCTGTTGCCTCTGGTTGTCAGTTGCCCGAGGTGGCGCTGACCCACAGCAACCCAATCTATGATGGAATGAGAGGGTGCGCGGTCCTCGCATCCTCTTCACGGGCCTCGGGTGTTCTCCGTGCCTTCCCTCTAGAGGGCTCCTCTTCTCCACGACACCAGGCGTCAATCTGCTGTGATCCTTAAGTTTCCATTGGCCAATCTTCAGACGCACACCCCAACACTTTCTTCCTAGTATGCTTAAGTCTAGACACCTCTCAGAATTGTCCGCCCCGGCAACCCCAAGGAGATGCCAGTGGCATGGTTTCCAGCATCCTGGCAACGTGCAAGCCGCCAGTGTACGGACAGTGTTGTTCACCGATAAGAATGTGATCTGCTGCTACTCGGTCCATTCCGACGTGCAGGGACTTCATAGGACAGAGGAGAGCTGCCTCACGGGGTGTCCCCAGGCTATGAATTTTTACAGAGGCAGATTGCCTCATCTTTCTCTCATGGGAGGGCTGGTAGGTTTGAACTAGTCACCTTTTGACTAGTACCCAAGCACTTTCCCCACTGGGCCACAGGGACTTTGTGGACTGATAGTATATTTCTCATTATATTTTAACTGGGTTTATATTTGAAGATTCATTATTATGGTGAATGAATTTCTTAGTAGAGCTGGACTATATTCTTTGCTGCAAAGAACCCCCCAAACCCACACCCATTGTTATCAAGACGATTCCTACTGACTTAATAGTGACCCTACAGAATAGAAGTGCCCCTTTGGGTTTCTTAGGCTGCAAATGTTTACAGAAGCAGACTGCCTCATCTTTCTCCCCCAGAGTGGCTAGTGGAGTTGAACCATAATCCAGTGTCTCCCAGGACCGCACCAGGGCTCCAACCCCAACCCAAATCACTGCCATTGAACTGATAGCTGTACATAGTCCCTGAGATGATACATCCATGGGGAAAGAAAACATCACTTCTTTCTACAGAGAGGCCGTTGGGTTTGAACTACTGACCTTGTGATTAACAACCTAAAACATCATTTCTTTCTACAGAGAGGCTGTTGGGTTTGAACCACTGACCTTTTATTAACAACCTAAAGCGTAGCCCATCACACCATCAAAGTTTTAGAGCTCCCAAAAGGTTTGTCTTTTCTGGCTTCAGATTCAGGCCCGCTCTGATGGGTGGAATGTTTGGAAAAGCAACACTGCCACCTGCTGGATATCTCTCTCTCCACATTCAATCTCCAAGGACGCTCCTGCCCATTCACAGCTTGTATATTCCACCAATGCAAATCGAATTGGGTTTGAAGTTTTGCAAAAAAGATAAGATGAAGTCTAAATAATATTTTAGATAGTATTGCTGAAGGTCAAGATCCTGGAAATAAACTATTGACTGTATTTTTGTTGGAGATAGATATAAATAATTCTGATAGTATAAGAAAATCTTGCCCAAATACACTAGGATGCGGGCTTTAAGACTTGCTTACATTGAGTTGGCTCATACTGGATTATTCTGATTGACCCTTAGCATGACCAAGCATGTTCTGGCAGGAGGGTTAGGGATCATGGGCGTGGGTGCAGGGGATGTGTGGTAAAGAATTGACAGACAATTAGTATAGGGTTTTGGAAGTGAGTTTGGTTTGAGTTGCTCTCCGTCTTGGGAGAAAATGGCTAAGCTGAACAAATCGGTCAGACAGGCTGCCTAGGAACAAGTGAAGTGACCTTTTCACACGAGTCTCTAGCTTTTAAGCTCTCTTTGTTTAGGGTTAAGTGTTTTCACCTATAGTCACTTGAAGAGTTTGCTGGAAACCAATGTGGGCTTATAGCTTTGCTAAAGCTTTGATGCCAATTCATAGCGACCCTATAGGACAGGGTAGAACTGCCCCCCACCCCCAGTGGGTGTCTGAGACTAGAACTCTTTATGGGAGTAGAAAGCCTCCCCTTTCTCCGGAGGAGCAGATAGTAGGTGCCCATAAAAATGAGTGGGATGACTGAAAGGATGAGAACATATCTTTGTTTTTATAGTTCATCTCAGAAACAGTCTGCTGGGGAGTGGTGTTGAAGGATGAGTAAGTAGTTAATCTTCCCAACCGTCCTTACTTGTTCCTTAATCCAAACCCTGGCAACAGCTCACTGGGAAGGAAAATGCTCGGGGATCAATATTACTCATTTTCCTTCCATCTGATGGATATGATGAGGTATGTAAGACTTGGGAGAAAGCAAATAAGACTGTGTCCTTGCAAGAGGATGCTGGGACTGTGGAGGGGCTTCTACTTAGGGATGCGCACCTGTGTCTTTGTCTAGGTTGTTTGACAGTTCTGTTGACAGCAGAGTTAACGTATAGAAAACGGATAGCAACGTAAATAATTTTTGTCTATTCTGCTGTGAAGGAGCCCTGGTGGCATAGTGGGTTATGTCTGAGTTGGGCTGCTAACGTCAGGTTGGTGGTTCAAACTCACCAGCTGCTTCCAGGGAGAAAGATGAGTACGTTTTTGCTCCCACCGCCTGGGAACGCACCGGGGCGGTTCTACCCAGTCCTTTAAGCTTGCAGCGTGTCGGAATGGACGCGATGGCAGCGAGATCTCGTTTTTGCTGCTATTGGTTGCCAGAGCTGATGCTGACTCGCGAAGAACCCCGGTCTACAGACGCAGAAACAAGTCCTGCCCAGCAGAGGTTGCGTTGATATCTCCTTCCACAGATGCGAGCTTTCGCGTCCATTGGCAAGTGGACCTCAGCAGTCCTTCTCCGCCAGCAGCGTCTCCTTGAGCCAGTTGTTAATGGACCTTATCCTTTCCGATGCACTCAGCCTATTACATCTATGAAATGGCCTTCCGTGGTGATTTCCTGTCACTGCACCAGGATCGGAGGCCATCATCTCCCTGGCTCCTTCATTTAATTAATGAGCTTGATGAAAGCTTTGACACATAGACGTTCGTTCTATATTCATACAAGTCATGGTTTTGCTTTCTTTTAAAAAACCCATTAGCATCCAATATTAAAAAAACACAAGATTATCAATAAACAACAAAAACCAAGCTTCATGGGGGGGGGGTCTGGATATAGTTTCTACGGCGGTTGCACCGTATATCGGATCAGATGCTCATCTCCCCATCCGCTCGGAAGCGGAAGCTGCGCCTAGACATAACGGAGGTCATGTCAGAGACTGTCCCCGACCGACCGAGGTCCTCGTCCCACGGCGACGCTCTACTCACGCTGGGGATGCGGGCTCTGTTCCAACCGTTTGGGGAACACTTCTGCTGGACATATTTTTGGATTGTCCTCGGGTCAGTGGCGCTGCGTGAGTGGTGCGAGGCATTTGGCTTTGCGAGTGGCCAGACCAGCTTCAAAGTCTAGCTTCTCCTGCACTAGTGATGGGATCGGGTGGCAGTTACTCGTTTCTGATCTACTCACCCGGAAAATAGGATGGGTGCAGAGTCAATGAGCAATGTCTGGCGCAGACTAAGCGCTCCACACCTCTTACTTCAGATCGTTAGGCACAGTGCTGCCCTTTGAAGGTCATGGCTAACCCAGACCGGGCTGTCCTCCTCTGGATCTGGGAGTCTGGGTGGACCGAATTAGGCACGTTCCTGGACCAAGCAGGCTAGGCTTACCCTTGTAATTATTTGATTATGAGAAAGTTCAAGGCATTCCAGGGGTCCAGGCTGGGGAGTAGAAGGGGAGCCCAGGAGCCGAGTACAGTGGCCATGTCAATGACTGGGGCAGTATTTCAGTATTTAGTAGCTGGTCGTGCTGCTGTAACAGCCTGGGTTGAGAAAATGCTTAAGCGCTTGACCGCTTCTTGGAAGCCTGGTGGTTGGAGGCCACTTAGAAGCATCTCAGCAGAAAGGCTTGGTGGTTGATTTCTGACCAGTCAGTCATTGGCGACCCTATGGAGCACCCTCATCAGGCTGGCGCATCAGGGATTGCCCCGCGTTGGGATCAATGGGACATCACCTGGGTTTTCCCTTTCTTTGGAATGGCACTGATGAGTGGAAAACCAACCCTGGGTGAGGTTGGGGAATGGAACTGGGGTGTGTGTATGGGGGTCACCTTTGCAGCTGCCCGCCAGGTGTACTCTGTAGGGAGGGTGAAGGTAGGCCAGACTATCAGGTAAAGAACTCATTCCCTCTCCTGATAGATTCCATGTGCGTGATGGAGGTGGACAGAGAATCCCTTCAGTGCTGGGCTCCGTGCCTCATCCTTTCAATACAGGCTTTCACTGGTTGGGGAAATTGCCACTGAGCCTAAGACATAGACTCCTTCATTTAAATCAAGCAGTTACTAATCTGGCCACTTCAAGCATTACAGATTTGGATATTATCTTTCCTTGTATATTTTTCTATGTTCATAGGCAGCAATAAAATGAAGGGTTCTTAAAAACCACAGAGGCAAAAAAAAAAAACACCCCAAACCCAGAGGCTCCCAGCACAACCAGTTCCTTGAGATAGCTCGAGAGGGCGGGGTTGGGGGTGGGGCGATCACCCTGCATCTCCTCACTTCTCTCCCATCAACCAGGAGCGTCCATTGGTTGGGAAGAGGTGGCCCAGAGGCTGCATTTGAAGAGCAGAGAAGGGAATCTGAAATCAGCGGGACAAGCAAGCTGAATTCTGATTTCGACGCTAAGATGGAAAGTATGCGTTTTACTACTTACTTGGTCGTTGGGCACGTTTTACTTCAAATATCCAGCAGAGGGCATGAAAGGAATTGGTTTTGAGTGGTTCACGCTGTTGAAGAAAGGATTTGATCTGTGAAAATGAAGCAGAAAATAGATAAACACCACAGCTTTGGACAGGGACACCTCTACACAGCATATCTACTGATGTTGCACATACTTTTCAATGTTGACTTTTCCCCTCATTTCCCAACTATCTCCTTCACATAAACCACTTATAGCTCTCCGTTAGCTCATTGATCCCCCAAATCTGATATTTACAAAACACATATAAAATTATGAAATAAAATCTTAATGCTGTGTACTCATACTTAGAGCTATCCTAGACAAGCCTGGAGACCATACCAAATATTAGTCAATGGTTGCACTGTTTCCAAAATAATCAAGGTTCCACCTTCTGGTGGAAACCCATCTCCTTTAGAATCCCCATCATCATCAACCTAGTCAGACATCAAATCAGGTGCCACCAGCAGGGTGAGAATCTCCCATCAGCCTTTGGTGCCACACGTGACTGAGGCTTGAACGAGCTAAAGTAACTGCGTCCTGACTACTCTCTGATGCTGGCAGGAAAGACAAGACAAACTCGTACTTAATGTGTCAGGAGTCCCTGGCTGGTGCAGCCAGTCACTAAAAGGTTGGTGGTTCAAACCCACCCAGAGGCACCTTGGGAAAACAGACCTGGAAACGGCTTACAAAAAGCCATCACCAAGACCAAATTCACTGTCATCGAGGCCATTACAACTCTTAGTGGCGCTATGGGACAGGGTGGGACTGCCCCAGGGGGAGCTGAGACTGTAACTCTTTAGGGGAGTAGGAAGCCTTATCTTTCTCTCACAGAGAGACTGTTGGTTTCAAACTGTTGACCTTTGGTTAGCACCTCCACAAGGTCATAGCCATAAGACAAGTCTATGGAGCACACTTCTACTCCACAACACACGGAGGCGTTGTCATGAGTCAGAAATAACTTGATGGCAACTGATTTAGTGTTTCCTTTGGTATGATGTGCTGGACTCCAGACTCGATGCTTGAAAACATATTAATCTTTACAATACAGCTATGAGGCACATTGTATGCTTCCCATTTTGCCAACACTCAGGGAGGTTGGAAGTTTTGCACTTTTTCTTTTTTGCCTGGTGGTGCAGTGGTTGGGCATTGGGCTGCTAATCACAAGGTTGGTGGTTCAAGCTCACAAACTGTGTTGCAGGAGGAAGATGGGCTTTCTGCTCCTGTAAAGATTTACAGCCTTGAAAACCCATAAGGGCAGTTATACTCCATCCTATAGGGTCACTATGCATCAGAATGGACTCGCTGGTAGTGAATTTAGGGTCTATTATTTCTCATAAAAATTTTTAGAAGAAATAAATCTTTCTTATGAAAATTTCATGACCTAGAATCCTTCATTCAAATCAAGGAATAATTAAGAAGGCCACTTCCGTATTTATGAATGGGGATTATCTTTTCGTTAACATTTTTCTGTCTTCATAAGCAAATGCAATATTTGATTGTTCATAATGTGTGGTTTTATTTTACTTTATTTACATTTTTTGGCTGGCCTTCCTTCAGTAGTCGCTCTCCACATTAGCCAACACCTCACAATTATCAAATGGTAATCTGTTGTAGAGTGACAATCTTGTCATCTCTTTCTATCACTTCTCTTTATAGCTTCAGGCTTCCGGGTTCCTCAGATGAGGTTCACCTGCATGAAAACTTCTTGAAGCGTTTGCTTAAACAATAAATTGTTGGGTCCCAACAAAGACCCATTGAATCAGAAGCCTGAGTTGAGGCCTAAGAATCTACCATTTCCCATCTCCCAGCTATTTCTCATCTACTGCAGAATGGACGCACTGTCTTAGACAATGCCTAATGTTGAAAGGACCAGTGTTCAAGCAGGACAAAGTGAGCAAGCTGCTTGATTCCCGATGACTATGTCTTAGGGATCAGCCATCTACCTCAATGGCCTTGTGAGCTCTGTTGGCGACTAAACCGAGTACAATGATTACTAGAAAAAGCAATGCCTTAGGAAACAGAAGTACCTAGGTCTTAATTTTTCACTTAGTTTCAGATGCTAACACCCACAAAACAGTATCTACTTTGCAATGTATTTTGAAAGTAAAATGAGATAATATAAGATCAAGCACTTAAAACAGTATCTGATCCAGGTTACGGCCTCAAATAATGGTACTCAAACTCACTCCCTGCTATCGAGTCTATTTTGACTCATAGCAACCCTTTGAGACAGGAGAACTGTCCCTGTAGGTTTCAAAGACTATAAACCTTTACGGAAGTAAACAAGCCTCATCTTTTCCCCACAGAGCAGCTGTTGGTTTTGACCCGCTGATCTAGTGGTTAGCAGCCCACCTATAAGTCACTGTGCCACCAGGGCCTTTCCAAAAGTTTCAACATGAACTATGGTGGAATAGATAAAACACCATTGCTTGATGCTTGAATGAGTAAGGCTCCATTTACACAGTGAGATGCGAAAGCATATTATCATTGCAATAAATTAGGATTGTCAAGAAAGGTTACCATGAGGTATGTCTTCTGGAAGCATTTTTCACTAAAGTGATAGGTAAGTATAATATGCATCCTTAAGATAAAGGTCTTCTAAAGTTTGGAGACAATTTTTTTCATGAGCCTCTTGTGCTTCCATCTCAGACACGTTGTTCGTTCAAGGATGTCTGTGTAGCAAAAAGAACTAGGAAAGTAGAGATAATATCTCCTTCTGCAACCACGGCTGTGTTGTTGTTGCTGTCGGGTGCCATCCACGTGGGCCCAGCCCTTCGTGACTCTGTAAAACAGAGCGCAACGCTGCCGGACCCTGCTTGAACCTCACAACCGTATTGTTTGAACCCATTGTTGCAGCCACTATGTCAACCCATCTCCTTAATGGTCTCCCCCCTTTTCATCGCCCTTCTACTTTACCAAGTATGATGTCCTTTTTCAGGGACTAGTCTCTCCTGATAACATGTCTAAAGTATGTGTCACGGAGCTCTCCATCCTCACTCCTAAGGAACATACTGAGTGCATTTATTTTAAGACAAAGTTGGCATCCGTGGGACTTTCACTGTTCTTCACCAGCACCATCATTCAAATACACCAATCCTTCCATCTTCCATATTTAATGTCCAGTGTTCACAGGCATATGAGGTGATTGAAAACACCATGGCTTGGGTCAGGTAGACCTTAGTCCTCCAATTGATGTTCTTACAGTCTTGGAAGGTATAAACACTATGTCCCTTTAGTGCAAAGGCTAGGCATACTTACTGCCCAGTATAAAAGGCTTGTGCTTCCTAAACTCAGGCTTCCTTTCCAGAAATGCAACCAACTGGGCGGCGATGTCCTCCCGGGCTCAGCTAGGCCACACCTGTGGGACTTTGGAGCAGGGGAACTGGTGGGAACACGCGGGTGCTCGGGCTGTTGTGGTGTCACGGGTGATTAAAGTCCTTGCTCGCTAACCCAGAAATTTCATGTCAGTTGTCACATCCATGTAATGGTGGCAGGCTAGCTCAGATTCCATGTAAAGTCAACTTTCAAACCTTCAGAGTTATTGACTCCATGTAAAAACTCCACAGGTTCAATACATTTTATCTTTTGCTTAGTCCAAAAACTTGTGTGACGAGGTCAATCAACCATGACAATGAAAGGAGCGGGTGACTTGACCAAGGTCCCAGAAGTGGAGCTGGACTCCTGAAGTCCTGACTTCGGTCTGGCCCTCTGTTCTTTTATCCAGGCCTTGACACTCGGTCAGACGTCCTAGGCAAATGCTACGCGAAGAGGCCATAGTTTCATCAGGAGGGTTGGCCCTTCTGTCCTGGGAAAGGCATAGACTCTAGCAGGACATTGGGAGGTGATTAGAGAAAGTCACCTGGGTCAAGTCCTTTCCTGCGTTTCCTTAGGAGGAATGATGTTAAGATCATTACATCAGTAGTATTTCTAATTTTAAAATGTGTTTATAGATGGCCCAATGGTCTACAGCATTAGAGGTGCATGACAGAAAGCACCCTCCTACACAGAAGGTCCGCAGCCTTGGCGTGAGTGGATGTGTTGAGCTAGCACACAAGAGAGGAACTGGGGGCGACTGACTCCAGAGCAATGGCGTTCACGGGCAGCTAGCAGATGGACAGTGTGTGAAGGTCGGCAATGTTAGCAGTAGGTGGTGGAAGCTGCAGAAGCAAAATGGGAAGGTCAGTATCATCCTACCAAAAAAAGCATTTTGGCCACCAGTAGATTTTGATTTGTGAAAGAGAGGTTATAAAGTGTGAAGTGAAAACAGCCGGGGAGCATTAAGCAATCACCAAGAGTTATCACAAAGGCAGTAAGAAATGGAGACAGATTCTCCTGAAGTTAGAGAACACTCGATGTAAATTCCTGTCAGAGAACTTGGCTTTGGCACAGACATTGCTTCTACTTAGATATCAGACTTCTAGCCCATAAAATACATGCATGTTCTTTACTCTAATGCAGAGACTTTCTGCGCCAGTAACATTCTCTGGGAGGAAGCGAGGATTCCTCTGTTAGCTCAGATTAGTATAATTAGTTCATCAGGCATGATGGGGTGGAGCCTGAGAAGACTCCAAGAGTACAAATGATAAAAAGGGTCTTGTCCTTAAATCACTTACAATACAGTAGGGGAGACAGCTATTGCTCTCGCTGTCTAGGGCTGTTCTGACAGAAATTTATTTTCTCAGAATTCTGGAGGCTAAAAGTCCACATCAGAGTCTCAGTCTTATTGATTCCGTTCTTGTCTGCAGTCCCAGCTGTTTGTTGGTACCTGCCTGACTCTCCTGGAGCCCTGGTGGCGTAGTGGTTACACATTGGGCTGCAATCCAAAAGGTCAGCAGTTCAAAACCACCAGCCACTCCACGGGAAAGAGATAGGGCCTTCTATTCCTGCAAACAGTGAAGCAGTCCTGGAAACCCACAGGGGCAGTTCCACCCTGTCCTGTAGGCTCACTATGAGTGGGCATGGACTCAATCAATGGCAGTGAGCTTTTTAGTGGCTGGTTCTCAGAGGGTGTCTATCTTCCCCAGTTTGTGCCATGTTTGTATCTACACTACTCGTTTTATAACTCAGAATTGATTACGTTTAGAACATTTGGCACATTCCCCTGACAAAGAACCTCCCCTATGTTCATCTATGAATACAGGGATCAAGATTCCAACAGATATTTGGGGTGGGATATAAGTCAATCCATAACAGGTATACAAGCAAAAAGCTAACGTGGAATCAGATTGTGTCATTTATTAATAATTTTTTAAATGCAGTCATTGGTCATAAGGAGCAACAATTCTGTCTTAAGGTAGAGAGCTTTAAAAAAAAACTTCACAGAAAAGATGACGTTTATGTAGATCTTCTCATTGAATAAGAGTCCCTGTTTTATTAAGAGACCGAGTTACGAATAAGCATACGGACCTTTTGGTTCATTCTTTGAATGTCCTTCTTCCGATGGGATCTGGCTTTGCTCCAGAGCACCACCTCCCTTTATAGCAGGGGCCTCTTTCTTTCTTCTTCTTCTTCATGGCAGACATCACCGGACACCAACTGCCTCCTTCCAATGTCTCCCAGCGCCACACAGAGCAGGAGTCAGATTCCGTATGCTGACGACTTCATCCCTGAGAAATGATTGTGAAATAAGGGCTTGTTCTTTAAGAGGACTGGCTTCTCATTTTGTCCTAACCACGTGAGGAGCGGGCTCCTTCATGGACTTCAGCTTCGAGTCAGCTGAAGAGTTGGTGAAGGGAAGTTGCCACCCCTTTGCATCTAACGATGCCCACCAGGGGCACTTCTGGTCCACGGCGTGGAGGACACAAGAAAGTCCCCGAAGTGGACGGTCACGGCTCACTCAGCCTCTTGGGCTCGGTGGAAGCGTGAACGTTTCCACCTTCACTCCGAGCCACAGAGAGCCCACGTGCTCTTTAGAACGGCACTTCACGCTCCTCCTTCTGGTTTAGTGTTTTGCTCTGCATCCAAGTCACGGCTCTGTTGATTTTCTTCTTCTTCTTCTAATATAAACACACTCCTGTGCTTGGGTTTCTGTTACGGATACCCTGATGTCTGGCATGCTGTGTGATCCTCGGCCGGTACAGAACGTTTATGTCTGCTCTCACGTAGCTCTAGCCTTACGTATACTCTGCGTGGGACTTACTCTTTTCATTTTAATTCTCGGGTGGTGGTGCCCTAGTCTACCTCGCTTGGGAAAAAAACACCATCTTGTCTCGATCCCCTTCATCATTTCCTAGATATGAGTGTGCAGGCTGAGTGCTACCTTCAGAAAGGGGTTCCTCTGATTTGTGTTTGTTTTTGAAATCATGTTATTGGGGGCTCGTGCAGCTCTTCTTACAATCCGCACTCCTCTGATTGGCTTATGGCAAGAAGTGACTATGACTCTCTCAGCTCTTCTTCCCCCCTCGTAGCCCGGCTCAGCGAAGAGCATCCTGTCACCTCCATAGACCTCACCTGGGTGTGCAGAGTGACAAATAGTGCCAAGGGCTCTCTAGGGAGGTGAGCCTAGGGGCTCTTGAGTAAGAATCTGGGGGCTGAGGTCCTTCTCCTGTCCCCAGAGGAAACTCTGATACCATTGTTTAGCATACCACTGCTATTAGCTTTTCAATAGCTTAGTTGTGAGTGTGATAGTGAAAGTTTATTGTGCCAACCTGGCTGATAAACGCATGTGGGGTTAATTGAAGGGCGGAGAGATAAATGGCTTGGTGAGCCTCGCCTTTCTAGTTCTCTTGCTCTCTGATGGTCGGACCAGGGTGCAGCTGCCTTAGCCAGTTCCCTGCTTCAGCTGGCAAGGCTCACTTCCTGCAGGACATCCCCGAGGAGAAGCCACATGGACCTACCCTGATGCAGCCCTGGGTGTTGGGCAGGCGTGTGGAGACCCCTGCCAGCGCTGAGATGCTTACACGCTCACTGATTCAGCTTTCCTCCTGCAGTCGGCGTCATTGCATGTGTTTTGTGAGATGGAGGAGGACTTTGTATATCGGTGCCGGACATATGGGCTAATGTTGGACTTATGGCCTTGGACAGCACTGGGTTGGGATGCTTTCTTAATGTCCAGTTACCCTTTATATAAAACTCTCTCTTATATACATATGAGTGTCGGTGGATTTGTTTCCCTGGGTTACCCAGACTAACACAGTGAGCTATTGCCAGAGGGGGTGGAGGGTTAAGGGACAAAGTTACAACTTCTCTACCCTGCTTCCTGCAGCAATCATTACTGTTCATACGGATGGTTTATAGACCTTACAACTCTCTGGTGTCAGCTCCTTGACCCTCCCATCTCCTGTGAGCTTTTTGGTCACTCTTCATCAGCCAGTCCCCTACTCACTCCAGTCACACCTCAGCCTACATGGCTGTGCTTGGGAGATGCAGCTCCCAACTACTTCTGTGGGTTACAGGTCTTTTCCCCACATTGTTGTAGCTTCAGCCATATTGAACGTCTTTCAGCGCCTCTCAGCCACATTGCTTCCTAGCTCAAAGCCTCACTTGGGGAAACGCAGACATTCTTGCTGCCTGAAACATTTCTATCCCACCAACACCAAGATCCCAGCCTTGTTTGCCATTGTAAATCCAACAATGAATTAGCTTACTATCTGACGCCGAACTAACACATAATTAATAAAGAATTTTAAATGGAGACTGAAGGATTACCAGGACTTAGCTGGGTAAAGTTGATTTTCAGAACATTATAGCTATTGCACCAACATTTTTCATACTCCCCTTGGCTATATAGTTTGGGCAATTGATGGGCACTCCCAGGATACATATGAAGTGGACTAAGCCAATTATAGTAATCTTATAACCTCTTGTTAGTAATTGAATCAGTTTATGGCATGCCTGTTTCTCCTTCTGTCAGCGGTAGAAAGCCACTGTCTAAGTTGTCCCAAGTAAATAAGAGAAATAAATGTTCCGTAGTTGGAGAAACAATTGCTCTCTCTCTTCCTCCAGATTTGAAAGAGGAAGCATCCTGAATATATCCTATTGACCATCAATTTACATTATATTAATCATCAGACCCTAACTTAAAATGAAACAGACCTGTGGCTGCCAGATCAGAGAAAATAAAGAATATGGAGCTCTGATGAGACTGAGGAGATACTGCATCCACAAACCCTGATGTAGCCCTTTTCTCGGAGAAGCAGGCAGCGGAGAATGTTCCAGAGAGAAGGAATGCCGTTGAGAGGGCATGCTGCTTAGACAGACCAGGGCAGAGGCTGAATGTCTCTATCTCTACACTTTAGGTTAAGCTGGCCCTGGCAGAAATGGTCCCAAGTGGGCATTTATCAACCCTTACCAGATCCCCACAGCTTATTGCTTAAGCTTGAATATTTTGAGCTTTCTATAACTGGCATTTCTGTTCATTTCATCACACAGCCGCACCCTACAATGAATCAGCCCCAGTGTATATGAAATTTCACTACCGACAAGCCAAGATGAGAACAGAAAACGTCTGGGGGGCTCAAACAAGAGGTGCTGCCGTACGAGGCATGCTTTCCCCACTCCCCATTGCAGTACTAGGGGTATAATCTCCCCATACGGGCCACTTCTCGGGATTTCCCCACCTTCTGCCAAGAGTAAACACGAGGCCCCTGTCTACCAAAATCCCTTAATAACCTATTTCTTGGGAGAGACATGATCTAGGTTGCCTGAGCTCCCCCTGCCTCTGCCCCCCAACACTCCTTCTTACAAGGTGGCCTTTCTGTTAATAAACTTCGTGACGCTTGTGGCAAGCCTGACTCCCTGAAGCGCGTTCTTAGTGAGCAGGGAAAGGAACTTGGACAGATGGTCTGGTGACCATGCATTTAATGCACACGACGACCACCTGTGTGGCTGAAGGACTAGGGATCTGGCGAAGGAGTTTCCTAAGTCGAAGCTGGAGAAGCGAGGGAGAAACAAGATCATTCAGGGACCTGTGGACTGCATGAAATACCTGTTAAGAGATCAAATTCTGCAACCAATCAGACCCGGTCTCAATCCGCAGTTCCACTCTTTCTAGCTGGGTCACCTTTGGAACATTATCTCATTTCCTTGAGCTCAGTTTCTCCTCTTATAAATGCATGAAAACATAACAATTTCTTCAACGAGTTATTGGGAAGTTTAAATGAAGACTGAATCTCAAAGCACATAGCATATTAGGAGTTCAATAAATTATATTACAATGAATCAGAAAGATGAGAGAAGATGCTTTTGAATTATGGTGATGGTGAAAGATGTCAAAGTACCATGGACTGCTGGAAGAACAAAACATCTGTCTTGGACGGTAACTGGATTAAAGGCTCCTTAGACACATGGCAGGGGAGGCTGAGGGGAAATGGGGTGCTAATAATGATGAGTACAAGAATGAAGAAAATGTTCTAAAACTGATTGTAGTAATGATGGTACAACTCTTCTTGGTTTGACTGAACAGTTGAATTGTATGATATATGAGTTATATGCTAATAAAATGGTTGAAAAAAATCTGTTTTGCAGGAAGTACAGCTAGAACGTTCCTCGAGGGCTAGTGAGACTTCGTTTCGCACACTTTGGACACGTTATCAGGAGAGACATTGTGGAGAGGGGCATCAGACTCGGTAAAGTGGAGGGTCAGTGAAAAAGAGGAAGATTTTTTTTTAACACCAATGTTCACAATTCATAACGGTCGAGAAGATTCAACGACCGATAAGTGCATAAACAAACTCCAGTGGAATCCTCTTCACACATAGCTGGAAGCGAAGCTTGGAGACATGCTTGAAAAGGTGAGGTGTGGATGAGCCTTCGAGACGTGGCGCTACATGAAATAAGCCAGACATATAAAGACAATGCTGTCTGATTGCACTTTATGAAACATCAGAACAGGCACATCCACTGAAAGTAGACTGGACGTAGTTACAGATTAGGGGAGAGGAAAATGGGTAGTCACTGTTTAGTTGGTCCAAAATGACTGTTTGGGGGTGATGCAAACATTGGGAATAATGGTGTCAACAGCCATACATTATTTTGAATGTAATTAATGTTCTTAAATCACATACCTAAAAATTCTTAAACCTGAAGACTGTCAGGGCGCGATGTAGCAGTGATGAAACATACAACTTTCCTCTAGTTCCTAAATGCTTCCTCCCTCCCTACTATTATGATCCCAGTTCTACCTTACAAATCTGGCTAGACCAGAGGGTGTACACTGCTACAGATAGGAACTGGAAAACAGGGAATCCAGGGCAGATGATCCCTTCAGGACCAGTGGTGAGAGTGGTGATACCAGGAGGGTAGAGGAAGGGTGGGGTAGAGAGGGGGAACTAATTATAAGGATCTATATATGACCTCCTCCCTGGGTGGTGGACAACAGAAAAGTGGGTGAAGGGAGACGTGGGACAGTGTAAGATATGACAAAATAATAATTTATAAATTATCAAGGATTCATGAGGGAGGGGGAGTGAGGAGGGAGAGAGAAAAATGAGGAGCTGATGCCAGGAGCTTACATGGAGAGCAAATGTTTTGAGAATGATGAGGGTAACGAATGTACAAATGTGCTTTATACAATTGATGCATGTATGGATTGTGATGAGTTGTATGAGGCCCCAATAAAATGATTTTTAAAAATTGAAGAGTGTATGCTACATATATGAGCTTTTCATCAAAATAAAAATTAAGAACCAGAAGATAATAAAAATAGCCCCATCAACAACTTTTCTGAATGTATTCCTCAGCACAAACTGGCCTGAAAGACGCAAGCCATTGCCAATTTACTTGTCAGAAAGAAATGTGTGCTTGATTGTTGCCCCAAAATACTTTGTAGGCCTTTCACCGAACTGTTTCTTTTTGTTGACACTCATCCAATCATCCATGCATTTCTTGTCACGTTAAGACCCTGTCAAGAGAGTTTTAAGCATTAACTAAAAACCACCCTCTACATTCAAAATGAGACGGGATTTAAGATCTCGAAAGAATGTGCAATATCGGATTATCTGTTTACTGGCTCCAGTTAGAGCAGTAAGAGCCAGCCAGACACGTGAGTCTCCTCATGCAGACTGACAGCAACAGCCAACGCGCAGTAAGAGCAAAGCTGCTCACCCAACAAGTCACAATGGCTTCAACCCTGCACTGAGGCATCACACTCGTGAGGGTGATGAAGACCAGGCAGTATTTCTTTGCGGTGAAAGCAAGTCGCTATGCGCGAGAGCCAGCTTGATGACATCTAAGAACAACGTGACAATGACTACTGTCGATATTATTTTAAGGCAGAATGAATGTGAGTGATGCTCAGTGATAATGATTTTGGAATTTGGAAGAGTTTAAGCGTCGTAATCAGATTTCCGTGTTACAAAGCTCCTTCATGCTGAATGTGGGTCATGCATCAGAGAAGAGCAAGGCTAGATTCAGGGAGATCAGAGAGGGGCGGCTATTGCATATTTCAGGCAAAGAGGTTGGGACCAAGGCAGAGAGAGTCAAGCTGGAGGGAAATAGATGAATTAGAGTTACTTAGGAGGTAGAACTGGCGGGGTTTTATAATCAGTATGGGCAATGAATGAAAGACAAAAATGACTCCTCAGTTGGAGATTTGGTGCCTTTATAAAGCCAGGCAACCCTCTAAGGCAGCGGTTCTCAGCCTGGGGGTCGAACAGCGCTTTCACAGGGGTCGCCCAATTCATAAGAGTAGCAAAATGACAGTAATGAAGTAGCAAAGAAAATAATTTTATGGTTGGGGGTTGACCACCACATGAGGAACTGTATGAAAGGGTCGTGGCATGAGGAAGGTGGAGACCCGCTACCCTGCGGGTCCCATGTGAGAGCTTGAGGAGGTCTAGGGCAGGGGAGAGTAGCTGCCTCCCTCCCGTGGGGACGTGGTGGGTTTGAGTTATACTTGAGAGAGCGCTGAGGGGAGATGCTGCTTCAGCAATGGGCGGTTAGCCTTCAGAGGAGAGGTCTGGTCTGGAGATATAATTTTGATTGTCAACATATAAATGGTTACTGGCATCTTGATCACGATTGAGTGGTCTGGCCATTGAGGCGAAATCACAGTGTTCACTAGAACCAGGTACTTGAGCAAAAGCAGGAAAACCAACCCAGGAACAGCTTGTGAATTAAGAAGAAAACCCAGAGGACTCAATGATACCAGTGAAAGGGTAAGTGGGAAGAGAAGACAAGAGGGCAGGTTGGCTGGAGAGCCGAGAAAGGAGGGTGTCAGGGGGCTGGCTGGAAAAAGTAGATGGCACTTAATCAAGGGGTGAAGGGAGGTAGAGGAATGGAAGCAGAAAGCATAGACCCCTTCCTTTTGAGAAGATGGGGCAATGTGGAATCCAGGGTGCATTTAAAATATATATTTGCTTTTGCAGCAGGAAAACGTTTTATGCAAGAAAAATCCAGTTGTAGAATAATAAACACATTGATTGTACCATTTAATTAGTATATGTTTTTTATTTCTGGAATTGTGTGTGTGTGTGTGTATTTTCTACTCTGTCTCTTCATTGTTTCATATCATCCTATTTAGGTTTTATGGCTACTCTTTTCATTCGCTCCTTAGCAGCTTACCTGCACGTCCTTGAATACTTGTTTGTTCATAGGAATCTGTTTCTCCTCTTTGTTACACCATTCTTTTTCTTAGGTCACCCATAACGTTTTCCTGAATCCGCATCCTCCCCAAAGGTGGCTCTGTGTGGGACGCCATCATTCTGTAGTCTGGGAGATGTGTGTTTGCTTTTCCTCTGCCCAGACTCTCGTAATTCCCATGATAGTTGGCCAGGTTTTATGCTAATATCGCGGTGCTTGGGGGCGTGGTTTCCTATCCCAGTGTCCTCAAGTGGCCTCAGCTCACGGTGGTCCTCCGTGTGTGAGTGCAGAACTGTGCTTCAGGGGGGTTTCAGTAGCTGCCTCTAAAAACCTTTGACTGTGAATTGAATGAAAGCTTACGGAGAAGATGATCAGGTTGATGTTCAACTGTTCACACACACGTTCTTTCATCTCATTCATTTTAATCCCCTCAATATATCACCCTCCCCGCTCCTCCCTGTGCTTCCAGTTCTCTCTCCATTCCCACTGCTTCTGAATTTTGTTTTTGGGGTGTATGCTGGTCGTTTGTTTTACTCTGTCTCCTCAGTGCCTGATTTTTCACATCTAGTTTGCCAGGCCTTTCTTTAGAGGCACCTGTGGGTAGATTTGAACCTCCAATCTTTCAGAGCACCATAGAAATAGATATGTATTTAGTTTTAAGGCGATAGAGATTTTAGCATGCTTAAACGCTTGCTGAAACTACTAGGGAGGGACACACATCCTATGAACGTGGAACATCCTTTGAATACTAGAGTTGACCTCATTGCTAGGCCAAGATCCTTTGACCTTCTGTTTGCTAGATGTCCTCGTGAGCATTGTAGCAAAGCTAGATGTGGGAGAGTTCAGCCATCCCCGACTGCCGTGGTGCCGCAGGAGGGAAGCACTCCCTCAGGGTTCCCAAGAGGTGAGAGAGGGATGGAGGGGTTTAGCTGGAGTAGGATGCACCTCTGAAAAATCAGGCTCTGAGGAGACAGGGGAAGATGCTTGGAGGTTTTCGAGAGTTAAAGACAGCAGAGTTAAACATTTTATATACATCAGCCTTCAAAAACTGATCTATGAGGAGATGTTTGGATGAATATTCAAGCAAACAAGAGAGGGAAAGTAGGAGTGTACCCACAAATACATAGGCTTGACAAATGCATCCATTTAAGTGCAAATGCATCCATGAAAGTGGTGGAGCACAGGGGGCGGGGGTCAAAGTAATGAAAACTTCTTAGCATAGTCTACAAGTCTATAAGGGGAGAAAATGACACTAGTGAGGTATGTACATCTTAGAATAATCAACCATTTAAGATCAAATGATCAGCATATACCTGCGGGTCAAATGACCCTTTCACAAGGGTCACCTGATTCATAACAGTAGCAAAATGACAGTTATGAAGTAGCAACGAAAATAATTTTATGGTTGGGGGGTGGTCACCACCACATGAGGAACTGAATGAAAGGGTCGTGGCATTAGGGAGGTTAAGAAGCACTGTGCTACAGATGTGTGGAGTGAACATGGGGAAAAAAGTCTCCTGAATAATGCCAGAGGTCCAAGAACAATTTCCCATAGTTTTCCAAATGTTCCATTTGTTACTTGGATTCAAATCATAATAATGAGGTTTCTAAGTAACATATCCAAAGACAGTAAACAGAATTTGAGTCGTTTTAAAAGCCATCCGAATCAGCAGACCCCTGGTTACCCTGGCTCTACCCAGGCCAGCTAAAGTGTGGATTTCATTTCCCGTGACCACTTGATGCTCGTGTTAACAACAATGGCCATAACTGTGATGTGCGCAGGCTGTAAGTCAGTGGGAGGAAATGCAATGTGAGTGTAGTGTTATAACGTGCTAGATTTCCCCTCCCTTATGGCCTTCTGCTAAGCTGACTTCTTGGCAACTCGTGGTTCTAAGACTTTAGTAGGGAGATGCTGAAAAGCATCTGGCTGGTTGGACTGCACCTCCTATTGGAGGCACAGTTAATGCTGAATGTTAGAGGCTGCACGGGCCTGGCCTTGCTTAGGGAAAGAAGAGTACTGGCATGTCCTGGCAACAACTGAGAAACTTCAAGAAAGTTCTGTCCCCTTGAAACATCTTCCTCAGGGGAATTCCTAGAAGCCCACCATCCGATGCTTCTCTGAGGAGAATTGAAGCGAGGTTAAAACACTGCTTTCGGAATGCAAGTCTAAAGTAAGAGTGCCCCAAAAGGAGAAGCTATGGATTACATTCTGCAAATTCCCTAAAACCTCAGTGTGAATAACTTGTGAAGTTTACACTCCAAAAAAGGGTGAGTCAGACAGGCTCCTCCAAGAAAAGCTCTCATCCACCACCATTGAGTTAATTCTGATGCATGGCGACCTCTTGGGGGTTTCCAAGATGGTAACTGATAGAAGAGTAGAAAGCCCAGTCTCTCTCCTGAGAAGCTGCTGGTGGTTTCAAACTGCTGACCATGCAGATCACAGCCCAACATATAACCATTAGCTCCCTATAAGAAAGGGGCAGGATAAGATGCATTTGGAAGCTTGGGAGTAGGTAGGCGGAGCAAAGAGCGAGGTCTAGAAATAACACCTGTCAGGGAAGCCTCAGAGAGGAAAAGGAAGTAGGGTGCCAGGAGGCAGGAAACAGCATTGGCTCAGGAGACGGGTGGACATGAGGGATCATGTTCACTTTATGGACGTGATAAAGTTGTGGGGAAGGTTGTCCTTGCCTCTTGCAAACATCCTTGAGAGGACCCTGCTTCCATGTTTGCCCTTGTCAATGTGGGGTATTGGAAAGCCACCTCCCAGCCCCTACTCCATTACTAACCTCAGTTCGGTCCAAAAGGCTCAGCTTGAAAACACACACACACACACACACACACCTGATCAGAACAAGGAACATAAAGGTATAACCTCAATTTAACTTTTAATAAAGAATCAAAACTCCGTAGAATACCAAGTGGAAAGTCTTCTAGCAGATGGTGAGTCTTCGATTTCAGAACCACAGAATGAATAATTCTTTATTAATATCTTTGTCTGCCCCTCTCCTGGTACTCCCTGCTGGCTGAAATTCGAAGAAGCTCTTCCTTTTATGTTGCTCTTCAAAAGACTGTCAGACAGGGACAACAGAGAGGTTGAGAAAACTGAAAATCCCCCAGTTAACTGGAGCATGATTAATTACAGCTCTCATGTAAGTGGAGAGCGTTCCTGTAGTTTTCCAAAAACCATAAACCCAAAACCGATGCGTGGATTTAGACAGTAAAAGACATACCCCTGTGGCAAGTCAACACCCCCTTGGTATGACCGTGCGGTGTAACATTTGTGTTATGACCAGCACGCCTCTTCGGTGAGCATCCTGGGCTCGACTGGTGAAGAGGGAAGCAGCCAGGCTGGTGAGTTCTCATGGCCGTGAGCTGCTCTAGATCTGGCCCCTGGCGCATGGACACGTTAGCCTACTTAAGTGCTGGCACAACTGAAGGGAACACTTCATCCTCCGTTTCTGATCGGACCATTTTGACTCAGGTTTTCACCGGCTTTTCAGAAGGAGGTTGCCAAATCTTTCTGCTGAGTCCTGCCTGGTCTGGAAGCACCACTGAAGGCTCTTCAACATCAAAGACACCAAGCCAGTCTCCACTGAGAGACAGGAGGTCTCCTACCACTGTCCCCTAGGCTGGTCCTGGGGCACGTAAAACACAAAACCCAGCGGCCCTGTAAGAGGTTGACTCCTTGTTGCAGAATAGGGCATGCAATTAATCATGCTCCATAGTAGGTAAACGGGCTCACTGAGTCAGATGAATTTGAGAAAACACTCTCTAACTAACCTCGAGGTAACCATGGTATTCTAGTCTCTAAGTGCTTCCGTGAATTGTGGTTGTGTTGTACAAATCAGATGCAAGCTTTCCTTTCTTCAGCTTAGCACCATGGCAGCCTGTGCACGACTTATTCATTGCCAGGACCCCGAGAAGCCTCCCGAGACTCAGCTGCAGGCCGCAGCACGAAAACTGGTGGTGTGGAATTTTGATGTGTCACTTAATTTTCTGAGTTATTAGTTTCATCTCTCAAGTAGGCAAATCATCACTTTTTGTATGTGGATGCTTCAAGCAGAAAATCAAATCTTAGCCTCAATTGCATTTGTATTTTCCTCAATTTAATGATCTTATTCACATATAGTTCTGCTCCCAGACCAGCCACTGTTGTAATATTTAATTAACAAGGCCACCGAAGAGACAGGGTCCAACCGTGCTGTGTTTTTTATTTTTCCTTTCTTTCTATTAGACTGTAAGTTCCCCAGAGAACATAGATCTTGTTGGAACTCCCACCATGTTAGCTTGCTTCCTAACGCCTTGCATTTTGATAAATACACATGTCTGCAGCTATCCATGGAGAACTGACGGAAAACAGAGAGATGACCCACAGCCAGTGGCAGAAATTCTAGAAGTGTAATTTCTGGGCATATTTATTTACATCGCTCTCTTTGTGTTTTCCCATGCTTTCAGTTCTGTTCAGATCACCTGGCTTGCTGGAAGTTTATTTCAGAAAACAGAGCAGCAGCAGCCTTTGACTTTGTTCCACCAGGGTCAGGTCCATGGGTCACATGGTGCTAGGTGTCTGGAAGATGAGCCCTGTGGTGCCGCGACGACACACTGGGCTGCTAACATCAAGGCCCAGCCCACCAGCTGCTCTGAGGGAGAAAGATGAGGCTTTTACTCTCGGCAAGAGTTACAGTCATGGAAACGCACAGGGGCAGTTCTTCACCGTCCTATAGAGTTACTGTGAGTCAGCATCATTTGACAGCAGCGAGTTTGGTTTTGGATTTTTGAGGTGGCTGGAGGAAATAGGGAGAACATATTCCCAATTGTAGGGATTGTGAAGGAATGGTGGGCTGTTGATGCTGCATCTTCCCCTCTGTTCTTACTGTGAGATTGAGTTGGAAGAGGACCAATGGGGCAACACGCACTACACCAAGGAGGCAAGGCTCCAGATGGTGAACCAAGACTTATGCGCCCTTCACGTTCTGTGAGAGGAGTCCTGATGGGGTAGTGGTTCAATGTGCAGCTGCTAACGGAAAGCTGCATGGTTCAAAGCCACCAGGTGATGTGTGGGAGAAAGAGGTGGCAGTTTGCTTCTGTACAATTTTATAGTCTTGGAAACCATGTGGAGTACGTGTACTCTGTCTCAGAGGGTTGGTCTGAGTCAAAGTCAACTCAGTGGTAGTGGGGTTGGTTTGTGTTTGCACCACCGTCAGAGCCTGTCAACTTTACTAAGAAGAGCGTGGCACTAGAATTGGAGGAAGGCTCATTAGGATCCTACTACATGGGTGTGTTTCCATCTTTTTGCTATTTTGAATAGTACTTCAGTGAACATGGGTCTGTCTCTATCTGTCTGTGTAAGGCTATTATTTCTTTAGGATATATACCAAGTTGAGGGATTGCTGGGTCATGTGGCATTTCTATTCCCAGTTTCACAGTCCCATCCAAAATACATGAAGAGGCCAGTCTCCCCATACCCTCCCCTCTCCAGCATTTGTTGTTTTCTGTTTTTTGGAACTTTGCTATCAGTCCCGGAATGAGGTGATATCTCTATTGTTTTGATTCCTATCTCTTGAGTAGCTAATGACTTTGAGCATTTCTTCATAGGTTTGTTGGTTGCCAGAATATCTTCTTTGATGAATTGTCTGTACATGTTCTCTCCCTGTTTTTAAATTGAACTATTCATCTTTTTCTTGTTGATGTGTTGAATTTTTCTATAG
>NW_022103915.1:47114527-47116284 GCF_000313985.2 Echinops telfairi
AAAGTTAAGGATTATTTTCCTCTCTCTTTAAAGAACAATATTGGGAATGGGATTGAGAGTGCATCATATTTATAGATCTCTTTGGGTAATATTGACATTTTCAAAATGTTATTTCTTCCTATTCATGAGCATGGGATATTCTTCTATGTATGTAAATCTCTTTTGGCTTCTTGTAGTAAAGTTTTGTAATGCTCTTTGTACTAGTCTTTGTTTCTCTGGTAGGTTTATTCCTAAGTCGTTTATCTCAGAGATGCTGCTGTAAATGGTATTGCTCTCCTGATTTCTCTTTCATTAGCATCAAGGAATCGGATGGATCTCTCTATGCTGCTCTTGTATCCTGTTACATTGCTGAATTTTTCAATTAGTTTCACCAACTTTCTTGTCAAGTCTTTGGGGCTTTCTATGTATAAAATTGCATCATCTGCAAATAGCAAGAGTTTTACTTTTTCTTTGCCAATTTGGATTCCTTTAATTTCTCTTGTTGCCTAGTAGCTCTGCCTAAGATTTCCAGCAATGCTGCGTAAGAGTGTTAAAAAGTCCATCCTTCACCGGCTCCTGTTTGGAAGGAGAGTGCTTTCAGCTTCTTCCCATTGAGCTGGATGTTGGCCCTTGTAACTAGCATCTTTATTATGGTGAGGCGATTCCCCTCCACTCCTATTTTGTTGAGTATTTCTACCAAGTACTTGTCAAATACTTCCCTCATCATGTTGCCTTTTCCTTTTGTTTCATTTATTTTATGGATCATTTTGATTATTTTTCTACTGTTGAACCTTGCACACTGGTACAGCTCCCATCTGCTCATGATGTATTAGTAGTATTATTACTTGGTATATTGTATTCTATTAACCAGGTTTCTGCTGAGAATTTTTGCATCCAAGTTTACAAGGGACATTGATCTGTAATCTTCTATTCTGCTGATGTCTTTGTCTGGTTTTTCTATCAGTGTTATTCTCACTTCATAAAAGGAATTCAGGATTTTGGCATCTTTTTCTACATCCTGGAATAGTTTGAGATTTGGTGTCACTTATTCTCCAAATGCTTGATAAATTAGACCAGTGAAGCTACCCAATCCTGGTCGTTTCTCTGTTGGGAGTTTTTTAATAGTCTGAATAATTTCTTCTTTTGTTATGGGTATGTTCAAATTTTCTATATAGTCTGTGTTAATATACATAGGCAGAGTGTTTCTACATATTTGTCCATTTCTTCTAGGTTTCAATTTTTTTTTTAGAGCATAGTATTGTGTTATCTTTTTTATTTCAGTTGGTTCTTTTCTGATGTTGTTCATTTTGTTTCTCAGGCACATCCTTCCTCTTTTCCTTTGCTAAGTTTGCCAGTGGTTTGTCAATTTTGTTCATTGTTGGAGATGTTGGATTAAGATGTTGATTTTGAGTCCTTTTTCCGACATGTGTGTTTCTTTCTATAAATCGCCCTCTGAGTAATGCTTTCACTGTGTCTCAGAAGTTTTTGTGTGTTTGGTATTTTCATTCTAATTTGTTTTCAGGAATTTAAAAATTTCATTCCTTATTTCTTAAATTACTCAGTAACTTTTATGCAGGATGTTGTTCAGTTTCAATATTCCCCCTTAATCTTCCTAGTGTTGATTTCTAATTTTATAGTATTGTTATCTGAGAAACTGTTGTGCATTATATTGATGTTTTAAAATGTATCATTTACTTTGTGTCTTAACGTCTGGTCTATTTTAGAGAATGCTTCAATCGCATTGGAAAAGAATGTGCATGGTGCTGTTGTTAGGTGGA
>NW_022103915.1:47116680-47122869 GCF_000313985.2 Echinops telfairi
TAGAGAAGTATTATTCAGGTGAGGGGGGGAGGTAATATCCAACAAGAAGAAGATGGGAAAATGCTAGAAACAATCTGTGATGTTCACATGACGCTACTGATGAAGATCTAAGAATATAACCTTTTGTATGGGTTACGACTCATCATAAAGGAAAGAAAAATCCTCAAAACCGAACCAATCGATAACATCATAATAAACAGAGAGAAGATTGAAGTTGCCAAGAATTTCATCTTACTCGAAGCCACAATTAAGACTCCTGGAAGCAGCAGTCAAGAAATCAAATGATTTCCTGCATTGGGAAAATCTGCTGCACAAGTAACCGTTATGGTGTTAGAGAGCAAAGATACCACTTTGAAGATTAAGGTGCACGTGATGCACGCCACGGTATTTTCGTTTGCCTCCTACACATAGGAAAGCTGGGCAATGAATAAGTAAAGCCAGAGAAGCATCAATGCATTTGAATTGTGGTTTTGGAGAAGATAATTGAAATACCAGGGCCCATGAGAAAAAAACACAAATCTACCTTGGAGTGAGAACAGCCAGAGTACTACTGAATATACTCGAGTAGAAGCTGACCTGAATATCAGCCGAGGCCCCTAATTTTACCTCAAAAACTGCATTAAAAATGTGCTGAAAAACTCAGCTGAGTATATACGGTACTTATAAATGAGGATGGCAAGACTTCGTCTTTGGACTTGTTACCAGGAGAGAACAGACCCTGGAAAAGGACATTACTTTTGGTAGAGGGGCCGTGAAAAAGAGGTAGACCTTCAGCAAGACGCATGGACACAGGAGCTGCAACAGCGAATTCAGACATAACAACACTGTGAAGGCTGAACAGGATCTGGTTGCACATGGGGTCATTGTGAGTTGGACAAGACTGGACAGCACTTAACAGCAAGGGCAACTAACAAGAGACTGGGATGAGTCTCTCCATAGCCATACAGGGGAGAAACAAATCTCCCTGTGGGTCCTAATTTACTCCTCTTAAAAAACGTTTCATCGTGAATTGAGCAAATATTTACAAAGTAGGTAATCACTTTTACATGCAACGATATGAATATGCATTTTGCTTGAACATATTCACTGCAATTCTTTCAATGTCCCATGGCTCATCTCACATTCTCCCTGTGTTTCCTGTATCCGTCCCTCTTTCTTCCCTAACCCTTCTGAACTTTGTCCTTGGGTAAATGCTGCCATTCTGATCTCAAATGGAGGATTATTTTAAGATGGGTACCTCTCTAGTCTTATTCTTCCCCTTACAGAACCTTCTATCGTTTGCCTGGAATTTGGGTCTTCGTTTACTCTTGGTCTGGCTCTTACCCACACCCAAGCCCATTCTACGGAGATTCTTCAATCTTCACCACCAGTTCAAGTCTTATTTTCTCTGGAAAGTATTTCCAAGACACGCTAACTCTTTATTCTCATCACCCTCAGAACTCCTAACACATTCAGTAGTGCCCCACACAAAATTATTTAATGTTGTTTTAAGTCTTCTTTCATTCAAAAATGAATTTCATTTTTTTCTGGAATTTATCCTACATGCCCTGCATTTTTCTAGGGCCCTCAGGATATTATGATGTACAGATGGGTGAGGTTCTTGCCCCGCTGCCGTGCTCACATCCTGCTAGGGAAAGAGAGAGTTAGATAGTCCATGCTCTTTAATGCGTGTCAGGCTTTTGCCTCAATCTGTAGAAGTCACATGAAGTGAAAGGTTATAGCATACGTAGGTGCACATAGCCCTCAGAGCCCTCCTTAAGGAGACGTCCGTACATCACTAAGTCTCCACGGTTGACCAAAATTTCTGGAGACACTAGGTAATTAAGGAAAGGTGTTCCACCAGTGTCAGGAAAGATCCTATGAATTACCAATCTCAAAGACAGTTTTTCCCCCTTCTCTCTCCTCTCCTAAAATTTACACTTTGGCATCATTGCTGAGTTTGGGTCATGCAAACAGTTAACCTGCTCAGTTTTTCACTGAGGCTGAAGGTTTGAGTCTCTCTAGAAGTGTCTCAGAAGAAAGGCCTGACAATCCACTTCTGAAAAGCCAGCCATGGAAAATTCCACAGAGCGCAGTTCTACCCGGAGACACATGGGATTGTCATGAGCTAGTATTGACTTGGCAACAACTGGAGTTATTATGCAAATTATTACGCAAATGCATACTAATGTAAATATTGATTTGTAAGTATGTTGGTACTAAACTTAGAGCCCAACCTAGAATCTTCCAGATGTTTAGTCGGAAGGCCATTGGTGATTTCTGAAGGGTTCCTATGGCAGATGGCCCTCCATGTACAAGGAACGTCTGTCTGTCTTACTCCCGCTTGGAAGTCCCTAACTGGTTAGAGGAAGGACAATACCCAGGAGTCAGGAGTTGGCAGTTATATTAGGGTTAAATATCTTTTCGGGGCTGAGTGAGATGTTGATTTGAAAATCTGACTACCTTGCCAATAGAAAAATAAAACATGGATGCAAAGCAAAATAAGAGTGTGTGGTCTTTCTCGAATTCCTGGCCTTGTCAAGCTTTCCCCCCTTTTTCTTTTTAGAATACTGTAAGCCAAATATATCCCAGGAGGGAGGAGCCTTGGATCCACATGGAATAGCGAAGCTAGAAAAGTGGATTGATAGTTTGAGAAAAGCAATTATCTCACATTTGGTATAAGCATCACTTGGTTCAGCTCATTACTTATGAGCCATTCTTCCTGTTGATGATTATCATTTTGCAAGGCAGAGATCCCAGCCATGGAATTAAGGATTGTCTAATTTATTTTTCTTACAATGGCGTGTCAACAGTAAAAAAAAAAAAAAAAAGTCTGAAAGAAGCAGGGTAATGGGAAAGAGATATTTGCAATCATTAACTTGGTAAAGAAATAATTATGGACCTAAAATAGACCCTAGAGGGATACCAGATGTTACTAGCTATTGAGAAGAAGCCTGGCTGGGTATGTGTGGGAAAGGGAAACGATCTTTGTCAATGCCACCCCTAGGAGAAGTGGCTTGAAAGAGCAAAATTAGGGCTTTCACGGATTTACTTGCAAGTTGGCATGTAGTATTTTATCTAAAAACTGGGGTGGGGGTGGGGAGAGAGGAGAGGAAATAGAGTGTATAAAGACTCCATTTTCCTTTCCTTTGTGTTCGTATTTCATATTATAGACAGTTTCCTACTAAAGATAGAGCTATGATTGACTTTGCACTCCATAGAAGCCAGTTGTCTGAGGTTCTGTGCACAGAAATGAGAAGGTTCCTCTCCTGACAGCTAACCCAGGCCAAAGAGCATGGGTCAGTCCCAGCCACACACCACGGGAGAGCATTGGTTACCCTGCCGGGCTGGAAGAGTGACAATGACAATGGCTTTGTGCCCATTTCATCCCAACTTTGTTTAACAAGTGATGCTTTGTGGTCACATGTTGAGTTCCTTGGGTTTCATTCAGTTATCTGTGCATTGAACTTCATTCAGAATTCAGGGGGTTGTTACCTCTCCAGAGTTTAACTCCTGCCAAATGAGTTTTTGCTTTCTTTCTTTTTCCTTTGAGATTTAAAAAATGTGATAAATATCTCTGTAACAACACAGTTTCCATTTCAATGATCTTCACATGGGCAGGTCAGTAACATAAATTATATTCATCATGTTCAAATATCATCCTTAATTGTTCCCAACATTTTCTGTCCCCCCTAACAGGATCCGAGTGTACCCTAAGCATCTAGCTCTCCTTTTCTCAGTGGTTGTCTTTATGAGATAATCATCTAAACTGAAGGGGTACTTTTGGGGAGAGTTTTGTTTTTCTTCAGTTATTGATACCCTATCTGCTATAGAGTAGATTCAGACTCATAGTGATTCTATACAGGATTTGTGAGACTGTCAATCTGTACAGGAGCTGACAGTCTCATCCTTCTTCCAGAGGGCAGCTGGTGGATTTGAACCACTAACCTTGCAGTTAGCAGTCCAATGACTAACAGTTCAGGAAAACAAGAAGATAGGTCTTTAAGTGGCATGTGTGATAGGACTGAAGCAGCAGGTACAGCAGAACCTAGGACATGCTGGGCATTTTTAAAGGACCATTTCTGTTCTGGTATAATTCTTTTATGTCATTTTGGGGCTCTTGGTAGTCTCCTATTTCTGTTGGGTGTAAAGAGCCTGTCATAGTGTTTGCAGGCTTCCCATCGACCGATCTGCTCTTGCATCAGCCAAAAGCCATCACTTAAGCTTACTGTCTACACTAATGACTGAGAGCTTGTTTCCAAAACTGAACCAGATAAAAATTACAATTAAGACAGAAGAGCAGATGACATTCACTAAAAACACTATGCATCACAGAGCACAACAAACGGAATTCTGTGAATGGTATTTGGAGACCTACAGTACAGATATACACACTCCATTTGATTGAGGAGAGAAAAGCTTGCTTTAATTCTTTGTTATGGTGAAACTTTGAATTTCAATTATCTTGGGGGTTGCCAATATGTTACAAGTTAGGTTGTATCCTCTCACCACACTCATTCAACCTGCATGCTGAGCAAATCATCAGAGAAGCTGACTTATATGAAGAGCAATGTGGGATCAGGTTTGGAGAAAGGCTTATTAACAACCTGTAGTATGCAGATGACACCACCTTGCTTGCTGAAAGTGAGGAGGACTTGAAGTATTTGCTGATGAAAAGTCAGGATTGCTGCCTTCACTGTGGGTTAGAATTCAATGTAAAGAAGATCCAGATCCTTACAGCTGGACCAACAGATAACATCTTGATAAATGGAGAAAAGGTTGAAGTTGTCGAGGATTTAGTCTTGCTTGGATCTACATTCAATGCTCCTGGAAGCAGCAGGCAGGAGATCAAACACATTTTGCATTGGGTAAATCTGCTGCGCACCATCTCTTTCGAGTCTTGAAAGGCAAAGATGATAGTTTAAGGACTAAGGTGTGCCTGACCTAAGCCATGGTATTTTCAATAGCGTCATAAGCATGTGAAAGTTGGACATTGAATAAAGAAGACCGAAGAAGAACCGATGCATTTGAATTGTGGTGCTGGAGAAGACTATTGAAAGTACCACGGACTGCTAAAAGGACAGACTGATCCGTCTTGCAAGCTGTGAGGCCAGAGTGCTCCTTCGAGGACAGGATGGCAAGGCTTTATCTTATAGACGTTGGGCGTGGTGTCAGGAGAGAGCAGTCCCTGGAGAAGGCCATCAGGTTTGGTGCAGTGGAGGGCAGTGACAAAGAGGAAGGCCCTCAACGACTTGGACTGACGCCTGGGAACAACTGTGAGGCTGGGGCAGGACCGGGCAGTTCCCTTCTACCGAGCAGAGGGTCACGATGGGCTGGAGTCCACTCGATGGGGCCTCGCAGCAACACAACAACAAGAAGGTGAATTCCCGGAGTGTTCTCTTTATGAGCAGAGCGTGCTGTCTCTAAAATGTAAAGTACTTCTATGTCGTGACAAGGAATGTTCAAGGCAATAAGGGACTTGATTCATCCACTCACCAGCTGGACGAGCACATCTATCCTTACAAGCTACACAGTGTTCCAGGGACCTGTTTGGTCATTTGAAGTTGTTCCATGCTTCTTCTTGATGCTGCTCTGTTACAGAACGTCTGCCCTCATGTTGTACACATTTGTGTGCCAAGTTCAAGAGTTGCCTTGGTTTTGATGCTGGGTCTCACCATAAACCAAACCAAATTCATTACTATTGAGCCAATTTCACCTCCCGGCAACTCCACAGGTTACAGAGAGAACTGTGTTAGGAGGTTTTCTTGGCACAAATCTTTGAGGAAACAGTTTTTCAGGCCTTTCTTCAGGAGTCTCTGGGTGGGCTCAAATATTAATTAGCAGTCAAGATCAAGAAAATATTTTTCATGTTATGTTTATTTGCTTTCAATACAATCATTGTGACCATTCTGGAGATTTTGTTTGTTTTTCCTCAAATCTTTCCTTAAGTGGCTTCTCAAAAGTAAATTGTATATATTTATAAACGCTTCTTATTCTACTGCTGCTTCCTTTGAGTTACACACTCACAGTAGGAAGTTTTGTTTTTATGGAGAGATTGCAAGATGAACCAAGAACAATGACTACAAAGAAATCCAGATTCTCTGCTTTCAAGTCGGCGCCGGCTCACAGCGACCCTGCATGGCAGAGGACAGCTGCCCCGGAGGCTCTGACGCTCTAACTCTTTTTGGTTTGTGTTTGACAACAGAAGCC
>NW_022103915.1:47123404-47142887 GCF_000313985.2 Echinops telfairi
CAACCCACTCTCCCTCCACCCTCCCAGTATTGCCACTCACACCACTGGTCCTGAAGGGATCATCCACCCTGGATTCCCTGTGCTTCCAGTTCCTATCTGTACCAGTGCACATCAGAAGCCTTTCTAATGAAAAGTTACTATAGTATCCACTATTATTTTCTCTATGAAATGTGTTGAAGTAATCCAGTCTTTTGTAGTTTTGTTAGCCATAAGATTCTTCAACGGCCGTTTCCCCTGAAGCAGACAGCCGTTCCTTCTTTGGCGTCTGTTTTCAGTCCGGAAGCTCGACTGCAACCTACTCAACTTGGATGACCCTGCCGGTATTCGAAATGCCAATGACACAGCTCCTCGCATTGTAGCAATTCTGACAGACAACGCTGTACTTTTAGGATAGATCTTGAAATGTTCTTTTTGACAGTGAATATGACATTATTCTTGAATTTGTCATTTCTGACATAGTTGCTCATATGATTGTCCGAGTCAGAGTGGTCAGTACTAGTCTATTTCAACCCACGAGTGCCTAGAATATTGATTTTTATGTGCTCCATTTAATTTTTGATGACTTCTTTTTCTTTTTTTAAAAATCATTTTATTAGGGGCACAAACAACTCTTATCACAATCCATACATATACATCAATGTGTCAAGCACATTTGTACATCTGTTGCCCTCATCATTCTCAAAACATTTGCTCTCCACTTAAATCCCTGGCATCAGCTCCTCATTTTTCTCCCTCCTTCCCCGCTTCTCCCTCCCTCATGAACCCTTGACAATTTATAAATTACTATTTTGTCATATCTTACACTGTCCAACATCTCCCTTCACCTAATTTTCTGTTGTCCGTCCCCCAGGGAGGGAGACTATAACTCTTAATGGGAGTAGAAAGCCCCATCTTTCTCCCATGGAGCAGCTCCTGGTTTTGAACCACTGACTGTGTGGATCGTCACCCAATGTGTAACCACTATGGTATCAGGGCTGGCTCCTTTGAGCCAAGAGCAGGCTAGGTAAGTCTGGTTCTTTTGCCCATCATATATTTCAAGGAGGGCTAAGAGACACCGTCATTTCTAGACCAGTTAGTTAGGAGTGGTACAGTGATTGACTTGATGTGACTTTTCCATCTTAACTAGATGGTACCATGTCAATGGGTAAGAGAAGGCAAGGAAAGATGATGATAGGATCATAGAGTCCGTTGTGAGTGGTTGTTGGTAGGATTCATTGTGATTGTAAGAACCTGTAACTCTAATGTGAGAACTGGTTAATTTTGTCATACTGCTGGGTGTAAAATAAGCCACCTCAGAAGCAGAAACTGCGGATCTCACTACATTCAAGAAAGAGTTCAGAGTGCAGCCCATCTTCTGGACCCGACGATCCTGTGTGCTGAACCTCCTTGATTCAGCAGACAGAAGGCTGTGAGCCAGAGACATGGTGGAGAAGTGGTGGCAGCAGAGACAGATGTACTCCATTCTGAGCCGTGGAGTACGGACACCGGTTTCTTTTGGCAGGAGGCTCACTTGCGTTGTGCCTGCAGAAATTAAGTTGGTGGAGCTAGATTTGCTGACCCACAGACTTAGAGCTGAGAAGCTAAGGGATGAGGCTTGTGTTGCAGTGTTGGGCATTTATTAGAAGCGCTAAAGGAGCTTATAATATAACTTGGGCTGGACAGAGCCCAAGGTGTCATGTAGTTGAAAGGCCAAGGACCAGAAAGAGGCAAGGCTACAGGCAGAGCTAGAAGAGGCTGTCCTGACGGGAAGAATTGTACTCTGGACACTTTCTGATCCTGCATTGTAACCTGTTAATTCCCTTAATAAATGGCATGACTGTGAATACTGTCCATGAGCTGGGTGTGGCCATTGCCATGAATCCTCTAACCCAGCAGAGAAGTGGCGAGTGCCTTGGGAGGGACGGTTGGCACCTGAATGGGGGAAGACGTTTGGAGGAAGAGGCATGTCTGACTGTGGACTCGTCGCCATTGGCCTTGGGCTGATGTGCGGTTTGATTCTTTTCCCCTTATGAAGTCAGGAGAGGTCAGATATCAACCCACAGCATTTTTACACTAGGCCTCAAGCTTATCTATACGTTGAGATGTTTCGTTATTCTCAAAGGAAGTTAGGTCAATCACCTGTCTTTTCTGCACTCTGCCGTTACCTCTTTGTGACTCTCACTTAAAAGTGGTTTGATTTCATCCGCAGGCACGTGCCGCAGTGCTACACTCTAGGTGGGCCTGACCACGGGCCGGGAAGCTGGCCTCTCCTTTCTCCAGCCTCACAGTGCACATTCAGAAACGTGCTAGGGTTGCGTTATACCAGCGACTGCACCTGATGCACGGGTAGTGTTCACAGTCGTGGGCAGCAGGTAGGACAAGCGTGGGTGGTGATGAGCAGAGAAGCGTCTGCTCCTCTGTGAGAAAGGCAGGGCCGCTTGTCAGGCCTGGGGGATCCTCGCTCAGACCTGGTAATAATCCTTGTGGGAATCTGGGGAGTCCTTCCTGTGTTTGAGAGCACACTTTGTGTCACTACCTCCACACATTTCTATGTGCTTGCTCATAAGAGCCCTTTCTACACTTTAATGGAGCTATTGGCATTTTTGTGTTAATCAATGCTTTATCCAGTTGTGATGATTACACCTTTGTTGTCTGAACAGGGCTGAGATTGTGTATTGGAAATTGCATAGCTTCCAGGGCTTCTAAATTCTTCATTCTCATATATGAAGGGTGGTGGGGGGGTTTGAAAAGTTTGTGGAAAAATTCCACTGTCTTTTCATTTTATTTTTCAACAAATTTTTTGAAGAGCCCTTGTATCTATTCAGGGTTTAGGAGATGGGGCTTAAAATTTTTCTTTTGTGATCAGACAGGCCTTTCAAACTAATGAGTGCCTCTTTCTATCCCAGAACCCAAGGAAAACCCCAGACCAGTATAGTTTGTGGGAGATAATCTACTTAATTTACATATTCAATTGTGCTTACCTAGCTTATGGTTTGGCCCCAAGTTCTAAAGTAGAATTAAATGGAGCTATAAATGTATACATTATGTGAATAATTACAGAAAACATGCTCCATGTTAAGTGTTGACATAAATAAGACCACGATGTACTAAATTTCATGCCTAAAAGTCACTGCATGATTAGGGAAATATTAATGAACTGGGGTGGAAGTTTCCAGACGTCATTGCCACATCTTTCCAGAAGAAGTATAGACAAAGGCAGCTGACCCCAGATACTGCTGAGCAACAACCACAAGTTGGGATTGTAAAAAACACTTTAAAAATGAAGTGTTCCAGGACAAACTACTGAGCCACACAAAAAGCAAAACCAAAAAACAATCTCCTTGTTTAGCAAAAGAGCCATCCCTTTCTGATGTGTTTCTACAAAGGAGAAGTTTAATGTATAAATAGAAAATTCCATTTCTGTACCAAATCTAAGAAACACTTAGAAATTCAAGAGAGAGGGATTTATATGCAAGACTGCTTTTGCTTTATTTATAATGACAAACACATAAAGGAAAAATTCCCACAAGTAGACCTACCTGTAAGCAACATTATGATACATGGAAGAAATATTGACATTATCAAGGATTGCATTTAAATCTACATCTAAGGAAGCAGCGGTCAAAAACTCCAATGCTGTATTGCATTGGGAAACAGTTTCAAAAGGCCTCATGAAAAGTGCTAAAAAGCAAAATTTATTACTCAGGACTAAGGTGTAACTAACCTCAGTCATTATATTGTCAGTCACCTCAGAGGCATGCAAACACTGGATCACGAGTAAGGAAGACTGGAGAAGAGTTAATGCCTTTAAAGGATGGTGTTGGCAAAGTACTAAGTAGACGATGGACGGCCAGAAGAAAGAATACATCTGTCTTGGAAGAACTGCAACCGAAGACCTCCTTAGCAGTAAGGATAGTGAGGTTTTGGAGGTGCTCCCTACCACCCAGTCCCGAGAGAAGGACATCGTGCTTAGTGCAGCAGAGGGGCAATAAAGATGAAGACTTTCAATGAGACAGAGGAATGCAGTAGCTGTTAGCTTAACCTTGTAAAAGAGGACCAAGCCATGCTTCCTCCTGTTGACCATGGGGTTGTGATGAATTGGGCCAACTCAATGGCACATAACAACAACTCACATACACAACACGAGGATTTAATTAATACATCATGGTAGATTCACATACTGGGATATTAGATAGTCACTTAAAATCATGCTTTCAAAAATTAAATGATGTTAAAGAATCCTGGTGAAATGACTAAGTGACTGCCTACTAAATGTTAAAATTAATTTCCTGCAAATGCCAAGTAGATACACATTAAACTCAGTTTAAAAAATAGGTGCATCAAAAAGCAACAAGGAAATCCAGTGCCTTCTCTCTGTATTGGAATGATAATAAAACGTGCAACATTCAGTATGATGGAAATCTGTTGAAGAAGGGAAACCCAAGTGTTTTCTTCTAAATGAAGTGATAGAAAAAATAGCAAGACTACACCCTGTCAGAGGTGAACATTTCCTGAGCCTGGGAAAAGCGAGGTGATTTCGCCAAGTTCCACTTCTCATCGTTTCATTGTAATAGTCATTTCCAGCTTTTCCCTCCCACACCTTCTTTGGAGCCTTCTCACGGCAGTGGTCTGGGGGAGACAGATAATCGTTGTCTGTTTTCTTGAGGATTACAGCCTTGGAAACCCTATAGAGCAGCTTCTATCAGGTCACTATTGACTTGATGCCTCCAGGTTTGCTTGTTTCATTAATTTTTTAAGACTTTATCTATGACAAAAGTCTCCAATAAGATAATGTGCATTCTTCTTAGAATCAGAAGATGAAGAAGGAGGGGGGAAAAAGCTAATTATGTAGCAAGGTATTTGGCCAGGCAGAAGTTTACACATTTTTTTCCTGTGAAAAAAATACGTAGGAGGCAAGGTAACTTGGAGTCCGTCGGGAGATGGGAAATCTGCCCGAGGATTCCCATAGCCTCAAGAGAAAGACAAGGCAGTACATCTTCGTTGTTGTTCAGTGCCGTTGAGTGAGTGCTGACTCATAGCGACTCTACTTACAGCAGAGGGCAATCCTGCCCAGCCCGGGCCCTCCTCACCACTGTTCTTATGTTTGAGCCCATTGTTGCCGCCACTGTGTCCATCCATCTTTTTTGCTGCCCCTGTGCTTTAGCAAGCATGACGTGTCTCTCCAGGCCCGTATCTCTCCTGCCAACACGTCCAAAGTAAGTGAGAGGAACTCTCACCATCCCTACATCTGAGGAGCATCCGGTTGTACCGCGCTCAAGGCAGACTTGTCTGTTCCTTTGTCAGGGCACGTACCGTCAACGTTCTTCACCAGCACCACAATTCCGATGCCTGGATTCCTCTTCAGTCTTCCTTCGTCAAGGTCTAACTTTGACACGCATATGAGGCAACTGAAAATACTATGGCTGGGGCAGGCGCCCCTTAGTCTACAAAGTAACCCCCTTGCCTTTCAGCACTTTAAAGAGGCCTTATGCAGCAGATGGACACAATGCAGCGTGTCTTTTGATCTCTTGACCGCTGCTTTCATAAGCATGGATTGTGAATCCAAACAAGACTAAATCCTGACTACTTCAGTCTTTTCTCCAGGGATCATGATGTGATGTATTGGTCTGGTTGTGAGGATGTTAGTCTTCTTTACATTGAGTTGTAATCCCCACCAAAGGCTGCAATCCTTGAGCTTAATCAGCCAGTGCTTCAAGTCCTCCTCATTTTCAACAAACAAGGTTGTGTTACCTGCATATCACAGGGTGTTAATAAACCTTCTTCCAATCCTGATGTCACATTCTTCTTCATATAATCCAGCTTCTCGATTATTTGCTCAGCACACAGATTTAATCATTATGATGCGCAGAAGCAACCCTGATGATCACCATTCCTGATTTTAAAGCCTTAGAATACAATTATCACATGGATAGATAGGCAGCAATGAAGGGCAGGCCCTCCCTTGAAGTGGTTGTCAGAGAGGATACATGTGGTGGGTCTTGATTGGGTAAATAGAGGAACCTATCCTGCCCCACATGACAGCTTCCAGCTCTGGCCTGAAGGGAGAGTGGCCAGGTATGCTTTGGATCTGAAAAGCCATCCGAGGTACTTGGCTGTCAAGAAGAATAGTGTCGGATGTCTTTAAAGCTTGTCTTCAACAAGCAGCCCCCTAATGAGGTGTTAACTAAGTTCACATGGAAGAAGGACACCAGCCTGTATGATCCAAAGATGACAAATGATAAAATATAAATCAGAAGGAGGCAATAGGATCAGAGCTTAAATTATGAACACCCAACTTGCAGAAGGCTGCGGATGGCAGTGGGAGCCCACAATCCATTCGCAGCGCCCCTACGTGGATCAAACCTCTGACAGTCGAAAGCTGCGAATAACCTTGCTATCAGACAGAGTTTTGTAAACTTGATTATGGCAGATATAATTACGTTAAAATGGAAAACCGAATCATTTGATCTCCCTTTTAAATTTGTTCTAGTTTTTCAATATTTCCTGTTTTTTCAATGGAGTTTTTATTTTCTCATTTACTTTGATATTGTTGTTGGTCTTTTCTTTCTTTTAAAATAGATTTGCTGTTTTTATGTTTTCCAGTATATGAAATCCAGGGTAGGCAAATCCATAGAGACAGTAACTGGTGGAACAGCTGATTGAGGACATGGGAAGGGAGGCTGGACGAGAAAGGGGGAGCTAATAGTGAATACAAGAAGAAGGGAAATGTTCTAGGACTGGTTATAGTGATGAGTATACAGTACCTTTTAATATGAGTGAACTCTGGAAGTACCCGATGCGCGAGTTATCTTTCAATGAAGCTGCCAAAGAAAAGCCATCGGAGGGACATACGGTGTTAATGATGAGGGCACAGAGAGAAGACCTCTACGACTCAAACCATTTCACCGACACCGTCAAAGGAGAGACAAATGCATTTTGTACTGGCAAGCTGACAACGCAGGGCAAGTAATTGCAATTTTTTTTATGAAAAAAAGGGATAAACTTAGCCAACAACACATACAAACAAGATGAGATGGTGAGATAAAGTACTATGAAATAAGACAAAATGACATAGCAAAAGTTAGAATAATTAAAAGGGAGAAAAACCAAAAAAAAAAAAAAAAAGGGGAAAAACCTTAACTAATAATTGCAAAACTAAAAGAGCTAAAATTAAAATAAAAACTAGAATCGATGAATAGTGACAAAAGCAACAAGATCAAGGATATCTGGATAGCTCCTGTCAACATTTTGGTGTATGAGCACATCCTTTAAGATTACACACGAGAGGACAATATCATACATAGTGTTTACGATGAGTTTAACGTCAACATTTACCAGATGGATATTTGTAAGTCAATTAACAGGGACCCACAGTATTTCTTTTAGTTGCTGTATTGGAGTTCATTTTGTAATGCAACGATCGTTTTGTTTCTAGTGGTCTATGGTGGTTTGGGTGAGAGTTGACAGAGAGAACTAGTTTCCCATTCAGTAGTTTACACATAGATTGTTCCATTACGTGAGTCGCAATCCCCATAATACGTGAGCAATCTTTCAATTTCCATTTGGGTACCCTGTTCCTATTCACTCCGTTTCCCTGCCGCTTCCTGTTTCCTTCTCTTTGCTTTCGGACAAATGCAGCCACGTTGGTCTCATGCTGGTTCCTGCGGGATGGATATCGCTCACTTTCCAGGCCTTTTGGGGGGATGGGAAGCTGAAAGGGAGTGACCTCCGCTCTGAAGGGCCATACTCTTGGGGGTGTTCCGACAGTCTCTACACTGTCAGACCTAGTCTTGTCTTTTTTCTGATTTTGAATGTTTTACTACCTCTTCTTCCACACTATCCAGTACTTCTATTGGGACCTGCTCAGGGCAGTCAGTGGTGGTAGCACCATGCCGTCCTTCTGGTCTCAGGTTAGTGCATGCTGTGGTTTATGTGGCCCATAATCCTTTGGACCAATTGTTTCCACGAGTCTTTGATTTGCTTTACTCTTCTTTGCGGCAGATGGTGAGACACCAACTGAGCTGGCTGTATGCAAGCTCACCGGCCCCCAGAGTCGGGTGTAACATTTTATGAACTAGGGTAGGCCAATGACTTAGATGTCTCCCACGACTAGCCCTCAAATCCAGGGTCTTCGGTCATGGCTTAGAGGTGTTTGGTCCCAGGAGGTGTTTGGTCATGGCTTACAGGTTTTTATACCTGTGTTCCCATATACTCCATTACATGCATGCTTTTTTTGGGGTCTTTGTTTTCATTGTATTGGGGTCTCTTACATCTCTTACAACATTCCCTATATCAATTGTGTCAAGCATATTTATACATATGCTGTCATCATTTCCAAAACATTTTCTACTTGAACCCTTGGTATAAGCTCTTTTTTCCCCTCCCTTCCTGACCCTCCCACCTTTGTGAATTACATATACATATTTTTTGCATCGTGTATATATTTGTAGGAATTTCCACTGCTAACCTTACATATAATGTGAGTATACAATGCACACATCTTCCCACCCCTGTTCCACTTACATAACCGCTTGTGTACCGACTTGTACATTATTGTTATCATTGCTGTTGCAGTATTGTGTAGTATTTACATATCATTATTACCCTTTACTCTTGTGATCTTTCCGTGTCTTCCTTTGCCTGGTCTTGTGCTGACTCCCCCCTGTGGTGTTGCTGAGACTGTAAATCGCTGTGGGAGCAAATAGCGTCATCGTGCCCCCCATGGGGCACCATAGCCAAGCCACTCCTGAGACTTTTCTTCTTTCTTCCTCTTTATACTTTCCCCCTCTTCTTTTTCTTCCCTGTCTCTTTTTCCCTTCCTTCTCTCTTTTCTTTCTTTTTCTTCTTAATTCTACTTCTTCCTCTAAACCAGAGGTTCTCAACCATCATAATGCCGTTAACACAGTTCCTCATGTTGTGGTGACCCCCCAACCATAAAATTATTTTCGTTGCTACTTCATAACCGTAATTTTGCTACTGTTATGATTCAGGTGACCCCTGTGAAAGGGTCATTCAACCCCCAAAGGGGTCGCAACCCACAGGTTGAGAACCGCTTTATAACCAAAACTGACTGTCAATGAGTTCATTCTGACTCAGATTCTCAGAGTGAGACCAATCAGTGCCTGCCATATAGCACTGGCTCACAGTCATCCCAATTCAACAACCACTCCTCCAAAGGTGCTCAGTGAACTTGAATGGAAATTTATATCCAGAAGAGAGTGTGTGTATGTGTGTGTCGGTATGCCTGTTTCAGAGAAGGTAATTTCACTTCTGTTGGTAGCTAACCAGGTGAGGCAAATTGTCATGGGGAGAGAAAGCTTAACATGACTTATAGAGACCCCACTGGGAGAATATGCCCAGTATTCTTTCAAAATCAGGCATTTTAAAACATAGTTTCTATGCAACCCAGGCTGGGTGCTAGAGACAACTAGGGCTTTAGATTCTGAGGAGCACAGCATCCTTTATAGACCATATCAGAGGGGTTTGTTTGGGAACCACTAAGTAAACTGGACTTTACATTATACACACCTGTGCAGATGAAAGGACCTGAAATACACTCTCAGCTTTAAGGCTGAAATTGTCATAGTTTGAGAAGAAGCAGATAACTACAGTCCCAAGGTTATGGATTTTGAAGTCATTGGCCTTTGGTTCAAATCTCTTACTTTGAGGGTACACAATAAATGGCAATTTAAGAATATAACAATTTGCTGTTTTTATTTTGCTTTTTTGGTGACATGTGAATGAGTGCTATTTAAAGTTTTGCTCTATCTCCAACTCTCATTGTTTGTGTAATATTGTTCAGTCGCATAAGTACAAACCAACATTCCATGTATTTTAGTCTATAAGCTGTCATACACATGACTACTTTTCTTTTCTCAACAGAACTTATAATTTTATACCATTGGTATACTAATGACACCATCAATAGAGTTACTATATGCCCCGGGGGGGTGATTTCTGTTGCTTTTATTAGGTGCCACGATAGGGAACCTGTGTACAACAGAAACACTGCTCAATCCACTCTCCCAATTGTTCCTGTGTCTCAGCCCATTGTTGCAACCCCTGTGTCAATCCGCCTGTCCAGGGACTTCCTCTTTCCTCTGCCCCTCCCCTTTACCAAGCAGGATGTCCTTCTCCAGGGACTGGTCTCTCCTGACAAGGCTAAGCCTTGCCATCCTTGTCTCTAGGAAGCAATCTGATTTTACTTTGGTCAGACAGATTTTATTTTTTTGGCCAGTCCTTAATACCTTCAATATTCTTCACCAGCACAATAATTCAAACACATTGATTTTTCTTCAGTCTTCCTTATTCAATGCCCAACTTCCACAGGCATATAAGGCCACTGAAAATTGACAGGGCTTGGGTCAGGCACATCTTAGTCCTCAAAGTAACATCCTTGTTTTTTCAATACTCTAAAGTGATGTTGGGCACAGATTTACCCAATACAACATATCATTTGATCTCTTGATTGTTGCTTTCATGAGAATTGATTGTGGACAAAATCAAGACAAAATCCTTGAGCACATCGGGAAGTGGATTAATGCATATGTAGTTAGGTTATCATTTGTTCTCCCTATTCACGCATTTTAAATTTGTTCTACTTTTCAATTAATTTTTTCTTTCTTTTTGTTTGAGGTTTTCATCTGTTTCATTTCATTATTTTTTTGTTTTGTTTTTCTTTATATGAAATTCAGGATAGGTAAATCATAGAGACAGTAATTGGATTAATAATTTCTTAGAGTATGGCAGTGAAATTGGGGGAATGAGGAGCTAATAATCATGAATACAAGAATGAAGAAGATATTTTTTAAATGATTGTGGTGATGATTGCATAATTCTTCTTAATTTATTTAAACCATCGGTTTGTCTGATATAGGAATCATATGTAAATAAAACTGTCAATGAATGAAAAACAATCACACAAAAAGGATTTGCCACCTTTAAAGTCTTGTGGAGGAGTGCTTTCCTTACTCCACAGCAACAGTTTCGTATTGTGTTTACCTTCGACCAGGTTCCATGATGAAGGAACTGCGAATCCCTACTAGATGGCCATGCTGGCATTCCATAGGTCACAAAGACACCAGGATGAGTGTGGCTGGCTCAACACAGATGGAAAAAATACCAGCTCAAATCCATGTTCTATTGATAGAGCAACGTCTTCTACACAATAGATAGGTTGTGAATTAGCTAGGATTTGTTGTTGTTTGGCTTTGATTTCCTATTGCTCCTGTTATGGATATTCTTTCAACCTCACTGCTTTATAAAGAAATACCCTGGTTTTATTTTAAAGAAGAAGAAGAATGCTTAGCTAATACACAGAAGAAGAAATTTTAAAGTGCAATAAACACTGGATATGGCGTATTTTGTAAATTAGAACAGTAAGATTTTATATGGTGGATGGGCAAAACATTTAGTTGGAAATACTAGTTATATAGCAGACTGCTACTTCCTATTTAATTTCATAGATATGCAAATAAATATATGTTCCTAGCTACCTGTGTTCATAGATTATGAAAATGGATAACTAGAACAGTTACCAGAAAGGTAAATATTAAATAGTCAACAGCTGCCCTTCTAAGGAGGAGGAGGAGGAAGCAGGGCTGGGAGAATAGATGTTTCTTTTGTCACAATCTCTCCTAAGAGGAGAGGTTATTTGTGCACATAAATGTTCATTATGTAAAAGAAATCAATGTCTAATCTGAGGCCAGCGTGGTTCTTCACATTGCTTTAGTGGGTCTGAAGAAATGATTCATATGCCATCAGAAAACCGCAAGGTTTGGGCTTTCCCACTAAACTGATGTGAAGCCCCTGAGCCATTCTGATGTCAAGAACAATTTTCTTGGGACACGCTCACTAAAATGTGTGAGAAAGATTAGAGTTTGAAGCCAACTGTCACCAGTTATAAACGAATGAGACTAATGACAAGCGGTACCTTCATCAAGAGAGTCCACCATCACCCCCAATTGATTACGTGCACAGGAGTTTCAGAGCTAACCGCCACTTGCCAGCGAGGCTAGCTTGTTGGCATCGGAAGCAATGAAATGTTTTGGAAAAGGCATTTATGCTTGCAAAAACCCAGCACTTACATTAAAAGTGAAATAAAGTATTTGGCCACTGTCAATTTCCCTCTACCTTCTGTTAATGACTCTGCTTTCCTGGAGTAATACCATGACTCCACTATAGATAAAATTGTGGTGTTTTGATGTAGTATCAGTTTAAATGATAGTTTGAACCACACGCTGCAAGTCCTAGTGACATAATAGGAGAAACTTCCAGGATGGTGTTGACAAGAGAACCTTTGAGCATGCAAGGCGCTGGCTTGATTGTTGTTTTCGAAAAAGACGTGGAGGAAGATTAGAAAACATTCTCATATCATTTACCACGACTTTAGTTTACATCTGTATTTATTTTGGAGCTTTTCATCATGAGGTTGAGTTTCTGACTCGGTTGTTTTACTGGTCTGTCTCACAAAGAATGCACTGTGTAGCCCACGGCGTGTGTACTTACTAGAAAAACTATTACTGTTAGAATGCGCCGAAGAGAATTGCAATAGGCACTCAAAGTGGCAACGATTTTGCCACAGCGTGGTTGCGGTTTTTTTATCAACCCCTAATTTTATTGTACATGTTGGTTCTCATATCCTGATTTTGTTATCAGTAATAATCATTTTCATTTCAACTGGTCTGACAGCTTATAATTTACTTATTTAACTTTGATTGTGATTTGGGTGAGAGTTTACAAAGCAAATTAGTTTCCTCTCAGCAACTCATACACAGTTCGCTTCGTGACATTGACTGTAATTCTCATAACACCACAGCACTCTCTCTACTTCCTCCCTATTTCTGTCACTCTTCTTGCCTATTGCCCCCCTGCCATCTGAGCGTCATACCTAGGCAGGTACTGGCCTTTTGATGTCATAAGGCTGAGTGTTCTAATAAGTGGTTACACTTCCCTGGTTTCCCTTGCTCATCTATCATTAGGCTGAAATTGGAGTCACTTAGGTAACTTCAGTTCCAGGGTTCTAGGTTGCCGAAGGACTACAGTCTGGGGTGGGGGGAAGGTTTGTCATTAAAAATATGAAAACAGATCTTCGGTGCCCTCTTTGGCAGTACATACACTAACAGTGGGATGATGCAGAGAAACTGAGCCTGGGCCCTGTGCAAAAATCATGTGCAAATTTGTGAAGCCCTCCATACATTTTCATGAGTTTGTATATTGCTCAAGAGAATTTTCTGCGATGATTAAAATAGCTGCATTTTCCAGTATAGAATGCATCAACCCCATGTGGTTACTGAGCATGTGAAATGTGACTAGTGAAACTGAGGCACTTAAGCTTTAATTTGATAAAATTTTGATTTAAATGGGCACATGTGGCTAAGGACTATAGTACTGGACAACTGAGACATAGACAATGATTTTCCTCTGACCATTTAGTTCCTTCATTGAGTGGCTTTGAAAAGATCAGTTTTGAAATATGACTCTTGAGATAATGTCACTGGGATATAAGGGACTCACTAGAAAATTTTACTTACTCACAGGAGTGTATTATATGAATATATTTCCCTCTACAACTATTAAAGGGTTCAGCACAATGTCATTGAAATGTTAAGGGTTTATAAAAACATGCTGACCTTTTAATAAGTCCTTTTCTGATGGAAACTAACTTTAAAATTATATTAATTTGGGTGAAATATTCTCAAGTGTTTAAATACAAACAATTTAAATGAATTAATATTTCTAAGCACTGTGCATTATTAAAGCATATGTCAAAAGAAGCACACACATATGGTGCATTAATTTTGGCTGTTTATTGAAAGAGATGAAGAAGCGGTGAAACCAACTGAAAGTGGTCTGATTTTGTGTAGTAATTAAAGAATTTGCCAGGGGTGAAAGTGATATTCAGTAGACACTGCCAAAAACCTTTGTGTGAGGACTTACTTCCTCAATTTCAAAGTCATAATTTGTTCAAAGTCACCACTTTGGAATTTATCATTTCAATGCCTTCAGTCATTTAATAGTAACTTGGAAACAGTCTGTGGTGTTAGACTACAAAAATAATAAAGTACAATGTTAGTAATATTTCAAATATCGATCTCCCCAAAACAAAACCGTTGCTCTCTAGTTGATTCTTGCTCATGGGAACCCTCTACAGCAGCATAGAACTGCCCAGTGGGGTTTCCAAGACCACATCTTCCCCCCGTGGAGTGGCCAGTGACTGGAACCACTCATCTTCCAATTTGCAGCTGAGTGCTTTAACCAGTGTGTCCCCCAGGGCCCTTCCCTTCTGATATAACCCAGACCAAACCCACTGATATTGAGCCAATTCCAACTCACAGTGAGTCTATGTAGGAGAGAGTGGAACTGCTCCGAGAGTACCATGCACTGCCCGAAGAACAAATACATCCATCTGGGAGGAAGTACAGCCAGCACGTTACTTCAACTGAGAATGGTACGATTTCTTCTCAGAGGACATATTCTCAAGAGAGACTGGCCCCTGGAGGAAGACGGCATGCTTGGTAAATGGGAGGGGCAGTGAGAAAGAGGAAGGTCACCAAGGACAATGGACACTGTAGCTGCTACAATGATTCAAACATAACAATTGTGAGGATGGTGCAGGACCAGACAATGTTTCTCTCTGCTGTACATAGGGTCACCGTGGGTTGTAGCAGACCTGATGGCACCTACCAGCAACATCACGGGTTGTTCTCTATGGCTTCTGAGTGCAGATACCTTCCTCTTCCTCTTATGAAACGACTGGAGGGTTTGACGTGGGGATTAGTACCTAACCCACAATGCCACTCATCTATGCCAAGAAATTTGGCAGACAGCTATTTGGACAACTATTTGGAAGAGATCTGTATTTGTACCCAATCCAAGGAAAGGCAACACAACAGACTGCTCAAAGTAAAAAACAATATTGATGTCACGTGCAAGTAAATTTTTACTGGAGATATTCAACAAAGGTTGCGGCAATAGATTGACAGGGAACTGCCAGAGGCTCAGGCCAGATTCAGAAGAGGATGTGGGCCAAGGGATAGCATTGCTGATGTCAGATAGATTATGGCTCAAAGCACAGACTACTGGAAAAGATGTTTACTTGTGTTTTATTGACTGTGCCAAAACATTCGACTCTGTGGATCATAAAAATATATGGATAACCTTGAGAAGAATGGGAATTCCAGAACACTTCATTGTCTTCCTGCAGAACTTGTATATATGGATCAGGAGGCAGTTATGTGAACAGAGCAAGGGGATACTGCGTGGTTTAAAATCAGGAAACGTGTGCATCAGGGTTCTATCTTCTCACCATACTTAGTCTGTATGGTGAACAAATCACCAGAAAAACTGGCTTACATGAAGAGTGTGGTGTCAGGATTGGAAGAAGGCTGAGCAACAGTCTGCTATGCAGACGATACAACCCTGCTTGCTGAAAGTGAGGAGGATGAGAACCTCTTCCTGGTGGAGATCAAGGATCGCAGCCTTCGGGATGGATCCCAACTCCATGTCAAGAAGACCCAAATCCTCACAAGCGGACCAATAAGTAACCTCATGATAAATGGAGAAAAGGTTGACATTGTCAAGGATTTAGTTTTGTTTGGATCCACAATCAATGTTCCTGGGAGCAGCAGTCCGGAGATCAAAAGACGAGTTGCATTGGGGAAATGTGCTACACAAGACCTCTTTAGAGTGTTGAAAGCAGAGCTGTAACTTTGAGTGCGGGGAAACTGAGAACTGGGAAGAGAGTGGGTGCAGACAAATTTTCTATGCTCATGTTTGAGGGGTCTGGGAGGCAGGCCGGTGGCGGAGCCTTCACATTTGTGAGCTGGAGCTGAATCCTGAAAAAAGAAATCAGCCCCACAACCCACCCCCACCATAATAAGCTACTTAAAGGTGTTCCTATTGAAGCCATGGCTGCTCTCCAGGATGCTCAGAGGCTGTCTGCTGTGGAGGGCAATCAGACCCTACGGTCCATCCCACCTTAGAAGCAGCCAGTTCCCTTCTGATAAGGATCATAGATTGTTCCCCTGGAGAAGAGCTCAGAGACATGTAAGCTCAGGGATGGCCAAGGTTAAGCCGCCATTTAATTCTAGAACCTCCCACCTTGTTACATATGTGCCTTCCTGTCACATGTATGCCCCTGGTACCTCCCCTTCCTGTTACCTGTTTGCCTCTAGTTCATCCTCTTCCTGTTATGTATGTGCTTACCAGGGCTTGCTAGCCCAAGTCTATATAAGCCTGTCAGACAATACATTAGCTCTGGCTTTCTGGATCTGATCTCCATGGAAGAGGTGAGCCCTTGCATGTCTTGTCTACTGTTTCTTTATTTTATCCTTCAATTACACAATTGCCCCTTAGGAGCCATTCAGTTGTAGAGGCTGCTCCCCCATATTTGAGGATGCAGGTACCTGACTCAAGTCATAGTATTTTCAATAGCCTCATATGCCTCTAAAAGTCGGACCTTGAATAAGGAAGACCAAAGAAGAATCAAGACATTTGAACTATGGTTCTGGAGAAGAATATTCAAAGTACCATGGACTGCTAAAAGAACACACTGACTGCTTTTCTGCTCTGTTGTCAGGTCTAGAGTTGAAGAAAATTCTCATTTATCCATCAACATATTTGATGATGTGGTGAAGGTAATGGATCCTCAAAAATAAAAGAGAGTGTGCCATGGTAAATTTAGTTGCTCATTTTTAAAAGTAAAGTTCAGGTTCAAGGGAGTAGGCTAACCAAAATCCAATAGGTTTCTTAATTTTACTGGTACGAGAAAACAACAAAACCCTTTAAAAATGTTTTCATAACACCAGTGAGACACACACACCTTACAGCAATCCACCATTTGAGATCAAAGGGCAGTATCCAAAGTTCAGAAGGGCTAGGACAGGAAGAGGAATGGAAACAGGTAACAGGGAAGAAGTGGGCCAAGTGAGGCTACACTGAGGAGATGAAACAAAAGATGTATGAATTCCTTAATGTAAAACTGATGATCTGGTCTGTAAAACCACCCAGTTCACAGTAACAGTTTGTGGTAGTTACATAATGTGTCAGCTTCAAGATACAGAAGTGAAGGGGTGGAGTTTAGCCTGTCAATCAGGTCACAGCCTGAGGATGCCTCCTGGTGGGTATGGCCTTCTCACAAGGAGGATCCTGGGAATTTCCTCTCTCACTCCGCTTCACCTTCCTGTTGGCAAGCCACACAGCTTAGACCTGCCAGAGTCCCAGAGATGCATCTACCACCATTGGATTCATAAGACTTTGCACACACTCACCTGTGACCTTCTTGCATTTTGCATCATTGCAGTGGCTGCATGGGTCTGAAGAGGGATATATGGACTAGGATTGCACTTATGGACTTGCTCTGGACTGGGCTGGGATGTTTGCTTGATATGGAATTACTTCTTGATCTTAAGCTTTCTCGTACATACATGAGTGTCTCTGGATTTGTTTCTCTAGTCAACCGGCCTAACACACAGTTTTAAATGTTTTCCAGACGAAGACTCATCAGAGCTGTCAGGAGAACCGAAGTGATGGGGCCAAAGTTCTTAGGCCAACAAGTACAACTGGCTCAGCTTGATGCCAGGCAGCTGCTGGATCTGTCCATACCGAAGACAATCAACAGCTTATGAACGCTATGGCAGAAAAGATTGGTATTAAAATATTAATTTTGTTGGTTCAAGATATGGTGGAAAAGAATTAATTTTAAAATTAGGGGGAAATGTTCCAGGTCTCCATTGGTTATATATTTGTAAGCTATTTGTATTTAGCATGTGTGTGTTAATGTGTCTGTTAGGGTTTAAAGCCAACTTCTTGAGTTTTTAAAAATAATGCTCAACTTAGAACTCTGAATTTATAGATTTAATGTAGATCACTTAGGGTTTTAAATGGTTTTGGAAGGTTCTCCATACTTCAAAAGATATTTCTGTTTAGAAAAGACATGTTCCAAGCAATCAATTACAATAATCTGACTTACAAATCACACTTGCTCTTTAATATGATGTAAATTTATCCTCAATTTAAAATGATTGAACCAACGCTAATCGCCAAAAAAAGGTTTCATCACAAACACCTCATTTGCTGTGTGTGCAGTTTTTAAATAACTGAAAAGGTTTTGCGTGTCTCTTCTTGCAATAAAATAAGGTTAAATGCGAACTGTGTGCACCTGTTCCACCTTACCCACACATTCGACTTAAAGACACACTTAGACCTGGATCTGCTTTATAACCTGGGGCTGACCTGTGCTTGAAAATATAAAACCTATATCCATATAAGGAGTGAAAATATCTCCCCCAAAAAACTTCTGTTTGAGAGACCATATGGAAATACTTTGAGTGAAAAACTTAAACAGTATAACATTTCTCAGCTTTGAGATACGTTTTCAGCCAGTGAATCTAAAATACTATCATAAAATAAATGAATAACTTATTTCTCGATGCAAGCTTATATGCAAATTAATTTAATTCCTATGATTTAAGAATGATGAGCATATGATCTAGTCTTAAATGTGTAAATTGGAATATAGTTTCAGCTATATAGAGCAAAGGTCCACAGTAACTGTATTTTGAATTAGTTAGATACAAATTCATTGCTCTCTCGTGCACTAGTCTGGACATAAATGGTGCAGTTCTAGTGGAGAAGAGCGGCTGTGAGGTCCTTCAAGAACCCGGATTGCTCTATCTCATTGTTGACTATCTGTGAGAAGCTGCACTTACGCTTGTGGTACACGAGAGCTCACCACTGCACGAGTTTTTGAGGCTAACATAACGTCACACTAAGAATCAGAGCTTTAAAGAACAGAATTTTATTTTCTCACAGTTTTGAAGATGAGAAGCTTGAGTGTGGGGCATCAGTAGGGATCTTCTCTATGTGTGGGCTCTGGGGGCAGTGCCTTCCTTGTCTGCTTCTGCACAGGCGTGTCCTGATGTCCTTTCGCTTGCGGCTGGATCCTCCCAGGATGTCTGTCTTTCCCATTTATGTCTCTGTGTATTCTGCTCTTCATGTAACCAGCTACTCAGAAGTGATTAGGTTTAGAACTCACTTGAATATGACCCTATTAACATAACAAAAGCCCTCTATCTTCAGACAGGATCACACTGACAGGTACAGGGATTGGGGCTTCAGCAGATGTTTTTGGAGGACACAAGTCAATCCTTAGCCACGGCCTCATCTCAGCCTCAATTGAAGCAGCAGGCGGGGGTGGGGTGGGGTCAGGGGAACGAGAGAGAGAGAGAGAGAGAGAGAGAGAGAGAGAGAGAGAGAGGAAGTTCCCAGGATGCTCCTGATGAGAAGGCCACACCCACTAGGAGGTACCATCAGGCTTTGACCAGATTGACAAGCTAGACTCCACCCTTACATATTTATATCTTCAAGTTGACATGGAATTATGTAACTAGCACAGACACCTTTTTAAAAAAAATCATTTTATTAGGGGCTCATACAACTTTTATCACAATCCATACATACATCAATTGTGTAAAGCGCATTTGTACATTCATTGCCCTCATCA
>NW_022103915.1:47142987-47150785 GCF_000313985.2 Echinops telfairi
AAATCTCCTAAAGGCCCATCCAGTTATGTCGTCGCTTCAAAACCGCAGGATCTCTTGGTGAGGAGAAGTTCTCGCCATTGTGTGGTCTGATCAACTATCATTTAAGAGAAAGTTATTTTCCCAACAATGATGATAGAGTTGGAACAGGAGGGGGAAACGGGGGTTGCGGGTGGGGACACACACACCACAGCCAATGTTACCATAGTGATAACCCTGTTCTGCTGACCAGGGATTGTGGAGACACCCTGACCTGGTGAGAGAGCAAGTCCTGGTTCCACTCCATGGAGGAACTCACTTGTCTCCGTGGCTCCTGGCTCTGGAAGTAATTCCTTGACTATCAGCACTGGCGGCTGCATCTGCAGAGCATTGGAGAGAAATTATTTCTTGGGGACCACCCAGTTTGTGCAGCCTGCTTCCTGCTGGAGCGTATTTACAGATCCAGAGGTTGCTTGGGGTTGAATTGTCACAAATTTTTTCAGGCCAGGATTATGAATTCTTTAGTAGTGAAATTCACTAAAATCTTAGAGAGCGACTACAGCTAAGGATTTCCTCTAAGTCCAATTTTCATCCCTGAAGACTCAGGTCTTTTGCTCTGCTCATCTCTCTCTATTCCTTGAAGCTACCTGAAATCAGAATTTTAGGAGGGAAGGCAGCATTCTCAATCTGATCATTGCCTATGGGCTTTGGGATCTTCAACGAGACTGCCAAAATAACCTGCTGGTCAAAGGCAAGTACAAGCGAAACAGTAAAAGAGACACAAAGGCACTGAAACTGAGTCAGTTCTGACCCATAGCAACTCTACAGGACACAGTTGAATTGCCCTTGAGGGTTTCTGAGACTGTAACTCTTTATATGTGTAGAAAGTCTCATCTTTTTCCCCTGGAAAGGGGTGGATGGATTCAAACGGCTGACCTTGAGGTTAGCAGCTCTACAAGCGATCCACCATGCCACCACCACCTTTAAACACTTGTGGTTTTTACTTTGGTGAGTGGGTCATTCTGAACTCTGAATCTGGTCTCTCTTGACACCGTGTCCAGAGAATGTGAAATGAAGTACTAATCCTTCCGAGGAGAATGCTGATAGCGCTTTCTCCAAGACAGGTGAGTTTAGTTTATTTTTGGCTATATTTCTATACATTGACTTTTAACATAAGAAGTCCAAAGAAGAATTTTAGGCCATACCTCAAAAAACCAACTTCCAAGCGGCCCCCAATGTTCTTTACCTCCTAATATGTACTGTCCTGACTAGCGCCCCCTGGGAATGAATGGTGGCCGGCCTGTGTGTCCGAGAGAACAGGGTGGGAATGGCAGTGTCTGCTTTCTGAGCTTTAGTCATAAAAGACACGGGCGCTTCTGCCTTGTCTCTGAGATTGTTCATATAGCCTTTTGACTCGTTGCCGTAAGTTGAGTGTGTGTGAACTTTATTGCTTTCTTTTATAACAAATATTCAAGGTTTACTTTGTCGTTTTACTTTGTCCTTAGGTTACCCTTGTCCTCCAGACCTGGGATCATCAGTAGACAAATCCTAGGATGCCCCCATATTCATGAACTTGAACTTGTATGATCTTCCCTGGAGTGTGAACAGGACCTGAAATTTGCTTCTAACCAAACAAATAGAATATGGCCATGGTGATGGCATCTATTACCTTATGTATGTCACTCCCTGGCTTGAATTACCTTATGTAAGCCTGGAATGTAACTGACAGGCGTTAGAGTGATGTCTGAGAACGCCACATGGCCAGACATTGCAACCGCCTACAGGATCTGAGAGATTCCCTTCCCAACAGTCAGTAAGAAAATGGGAATTTGAGACCTACAGTCAGAGAGAGAGCAGTTCTGCAAACAACCTGAAGGAGCTTGGAAGTGGGTCTTCAGCCAACATGTAGGCTGAAGCTCGATGAGACCCCAAAGCCAAGATTTCGGCTAAGCTGTGCTTGTACTCCTGACCCCCAAAACTGTGAGATAATTAATGTGTGTAGCTCTGAGCTGCAAATTTTCTGGTAATTTATGATCAGAAATAGAAAATTAATACAAAGATCTGATTCCTTTTGGTAGTGGATGGTGTTTAGAAATCAAGATCTGTGTCCTACATGTGCTTGTTGCTATGGGAGCAGTGCTGCTTCATGCACTCTGAGTGGGCAGCACCCATAAAAGAAACAGACATGTCTGGGAAAGTCAAAAAGTATTGCTACAAAGTCACAGAAACCTTTATTAAGCAAAAATAGCAAAAGGCGAGGTACTGTTTCTCAATCTATCGTCCATCTGGACTGATACATTCCTGAAGGCTGGCCTTTGGTCTCTCTAGCCCTAGCCCTTCCTTGAAGAATTCTGTACTTTCTGATTTGCACCACCTCAAAACAGCAGTTCCGGTCTTCAAGAGGGACTCAAACCATATTTTAAAAAAAGTATTCTTTGCATTTGTAAACAAAAAGGAAGTCAGGCTGGCAAACAGTTCTCACTGCAACCCTTTTTCCCACCAATGCAGTTTTCGATTTTCTTCAAACTTCTTCCCTGGAAGTCCCCACTATCACCCGGCGTCCTCTGAGAAAATCTGTCAAGGATACGCCACAGGGATCCCCGAAGCAGGTGCTGTAACCTTGTGAGCTGATCTCTCTGCCTTAAACTGAATGGGTCTTGTCGCTTCCCTTGGAAGTCACTGTTTCGTTTGAACCTTTTTTTTTTTTTAAGGGAACCCAAGGGAGCCCTGGCGTGTTACTGAGAGAACTGGTGTGCAGCCACCCCTGATTGCAAAGACACAATGAAACATATCTGGGCTATGAACTGGAACTCTAGTACAACACTTTTTGACCTGGCTCATCTGTGTTCTTTAATTGACTTTTTAAAAAATATAGTAAAAACATTTTTTTAGCATTTCCCCTTAAAGGCCTTACAATCACTTTTAATAAACTTTCCTGAATACTTGTATTTTCGTTGCTGTTCTGGTTGGTGGAAAGGAATTTGTGAAAAGTGGGAAATATTTCCTACTTTGTCATTGGCCGAACTCCTGACATTGAAATCACCTAGCTCTTAAATTTGGTTGGGGGAAAGATTTTGATTCTCAATTTGATTTCTTCAATAGTTCAGGCATCGTAGGTCATTTTAAGGCAGTATTGGAAAGGTGTATTTTCTAGGAATTTATTCTTTTTTATAAATTTTCAAATAGCCTCCTCTCTATATATAGTATTTGTAACAGTGGTCCTGTACCCACCTTTTGGAATCAGTCTCCAAAAGCAAACCCATTGGCCTCCAGTCAATTTCCACTCACAGCAACCTCCTAGAACAGAGAACTGCTCCTGAGGGTTTCCAAGGCGACAAATCGTTATAGAAACGGACGGGCACATTTTCTCTAACACAGAGGCTGGGATGTTCAAACTGGGGACCATTTGGATACTAGCCAAGCACTGTAACCACTGGTGGGATTCAAATAATTTTACAATTGTTCACTGCCTGAATGACTGTTTTAAGTACAAAAATATATATACCGAAAAGTAGTTTTTTATTTAATACAATTACTACTTAAATAAGAACAATAAAAGAAGTACACAAAACAAGATTATAAGTGTTTTAAACTGTTAATTAAAAGATATTAAATAATACCCAATAAAAAACAATAAAATTGTTATTTAAGGTAGTTTCATATTGTTTCTTAGTTTGCAACCTCACTTGCACTATTTTTTGCTTTTATTACAAGTATCGTTATGTCTAATTTTTTATATCTATGGATGGGCCCTTAGAATACGCTGTGGTACAGATGAACATTTAAAAAGAGTAAGGAGGGTAAATTTGTGATTTCCACATTGGGCAGCTGCCCAGTCACCCACCTTAGAGAGAACGCTGATTACAAGTGGCATTTTAACAACCGGTGTGCAGAACTCAACAAAAATTAGGCATCGGTTCTGCCGACCCAGTGCCAACCTGCTGACTGTAACCACTGGGCCACCCAGGGTCCTACGTCCCTCGCACCCGCACTTTCATGAACTCATCTCTTGCTTTTCCTGAGTTGCTCTTTTGCATATTTTTGCTTACTTCATTAAATTCAGCTGGTGCTTTTACTATTTTCTCTTCCGGCTTTCACTCTCTCAGGCTGTTTTGCTTGCCTGTTCTGGAGATGATTGTTTAGCTGATTTCCTGTACATCTGTTTCTAAGATTAATTTAGTAGCATCTTATTATTCGATATATGGGTTTCCTTACTGCCATCTCACAATATTTAAAAATATTACCGTGATCTATTCAGTAACGCATGAATTATGCAGAAGCATGTTTTGCAATTTCTGTCTCTGGGCAAAACTACATTTCTCCGTGTTGAATTGTTCTATTTGTTCTCATTGGACCACGTTTATGCTGTTAAAATCTTCTAATAGCCAGATTTATTTTTTATTTTTCTGCTATATTAATTATTAAGAAAGTTATATAAAAACCATCCATTATAATTATAGATATATCTATTTCTCTTGGTAGTTTTTACAATTTTGAATTGTTTGATGTCATATTAGAAGGTACACACTTAAATTGTTACATTTTTCCCCTGATAAATTGTATTTTTTTTCCATGATAACAATTCACATTTTCCCTATAATTTGTTTACTTAATTCACATATGTGGATTACTTATTATGACTTAGAATGGGGATTCCAGAACACTTAATTGTATGTATGCATACAGGCCAAGCAGCAGTCATTTGAACCGAACAAAGGGAGACTGCAGAGTTTCACATCAGAGTGCGAGTGAGGCCCCTAACAGTTCGCCATCCTTATTCAATCTGTATGCGGAGCAACAATTCTGAGAAGCTGGACTCTAAGAAACAGAACATCTATACTGGAGGAAATCTCATTACCGACCCGAGATATGTAGATGATATCAAAGACGTCAGCCTTCAGAATGGATTGCAACTCAATGTAAAGAAAACCCCAATCCTCCCAACTGGGCCAGTAGACAGCATGGTGATACACAGAGAAGACGATCTCGTTTCACATGGCTCCACGCTCAACACCAAGGAAGCAGCAGTCAAGACATCGGTTGACATGTGGCGTCGTGCAAATGCGACCCGAGACCCCTTTACCGGGTTAGGGAGCGATGTTTGGTTCTCTTGTCCATGTGGGTGTTATGAGCCAGAACCAATTCCATGGCACCAAACAACAGCACAATGACTGCTGCACAGTACAAAGGGGAAAATGAATCCCTCCCCTGGAGAGAGTCTCTTTCATGAGAAAGTATGACATCCTACACCCAAAGGTCAAAAACTTGCGTATGAAGGGCCCTGGAATCTAGAAGTTTAAACTCATGGGTTAGTATTAAGACCTTCTTAGAAAGGCTTACTTTGGTGAATTTCATCGATCTTCATTACCCCTTCTCATCTTATTGAGCTCCTAGACTGTTACTAGACCCTAGCGATGACATTGGCATTGATACTGAAGGGCTGACGGTTGCCGGAAAAAGTAATATCAGGGTTTTCAGGAACATGGCCATAGGCCTGGGTCACTAGTCTCCCAAATAGTACAGAGAATACAGGCCTCCAAGCAGCTGTACAACACAACCATTTTAAGTGATTGTTTTAACTATCGATGATAGTTTTCATGAATCTTAAAAAATTTCAGGGGCTTTGGTAAAATGTTGTGGTATTTTTCTTATGAATTGGGCTATTGGGGAAGAAAAGCTGAAGGTAGATTTTTCTTTGTCCTCAGCAGTGAATACAACAGACATCCTCAAGTCCAACACGGGACGTCATTTAAAAAGCTGTGGACTCGTTGCATGACACATTAGTATGTTTTAGAGTAGCCATGTAGATTACGAAAGGCCACGCATATCTGAATGTGTCCTTTATGTCTAGAATAGTAGGGGTTGCGTAGTAGGGGTTGGGTAAGAACTAAGGAATTCAGAGGTTATGCCTAAAATTAGTAGCTCTTTTATGTGCCCTATACCTCCCTACTAATATAGGGTCTAGCTAACTATCAGCAACCTTTATTACATATGTTCCCGTTAAATAGTGCAAGCCGTTTCTTCAGCTTGTTGGTGCAGGTGAGGGTTAACCATTCCTTGTTCTCCAAGAGTTTAATTGAGCCAGGATTAGACCACAGTTTTAAGCAAATTGAGTTCAGTACCGATTAGCCCCACTCTCAATCTCTAAAATACTGTCTCCAGGACTGTGTCTCGTTGATCTTCTCAATCTTTGAGCCCGGGAGGGGGATGGGGAGCGGGGGTGGGGGACATATACTGCCCCTCCAGCTGTGGTTGTGTTTTTGTCAGATGCCCTCTAGTTAATTTTGACTAGGAGTGACCCTGTAGGACAGAGGAGACATCTCCTTGGTTTCCCAAGCTTTAACCTTGACAGAAGCAGATTGGGGGTGTCCCTTCTCCCTTGGAGCAGCTCGTGGGTTCAGACCACAGTCTTCTCAGTTAGGAGCTGAAAGCTGAACAATTCTGCCCTCGGGCCTCCTTTTAGTTGTTGGCTTCGATCCCGGTAGAATTGCAGACTTCAAGCACAGTGAGAATACACAAAAATAAGCCATTTTTCTCTCATTTCCAGCCACTCTTCCACTTGTGCTTTCTCAGCAAAATTCTAAGGGTGGGGTGAACTGTCGGGTCAACAGAGTGCTTTTGCATTTGTGGCTCTTCCAAATTCTGGTCTGTTTCATCAGTGCCTGCTGTTATTCAAGGCTTAGTTGTTTTCTCCCCCCTTTGCAGTCCCTCCAGCTATTCACCACCCTGTGCTCTGCCCCAAGCATGAAGCCGCCGTGGGCCCTGCGAACACACGAAGGGCCCGTCTTCACAGAAACTCATTCATCATGGCTGCTGGTGCCATTGCTCCCCCCACAGTTTCCCAGGAAACAATCCTTTCATACGACCCCCCTTAGCCTTGTTGTTGCCATAGAAACAAGGGATGTTTACCTCCCGAAGTGAAAATATTAAGTTATTTCACATGTTGTATGTTCTAGACATGCTCTCTTCTCCCCTCTGGTTCTTCGTTTCCCTCTTCATAACCACACCCTGTGCCCCAGGAGATTCAACGCAGGGGACTGATCAGTACGCTGCCCTGTCCTTTTGCTTCTATTTGGTTGGTGGAAGGGAGTCACCTATAGGACATCAGATGGTGGGAAGAGAGACATTTCAGAGTGTCTATCTCTCAACTTGACCTCTGCCAGCTCCCTGGGGGTCAGCTGCCCTCTTCAGTGGTCCTTCTTCGACTTCTATAACTACCTCCTCTTGGTTCGGGTCCTACCTGCTCCCACGCCCCTTTGGGCTCCAGTGGTAACGACTCCCTGATTTTCCTAGTATCAAAGGGCTTCACCACCTCTTATAGATAGTCCTTTCACACAATTGCAAACGATCCATTTATTACATGGTTCTCAACGTATCCCCTTTGAGTGTGCCATCTGTTTCTCATTGGGATGCTTATATTTAGCCATTACTTTTATTATAAATACATAGGCATTTGCTCCTCACAACCACACTCTATGAGTTAAGTATAATTATTGTCTTTAGATGGCTGTTAGAGTCCAATCCAACTTTCTAGAGGCCCTATGTAAATCGAAAGAAACACCGCCCAGTCCTGTACCGTCCGAGCTCGCTCCTATGTTGCAGCCCTTTGTTGCAAGGGCAGAGAGTGGTTTAAACTTAGGTCAGTTTAACCCGAGAGACACGATCCTTAGCCAAGCCGCTCTGACTGCAGTGTGGAAGGCACATTTCAGTGGTTGTGTATCAGAGGCACGGATGACGGTTGCCCAAGGCAAGAAATAAGAACCTTCACTGAGCCACTGATCGTGTGGATGGAGAGCGGAGAATAATTTGAGTGTTTTTAGGA
>NW_022103915.1:47151866-47154066 GCF_000313985.2 Echinops telfairi
AAAAAAAAAAGCCATGATATAACCAGTTATGATGATGCTTTGGGGTGAGGGGAGGTTGGGTGGCTATGTATGAAGAAACATGAGGAGTCACGGCTGACCAATATCTGCAGCTTGGATAACATCTACCCCAACTACCCCTTTATTTCACTTGAATCTCATGTAAGCAATAATGATAGTAGCAGATTAGTACCTTATTTAGGCAAGGAGACATAAATGACATTGAAAGAAACATCTTTAACCTGTTCTTTAAGAGCCTATGGTACCATAATGAGAAAGGGACCGCTCTACCAGATGCAGTCTCCACTCCCCAGCTGCCCGCAAAGATCCTGTTTCTTGCCAAACTGCTGTCACCAACAGATTGAGTTGATGGATCTATGACAGCAGAAACCATGGGGGAGAGAACTGCAAGGCGTCCACTCCTCATTGATGATCTCTGGGCATATGGCTGGCAACAGGAGGAAAGAAAACATTGTGCCTGTGGACCCTAGCCAGCCCTACAGTAAATGTTGAACTGAAAAAAAAGTTCACATTTCTTTGTTGAAGATTTCTATGAATTCTCACCATCTTGCTATGTTTAGATACCACCGAGTGAGTTCCAACTCAGAGTGACCCTATCTTCACCAGAACAAGGCGCTGACCGGTGCTGGGTCCTCCCCGCCAGCGTAACCATTGGAGCCCATTGTTGTAGCCTCCCTGTTAATCCTTCTCCGCAAGGGGCTTCCTCCTGGCTACTGACCCTACCCTGCACGATGTCCTTCTGCAGGGACTGGGCGCTCCTTAGACACCCCCAAAGTACAGTAGACAAAGTCTTGCCATCCTCACTTCTAAGGAGCATTTTGACCGCATTCTCTTGAGAGAGATTTGCTCATTCTCTGACAGTCCATTGTGTATTAAATATCCCTTTCTAAAACCATCTTCCAAAGACCTTCGTTCTTCCCCAGTCTCCCTGGCTCACTGCGCAGCTTCCACCTGCCTATGAGAAGACGGAACATGCTAAGACTTGGTCAGGTGCATGGTAGGTCTCAACGTGGTACCTGGCCTTCTTAAGCCCGTAAGGAGGTTTCCTGTGTGCATTTGCCCAGTGTCCTACCGCATCTGATGTCCTGACTGCTGCTTTCCATGGCTGTGGGTTGTGGATCCAGGTCCGATGACACCGGAGCAATTTCAGTCTTTTCTCTGGTTCTCAAACTGTTGCTTACGGGTACAACTGTAAGGATTGAGACGGAATCTATACCGAAGCTTGTCGTCGCTGATCCGCATCAGTAAGAACTCAAGACATCTTTGCTTTCTGCCAGCAAGCGTTTGTCATTTGTATCTCTCGGGTTGTTTGCGCTGCTTCCTCTACTCCTGAAGCCGGTCACCATCGTCATAGAGCCAAATACACACTGTTCCTTTCTGAAAACGGCTTGCCCTCATTATTGAGCCTTTAAATCAATGAAAAACTCTGACGTCAGCTAAGACCCTCAAACCCAGTACAAGAACAATATTAATCAAACATTTCCAGGGAGAAGTTAATTAGGTACTTTCTTTGTCAGCCTCCAAAAGCATTTACTACTTTCTTAGACGTTATTTTTGGCTACGCGTATTGAAGGGTTTGTCGTACTAAAGGCTTGCCAATACTTCAGAGAAATGATTATCCCTTTTAGGTTGAGTATGCAAAGGAGGTCCTTAAAGCAAATGTTAACACTTTCATGACCGAATGTTCCGAGTGTAGCTGGGGTACTATCAGGCTGTCCATCTTGGGCATTTAAAAGAACAGAAGAAACCTGGGCCCTTTGTTTGAGGCTTTGTATCATTGGATAGCTGCAGAACCACATGTCTCAGTATCATTCCCCAAACTCAGTGCCACTGGAATTCTGACTCATAACGTCTCTATATAGGGTTTCCATGGCTTTAAATAATTAGGAGTACAGATAGGCTCTCTAGCACACAAGGTGACTGGTGGGTTCAAACCGCTGACCTTGTGTTAGCAGCTCGATGTGTAACCCACTGCACCACTAGGGTGCCTTTGAAAAGAGGGCCACTCGAAACAGTAGCTTCTGAAGGAGTCTGTTGAGCCCAGTTCCACTGAAAGCAGAGAGGTCAGTCCCAAGGATACAGCAACTGTTTTCTGGGATTCTCAAATGGTAATCTTAATAGAGTTTCTCAGAGACCCAGGACAATCTCAGGGCTTTATTGAGAAGAAAAGTGAGACCTTGGG
>NW_022103915.1:47154668-47171727 GCF_000313985.2 Echinops telfairi
TACTCCTTATGAACACGGATCTTCAGGCCCTTCTGTGAAGACACTCAGTCAGGTTCAAACTGCCCACCTTACACTTCAGAGCTGCTGCCCAGAGACTGCCGAACACGGTCATGCTTGAGATAACAACAAATTAATATTTTGATGAAAACCATAGTTCAATGCAAGTGATTCAGGTAATAAATAATTACAACACTTAAAAGGCTATCCTTCTGTAATACACCATGGGAATGCTTAGTCAGTTAATGAGACCCAGCACCAAGTTATACAAGGAGTGCTTAAAAAAGTGTATGGAACAATGGAAGCAGAGCATTTTCCCATGCACTTTTTTGCATCCCCTGCATACGATAAAAGACTTCTTCCTTCCATCTCAGCAGTGTATCCTATTTGAAGATCAACCTATGGAGTCCTCCTTAAATGTAGGCTTCGGACACGTGGCTCACCAGCTCCCCACTAGGCTGACTGTCGCAGAATGGGTTCTCTACAGAAGCAACAGCAGTGAAGCTTTTATATATATAAGACACCACATGAGCTATAGTGTTTTCTTGGCTGAGCAAGAGCGTGGGGAGGGGGAGGGGAAAGTAGTAAGGAGAGGGAGAGATATGTTCATATCAAGAAATTGGCTCATCCTGTTGTAGAGGCAGGCACGTTTCAAGTCCATGGGTCAGGTCTCAGGCTAGAGGGACTGATGAAGATTACCATGTTAAAGGCTGGCTTCGGGTTGCTGAGGTAAATGGATACAAAGTCAGCAGATGAGATGGCAGGTTTCTGACAACTCAGATTAACAAGCAAGATGGCAGGCCATGGAGGCCAGAGATTGAAGGATGAGCCAGATGCAAGATCCAGACCCAGCAAAAAGTGAGCAAGCTTTTCCACAGCGTCTACTAATACTGGATGCGGGACTCCCTCCCCAAGTTTCCTTTCAATGGATGGACTGCTCAAAGCAGACCTTGCTATGGAGGTAATTACATTGTGTTAGATCTCATTGTGGGGGGTAATTAGGTATTAACTAATGAACTATTGAGACCCTCACTTGAGCCAATTTGATTTTAAACCGTAACTATCACAGTTGGTCCAGGTCCAATTCATTTGATGCAGAAAGTGCGAAATAGATTTGAACCTAGTGGGCAAATGATACTATTTATGAATCGCACTTGTCTCTTCCCACCCATTCTCCTCCTAAAGCACATTTTCTTGATTGCATATTTTGAGTGTTGGTGACTTAAAATACCGTATATACTCGTGTATAAGCCGAGTTTTCCAGCACATTTTAATGCAGTTTTTGTGGTAAAATTAGGTGTCTCTGCTGATATTCGGGTTGGCTTATCCTCGAGGATATATGGGACTTTGGCTTCTCTTGGGAATGGCCCAGAATGATCCTGCAACAGTATCGTTCCTGGCAAACATTGGCAATAGTGTACACTGAATGCATCCTGACTTCAAAGACGGGTTTGAAGGGAATGGTCCTGGGGTCTCACAGATCTAGTTTTAAGTTCTGCTCCATAAAGATTAGTTAAGTGACCTTGAAAAATGACTACCGAGTGAGTCTTACGCTCAACTGTAAATTGAGAGTAATAATGGCACTAAGCGCACAGGGTCATCTGAGCTGAAATAAATTGCTGCGAGTCAAGCTCTAATGTGCTCCAAATCTGGCACTCACTCGATAAATGTTGACCATCGCTACTGTTGTTCTGTGGCCAGAATGGCATTCAAATTACCCAACACAGAATGCTTTTGTAGAAGACTCCCCACTCTCCCATCCCCCCAAAAAACACATTCAAAATAAACTTTAAAAAATACTTTGGGTTGCCGCCCTCCACCCGCCCCAGGGTCTCTTTCCCCCTTCCTCCTCCTCCTCCTCCACCCCCCTACCTCCTCTGCCCTGCCCGAAGGGACCCCCTCACCTTCCTGCCCTTCCCGTTCTCGCCTGCTCCCCTTTTCCCCCTCAGTCGCCTCGCGCCTGCAGTGACCAAAGACTTGACAACTCAAAGTCCAGCTCCCCAGAACACTGCTCGACATGGACACCGGTGTGATTGAAGGTGGATTAAATGTCACTCTCACCATCTGGCTACTTATGCATGGAAAGGAAGTTGTCAGTATCATCGGAAAGAAAGGAGAATCAGTTAAGAAGATGCGGCTAGAGAGTGGTGCACGTATCAACATCTCAGAAGGAAATTGTCCTGAGAGAATGATCACTTTGGTTGGACACACTACTGCCATCTTTAAAGCCTTTGCTGTGATCATGGACAAACTGGAAGAAGACATCAGCAGTTCTATGACAAATAGCACAGCTGCAAGTAGGCCCCCAGTCACCCTGAGGCTGGGGGTCCCTGCCAGTCAATGTGGCTCTCTCATTGGGAAATGTGGTTGCAAAATCAAAGAAATTCGAGAGTACAGGGGCTCAGGTTCAGGTGGCTGGAGATATGTTTCCCAACTCAACTGAGCGGGCCATCACTATTGCTGGCAGTCCGCAATCCATCATTGAGTGTGTCAAACAGATCTGCGTGGGCATGTTGGAGACTCTCCCAGTCCCCGCCCCCAAGGGCGTGACCATCCCGTCCCGGCCCAAGCCGTCCAGTTCTCCAGCCATCTTTGCAGGTGGTCAGGCCTATGCTATCCAAGGACAGTATGCCATCCCACAGCCAGATTTGACCAAGCTGCACCAGTTGGCAATGCAACAGTCTCATTTTCCTATGACGCATGGCAACACCGGATTCAGTGCAGGTTTGTATGCGTCTGCTCAGACTACTTCTCATGAACTCACGATTCCAAATGATTTGATTGGCTGCATAATTGGGCATCAAGGTGCCAAAATCAATGAGATCCATCAGATGTCTGGGGCGCAGATCAAAATTGCGAACCCAGTGGAAGGATCTACTGATAGGCAGGTTACCATCACTGGATCTGCTGCCAGCATTAGCCTGGTTCAATAGCTAATCAATGTCAGGCTTTCCTCAGAGACGGGTGGCATGGGGAGCAGCTAGGACAATGCAGATTCATCCATAACCCCTTTCTGCTGTTCACCACCACCCATGATCCATCTGTGTAGTTTCTGAACAGTCAGCGAGTCCAGGTTTTAAATAGTTTGTAAATTTTCAGTTTCCACACTTTATCATGCACTTGTGATTTTTTAATTAAAGCATTTTAATTCCTTTCTCTGTTCAGCTGTTAATGCTGAAATCCATATTTAGTTTTATAAGCTTCTCCTGTTTTTTTGGCTCATGAATTTTTTTCCCTGTTTGTCATGGATATGTAAGAGTGGACTATGAATACATTTCAGTTTAGTTCTGTAATGTCAGGGATTTTTCAAAAAAAATTAAAAGATGGACTGGAGCTTTTCCTTTGTGAATAGAAAAGAATACTTTGGGTATTTTTCATGTTTCACCTGTTCTATGTATATGGAAGAGGCGTGGAAGCACGGATTGTTATGATCTCACTAAATTCCACCCTACAGGACAGACTAGAGCTGCCTCTTTGAGTTTCTTAACTGGAGTAGACAGTCTCATCTTGGTTCCCAATTCCTGGTTATTGTGTTTAGCAGTTGCTGTTTATTCTGATGAACACAAACCAAACTCACTGCCCTTGAGTCAATGCTGACTCATAGTAACCCTGTGGGTTTCCAAGACTGGAACTGTGGAAGGACAAAGCTAGTGTTTCTCACACAGAACTGCTGGTGGTTTCAAACTGCCAACCACGTGGCTCACAGTCTAGCACAGAACCACTCTACCACCAGGACTCCTGCTTACTCTGAAAGGCCGGGAAATTTGTTACAGTCCTCATTTAGTGCCAATACTTGGCCACCAGATGGCAGTGTAAACCTAACTGGATGAGGTGATAACTATCTAAAACAGGATAGTTAAAGTGCCTCTCTCTATATAATATTGTATATATATTTAGCATGTAAATACTATATATAAAGTATATGTATTGCATATATCATTTATATACACATATATCTCTCTAAAATAGGATGGTTAAAGTTTCTCCATTCATATATATAATACGTTGTAAATAAACCATAACAATTCCTCAATTTTAAAAAGTAATAAGTAGATTAGCTTCTTTGAAAACATAAGACCCCCGTCCTAGAGGTTATAGAGGAGACAGGGAAAATGTACCCCCATCTGGAAGAGCCGCCTCAAGAAACCAACACATTTAGCTACAGGCAAAAGTGTGGACCACCGCCCCTTGTCAGATTGGGGTGACTGGCAGGATTCTAGAAGCTGTGTCGATGGAAGGAAAATATAGTGGAATTTCCGCACCCACTTTGAGAATCCCCCCTCACCCCCACCCCCTGCCCCCTTGTGCAGTATTTCCAAGACCAGCAGCATCCGCTGTGGTGAAGACGCTCCAGCGGAGCTTGTAGAACAAGCGGCACAACAAAGAGAGGACCGATGATCTGCTTCCCCCAAACAGCCGGTGAAACCAACGGCTTTCCAAGACTGTGATGTGACTCCCTGGCTTTGGCATGGCCACCCCAGGCGGGCGTGGTGCGAGTGACAGCACACAGGGGTGCACAGCAGCTAAGCACAGGGCCCCATCTTCCAGGTCCCAAAGAGGGCTTCAAGGTTTGTCACCAGAGCCTTGCAGGAGGAAACCACTCAGTCTAGGTCAGCCCCCACCTGAGCCCCTCATTAGCATAATCCTTCAGGTGTGGCCCTGGAGACCTCAGCAAAGACACTTGAAGAACTGGGGCACTTTGAAGACTTTAAAGATTCTCTCTCAGGAACCAAGGTCAAAGACCAAATTCTTTAGGGAAAGTTCATGTAAACCCCACAGAGAGAAAACAAAACAAAAAAGTCTGATTCGTGTACCACGGAGTCCCCTTGGAGGTGGCTTCTACTTCTAGAGCTGCATCTAATATTGTTAAATTCGCATCTACAGCCAGCATAGATTCCCCCGGGGAATTACTCAGTGCTCTCTTGACAATTCAAAACGTTTGTCCTTGACAGCTTTTCCTTTCCTCTACTGCAGGTGACACGTTTACAATGGCTCTGTTGGGCGAAGGGTATCTCCTCCCGAAGGGCTGGCTTCTTTGTTTTCTTCCCCAACTTCTGAGATGTGTCCTTTTAAAAATTTTGCTTCTGTCCTCCAAAAAAGCTGATTGCCAAATTAAATACAAGAGAAATCCAGGTAAAAGCTTATAAATTCCAAATGAATATTAAGACTGAGCAAGCTGGGTAATTACTATTTTTCATATGATCTAAACCTAAAGACAAGAAGCAAATAGCATGCAAATCATCCGAGGCTGAATCTTCCCCATAACATTTTCTTTCCATTTATTAGTCATGATAAATATGCCTCATTTAAAATGTTTGTCCTAAAATCAAATTAGAAATTAAAATACAGTATATCTAAAATTACTAGTGATTTCAAGGAAAGAATATCATTTAAATGACAAACATTCAAATTCTGTTGCTTTCCTGAGGGTACATCTGGAGTTTGACAGATTCCCTTCTTCCTGGGCAATTGTCTGATGTGCACAATGAGTACAATATTTGGCAATGAGGCTAGTTATCACCGACCCAGCTACACTACACTTGCCAAGGATGTCACCTTTACTGGAATCCACAAACACTCATGGACACAGCAGTCAAGAAATCCAATGGCATTTTTAGAAGGGAGTTGGTGAAGTGTATCATCTATACCATGAGATGCCAGAAGCATGAACAAATCTGTCTTGGGAGAGGCGGGAAACATGGGAAGGACAGGGAGAAAGCAGGGATAGGTTGTGGGTAGACTGGGGGTGGACGGGAGGGGGAGGGGGGGCGAGAAAAAGAACCACGTATATGGAAAGCTTAATAGGATATTGTTGCTGATACCATTTCTTGAGATGGGCTGTGTAAATATAAGTCGTATGTTTCTTTAAAAACAAAAATCCTTCCAAGTTCTTTGTCTAGCACACCTAAATAGTGGTCTGAGGGGTTTAAAAAAAAAGAGGAAACGTAAAATTGAAATGGATTTGGAGTCTTTAGTGACAAACACCCTCATCTCAAACAAAATGATGACCAAAAAAGAAGCGAGAAGACAAGACTCTGTCTCCCACACTTTGGACATGTTGTCCGGAGGGACCAGTTCCTAGAGAAGGATGTACATTTTGGTAATGCCGAGGGGGAGCGGAAGAGGAAGCCCTTCAGCTCCCTGTCATCAGATGCACTGATGAAGTGGTTGCTACAGGTATGGGGGCCATTGTGAAGGTGGTGCAGGAAGGGGAGAGGCATAGGAAGTCTGAGAAGTAGCAGGACTCTTGAACATGCCAGCATTTGCATTTCCAAGGGCTGTGGATGGTTGAGGGCTAAGTGCTACCCAGAGGCTGGCAGTATAGACCCATCCAGTGGCTCCTCAGGAGAAAGGCCTGGCAATCTGTAGCCAATCATTGTAGTAGGCAGATTAGAGCCAAAGCAATGCTGTGTTTTCTTTGGTGTGAGTGCAATACATGGGCCTAACCTTACATAGACCACCTTGAACACTAGACAAGGGGCGGATTTGACCTTGGAATCAATCAACACCAGAAGATAACAAATGGAAGAGAAGAGCCTGAGTCCTCACTTGATGCTCCCAAGTCAATTCTAATTCATAGCGACCCTATAGACAGGGTAGAACTGCCCTTATGGGCTTCCAAGGCTGTAAATATGGATGGGAGCAGAGACCCTCATCTTCCTCCCTTTGAACAGCTGGTGAGTTGGAACTGCTGACCCTGTGGTTGGCAGCTCAATGCACAACCCGCTACACCACCAGTGCACCTTGAGTCCTCAGTAGGAGCCAGCTTGATTTTGTGTTCACTTGGCTAGGCTTGGATTCTCAGTGGTCTGACAGTTGAAATGCAGTAATGCCCCTGATGAGACCTAATGTGATGTCATCGCCTCCAGGATGAAATCTGCTCTGAGAAGCCAATCAATTGAAATCAAATTGCCTAGAGCAGCGGTTCTCAACCTTCCTCATGCCGCGACCCTTTCACACAGTTCCTCGATTTGTGGTGACCCCCAACCATAACATTATTTTCATTGCTACTTCATCACTGTCATTTTGTTCTGTAAATATCTGATAGGCAGGATGTATTTCCATTGTTCCAAATTGAACATAATAAAAGCATAGTGATTCATCACAAAAACAATACGTAATTCTATATTGTGAAATATTTATTTCTAATGACAAATCAATGAAATGTTGTCTTGAAGCATGGTGTAGCACGGGTAACAGTGTTCACTCCAGGTACTCGGATGGGGGCGTATCTGCATGTGGGTGGACCCGTCTGGAGGCAGATAGAGGAGCGGTGTCTCCGTTCCTAAGACCATCCGAAATATGTGTTTTCCAATGGTCTTAGGTGACCCCTCTGAAAGGGTCGTTCGACCCCCAAAGGGGCCGCAACCTACAGGTTGAGAATTGTCCTAGAGAGAGGGGCCTGCTTCCAATGTACCTCTACTGACCTACAAAAAGAAACAGAAATTCAACCAAGAAAGCGTCTCCAATTCAATGTTCTCTGGGCCCCATGTGAAACCTTTATGTATTCCAACTATTAATGAAAACCTTAATAAGGGGACCCATGCTTTATAACCTTTTATATAAAATAAAAATAAAGCCTTAAGGAAACATCTAAAATTTGATTTAGTAAGAGATTCTCGAATATTTTAATAACTCTTGTTTTGTTTTTTTTTTAAAAAGGGGAAAAAAACCTGTGGTGATTTCCCAGTTGCCACACATGATTACATGTAAAGCCTTGATTCGGTCATCTAATTCTTTGGGTGGTCATGGACAAGTCACCCAGTCCTTCTGGAATTTCGCCCCCTTGTCTGTCAAACGGAGGAGCTGAGTGAATGACCTCTGATGTCATTTTCAAGTCGTAAACAAATCCCTGTTGCTCATCACATGATAAGTTACATAATTAGAAACAATGCGCTGACGAGGAAACAAATGATCTCCTGAGCACTAAACTTTCTCTCTTCTATTTATAACAGATAGACTTTATTCCCCACCCCATGCCCTAGTCCTCAGAATTCCATTCCACGTGAATCCAATGAATATTGACAAAGTATCATGCCAATCTAAGTGTGTGAATCCAGCGAATACTTTTTCATCAAACAAACTCTCATCAAATATGTGGGGGGAAGGGAGGCAATGCCTCTTTTATTCTCTTATGCTCCAGGTACTTGCCAACATTTTTACATTACGGAGAGAATGATATTACCACATGTTTAACGAGATGATCCTTTGTATTCTAATTGCAGCCAAGACTGCACAGACCACCCTCCTGCGATAGTTCTGGGAAAAATGGAGCCCATAGTCTGATGAGAGAACAAAGGTAAATGCAATGACCCTGAATATGAGCATGTAGTATCGTCTGCACACTTGACACTGTACTTTGGAAGAAAAACGATCACTTGTTAGTACTGTAAGAGCCCAGCATACAGTCTTGTCTGCTCCTCTAAAGATTTACAGCCTCGGAAACCCCGAGGGGCAATGCAGCTCTACCCTATCGGTCATTACGAGTTGGAATTGACCCAATGGCACTGGGTTTGGAAGGACAGTGACTGAGGGTCAGAAAAACGCAAAGGACTTTAATGTCAAGCATAACATTCCTTCCCAAGAAATCCCCCAAAATGAAGCAAATAAAAACTCCCAGACATGGAATGTGAACTCCCTCTTGTTTTGTTAACTTAACTTTAAACCATTGTGTAAAAGTGACCAACTACTAAATAAGGGGTTCTGGTGGTGCAGCGGGGTAAGCGTCCATCTGCTAGTTGCAGTGTTGGCAGTTCAACCCCACCAGCCACCCAGTAGGTGAAAGACGAGGCTCTCTGCTTCTGTAAAGATTTACAGCCTCAGAAACCCCCAACAAGCAGTTCTCTGTCACAGGGTGCTGTGAGTTGGAATTGACTTGATGGTAATGGGTTTGACTACTGGATAAAGACGCAGAAAAATGACTCTAGTGTGCTCCTCACTCTAGACATCATTATGAAATGATGTCGATTTTTGGAGTTGGAAATATCTGGGGCCAACATTGGGCAAATGACTCAAGTTATTTACTCCGCCCCAGTAGACTCAATTTTATTATGGAGCTATACTTTGTGTTATGCCAATACATATTTTTAAAAAGCATACAATACTGTGTTTTCATTTTCTTATAGAATTTATTAGACCAATCTCTCCCTACCAGTAACTAGTAGTGTTAAACAAATCGCTGTGTTTTATTTTCCTCATCTGTGAAATGGAATCCTAATAGCTTCCTCATAGAATTGTCAGGAACTCTGGTGGCATAATGGTTACATGTTGGGATGCTAATGGAAAGGTCAGTCGTTCAAAACCACCAGCCACTCCGCGGGAGAAAGACAGTGCTTTCTACTCCCATAAAGAGCTATGGTCTTGGAAACCCACAGGGGCAGTTCTACCCTGTCCTACGGGGTCACTATAAGTTGCCATTGATTAGCTAATGGTAAGTTTTTTGAGTTTCCTGAGTTGTTGTAAAGATTCAATGAGTTAACATAGGTAATGCTAGGAAGCAGGTCTGACAAATAGGAAAGCATCAGTGCTGGGAGGAGTAGCAGCGTTGGCAGCGGGGGTCGCAGAGCAGCAGCAGCAGCAGCAGTAGCAGCAGCAGCAGCAGCAGCAGGCGGAGAAGACTACTTCTCGGCCTCCCAATCCCTTGAGCCCATTGCCCCACAAGGGATGGGACAGAACGACCTTTTTTTCTGGCAAGATTGAGAATCCTTTCTGACGGGTCAGTATTCTAATATTAAGAACAGTGAAGGCCTATGTGTCGTGCCACACTGGGACAACCTTTTGGGGCAACTCTTCCTAACTAAAAAGTGTCTGTGCTTTGAAAATGAATGTACCTTTCCATACCCTCTTCTCTTGCCTGAAAACAGAACGAGCTTCAGCAGCACCCACCCTCGCCACTTGAATGGATTTTCTTTCCCAGTGGAATCTTTTTAGTGAGAGCTCATGACTAAATGTTTGTATGGTTGCTCCAAATCATAAGAAACAGCTACAAGAGCAAGGAAATGTTGAAGCCAGTATACCAATTAGACTTAATACTTTAAACAACCCAACGGTAGGCATGATAAACAAAATATTATCAAATTGAATAAGTTATGGCTTCCACTCAAGTACTTCCTCAATGCAAGAACACTGTGTTCTATTAAACTGGCATTCCATGATGCTCACCTTCCCAACATGATCACTGAATTGTCCGTTCAATTTGATGCACAAATGGGTGCATAAGCAAGTGTGGTGAAGAAAGCTGATGGTGCCCGACTATCAAAAGATATAGTGTCTGGGGTCTTAAAGGCTTGAAGGTAAACAAGGGGCCACCTAACCCAGAAACAGCAAAGCTCACACGGAAGAAGCACACCTGCGTGTGTGATCACGAGGCGTCAAAGGGATCAGATATCAGGCATCAAATCATATCATTGTGAATGAGGGGGAGTGCAGATTGGGGACTCAAGGCCCAAATATAAGCAACTGGATATCCCTTTACAGACGGGCCGCGGGGAGGAGATGAGCCAGACAGGGTGCAGTGTAGCATCGATGAAACACACAACTTTCCTCTAGTTCCTCTAGTTGCTTCCCCCCAACCCCCCTCCACTATCATTCTACCTTCCAAATCTGGGTAGACTACAGGATGTGCACTGGTAGGATAGGAACTGGAAACACAGAGAATCCAGGACAGATGATCCCTTCAGTACCAGTGGTGTGAGTGGTGATACCGGGAAGGTGGAAGGAAGGTGGGGTAGAAAAGGGGAACCTATTACAAGGATCTACATATAACCTCCTCCCTGGGGAATGGATAACAGAAAAGTGGGTGAAGGGAGGTGTCAGGCAGTGAAAGATATGATAAAATAATAATAATTTATAAATTATTAGGGTTTATGAGGGAGGGGGGGGAGTGGGAAGGGAGGGGGGAAAATGAGGAGCTAATATTAAGGGCTCAAGTAGAAAGCAAATGTTTTGAGAATGATGAGGTCAACAAATTTACAAGTGTGCTTGACACATGGATGGATGGATGGATTGTGATAAGAGTTGCATGAGCCCCAATAAATGATTAAAAAATAAGTTATGGCTGTAATTATTAATGTCCATTTCCAGAATAAAATAATACATGAATTATATATGTAAATAATTCAGCTTAGCAAAAAAGTAATACAATACACTTTCCTTTCATTTTCTACAAGAAAAAACAAGTATGCTTTAGTTACCTTCCATTTGTAGGGTTAAACCAATACTAAATACCCCAAACCAAGCTTACTGTTATGGAATCGACTCATAGCCAACTCACACGGACCCTAAAGGACAGGGTAGAACTGCCCCTGCGAGTTTCTGAGACAGTAACTGTTTACAGGAGTAGAAAGCCCCATCTTTCTCCCGAGAAGCAGTTGGTGGTCTTAAACAGCTGACCTGATGTCTAGCAGCCCAATTTGTAACCTTAATACCCCCAGACCTCCTGCAATAAACACAGTGACTTAAAGAAAAAGGAAAACAGAGTTAAACCTCGACAGAGTCTCCTCCCTGGATTCAGCAAAACACTGTGACTAGGGAGCCATCAAATACTTTCAGGAACCATACTCAAGCATTCCAAACCAAGGCATCTGGTGTGGCTGGGTTTTATAATGTGCATTGGTGTAAGACACCACACAGGGAAGAATTCATGTTATTTAACAATTTTTTAATTAATCATTTTATTCGGAGCTCTTACAGATATTATAACAATCCATAATTCAGTTAGATAAAGCATAATTTTAGCATTGCTACCACTACCTGTTTCAAAACATTTTCTTTCTTCTTGAACTCTTTGATATCAGCTCCCCTTTATCCCTTCCCTCCCCCAGCCTTGCCCAGGAACCCTTATTCTATATATATGTCCATAATCTCACCCCATCCAATCTATCTATTCACTGGCTATTCTGCTATTCATCCCCCTTGAGTGGGGTTGTACAGTCATCGTTGCTATCAGCCCCCCTTCCTCTCCCTTCCCGTACCCTCAGGGAATAATTACTCCTTCTGTTACTGTTTCTGAAGAGTTATCTATCTTGGCTTTCTTGCATTGAACACTCTTAATTATACAAATGAACATACACAGGTCTAAGAACATTAATGAGGTAAAACCAAGACCATATAAGTAAGGGGAGGGAATAATAATGAACTAGAGGATAGTTACGTGTTTCATCAGTGCTATACCGCACCCTAGATTTATCATCCCTTCTGGGCGGCCTGTCTGTGAGGAGCTGTCCAATTCTCTTACAGGCGGGTTTTGGGTCTCCACTCCATCCATGCTCCCTCATGTCAGTTTGATTGCTTGTTTTGACTTCTGATCCATATCCCCATCGATAACCCATGATCACACAGGTTGGTGTGCTTCTTCTATGTGGGCTTTGTTGCTTCCCAGCTAAATGGCCACTTGTTTACTTTCAAGCCTTTAAGACCCCAGATGCTATCTATATCTTTTGATAGCCAGGCACCATCAACTTTCTTCACCACATTTGCTTATGCACCCATTTTATCTTCAGTGATTGTGTCGGTAGGGTGAGTATCATACAGTGCCATATTATTACAACAAACCATTCTTGTACTGAGGTAAGATTTATGTAGAGGCCCAAGGTCCATCTGATTCATTGTGTTGTGTGTGTGTATACACATACGCACACATAAATACCTACCTTTATATATTTATATATATATACATATCTATATTTATACTTATATAATTTTAACTTTTGCCTTCTTTCCTCAAGGAAGATTTTAAACTCTTCATTAACACTTCCAAATAGAGTTCTTATGGTACAATGTCTCAGCACTCAACTGCTGATCAAAAGGGTGGCAGTTCAAACCTACCGAGCAACACTGCAGGAGAAAGACTGGCCCCATCTCCTTCGTTCAAGATTAGAGCCAAGAAAAGCCCATTGGATAGTCACAGGGTGATGCACTGAGTTGTAATCTACCTGACCTAACTCAACAGCAACTTTAATTTGATAGCAGTCCTACCAGCAAGCTAAGGCTTCCCCTCACCATCGCTGTCACTAAAGACCGAGACTCGACTCTACTGAAGACAGGTCAAAGTAATCTGCCCACCAGTGAGATGTTTTGCTATGGTTCCAAACTATAGCTTTAGCAGGCAGTGAATGGACATTGCAAGCTTGTCTAAACGATCTTGTCACCACCACTCGGCATGCAGTTCCTGTGTGGAAACTGGTGAAGCCCTTAGGCCAGAATCTCCTTTTCCAAGACTGATTCACTCTCAAACCCCCACCCAAATCCCAACCCCGCTTTGGTACACTGTGGTCCACCTTAAGTTATATAAATCTTCCATCTTGTGCATCCTGGTTGTCAGCGTTCCATCCCAAGACCCTTCGGCAAAGAGTGAGCCCAGGGTCCTCTCAGTTTGGACTAGTCTAAGAGCATGCACAGTCCCCCAACCAACCTGAGTCCCTGGAAGTTTCCTTGGGATTAAGCAGAACGAGAATGAGGTATTCAGGTTTCTCACATTTAAGCTAATGCCCAGCATTTTCATTCCTGCTCAAATCTCAGACTTCACGGTTTTTTTTTAACACACACACACACACACACACATATATACATATATGTTTGTGTGTGAATAAAATAATACATGAATTATATATGTAAATAATTCAGCTTAGCAAAAAAGTAATACAATACACTTTCCTTTCATTTTCTACAAGAAAAAACAAGTATGCTTTAGTTACCTTCCATTTGTAGGGTTAAACCAATACTAAATACCCCAAACCAAGCTTACTGTTATGGAATCGACTCATAGCCAACTCACACGGACCCTAAAGGACAGGGTAGAACTGCCCCTGCGAGTTTCTGAGACAGTAACTGTTTACAGGAGTAGAAAGCCCAGTCTTTCTCCAGATGTAGGAAACCCTAAGTGACCTGATATTCAACAACTGTGACATAACCTGATGGAGAAGAGCAAGGCAGAACGTTTTTTAAAAAATCATTTTATTGGGGGCTTGTACAGCTCTTATCACAATCCATCCATCCATCCATGTGTCAAGCACATTTGTACATTTGTTGCCATCATCATTCTCAAAGCATTTGCTTTCTGCTTGAGCCCTTGGTATCAGCTCCTCATTTCGCCCCCTCCCTCCCTGCTCCCCCCTCCCTCATGAACCCTTCATAAGTTATAAATGATTATTATTTTGTCAAGGCGGAACTTTTTTCAGTTGACAGTGGTAGCTGCGTTGTAAGCCCCGGATAACACGAAGTGTAACATGAGTGATCTTGTTGCAGACAGGAGCTCCCAGATGCTCGAAGGGCTAAGCAAAAAGCGGGTACTCGAATGAGGAAAAATACCAGCGTTCTGTGTTGTACCTCGCAATAATGGCAGCGTAGCACAAGAAGCAAAGGGAGCCATGTGTGCTCTTGTTAGGTACCACGTACTATTGGAAACGTTTTTCATGACTTACGCTCCCTGGATCATTATAACACTCAATGATGTGGTTAGTTTTAATATCTTGTTTACAGCTTAAGCAGCTGAATCATATGCAAAACCAAAATAGTACCCAAGATCACACAGCTATTGTGACCTGGGTAAAATTGTAACTCTAAATTCATGTCTGGTTAGCATCAAGAGTATACAGCCACTCACCACTAGTCAACACACGTTAACTGAGCATTTGTTATAGGACTGGGAACGCAGATGGGAGTTCATGTCCTCAAGGAGCTTACCTCCCAGTGTAGGGTGACCAGACGTCCTGCTTTTGGCGGGACAGTCCCGATTTTTAACAATTTGTCCCGTGGCATTTTAAAAAAGTCCCGATTTTTGGAAAGAATGCACGACAAGCTAGGGTTATACGGTTTTCGACTTCCATGTGGCTATTTCACCAGGATATGAGTTTTCTCAGTGGTGTCCTGCTTTACCAATGTTAAAATCTGGTCACCTTATCCTAGTGGCAGGATTCCCAGAATAAACAAATGACTGGGCAGGATATGTAGAATTGGATGAGAGCCCCAGAGGAACTAACCAAGAAGAGAGATGGAAAGTTGGGGGCTGGTGTTTTAAAAGGCGGATTAGAAAACATCTCATTGACAAGATAAAAGCTGAGCAAAGATCAAAAGGGACAAGGAATGAGCAATGGGAATCTGGGGATGAGTTTTCCAGGCACTGAGAAGACCGAGTGCAAAGGCCCTTAAATCAGACTATTTTACATTTGCTTCAACCTATCTAAGGAACAAGTTGGCCAGAGCAGCTGGAGCAGAAAGAACCAGGAGGGAGAGAGTGAGGGATGAAATCACAGGAGTAACAAGAGGATGATTTCTGTAAGGCTGTATAGACTCCGGGATTCGGGACAAAGATGGTTTGTTCCTTTAACCAGCAAATGAAAGGTTGAGCTCAAGTGCCCCTCCCTAAAGAGATCAAAAGGCCAGCTGATGAACTTAAACCTGAGCTGTAACCTTCGAGTTGAAGACGGATCTCCTAAAGCGAGTTGGATAGGGGCAGTGTGTGATTACAAGACGACTAGGTATAGGTGCTGTGTGACTAAAATCATTACATAACATACCCAGGATAGGAGGGGGGATTCAAAAGAGAAACAAATGCACAGAAAATGTCTGCGGGTTGCTTCCTAGCACGGAATGCACTTCTCTACTTAGCAGTCTTATACCACGCATATATTTCAACTTCAAAGTCTAATTAAATGAAAGACTGAATATTCATACAAATGTGCATGCACAAGAATATTTCTCGGGTCACTGATTATGAGAGCTATCATCAGTAGGGGGCTGCCTTAAGAAATGAAGGACTAGCTCTACAAGGAGACATAAAGATTTATAATAGAGGGGATTTATGTTTTGACTTGAACACAGGCCTGTGATTTAGGACTCAAAGCACTAGTAGGTTTATCTTAGAGAGATAATTGAATAATTGGGTTAAGATACATGTGTAAAGATTCTCAACAATGTTGTGTATGTATATAAGCTGCCTATATGATAATATCCCAACACAATGAGTACTTTTTAAGTATGGAACTGAATGAAAAATTATGGAGTATGAATGTTGAGCTACTAAATAGTCGTTTTTAAGTATTGGATTCATTATTTTTTAGCGTGAAACATGCGGTGTATGTTTTAAACAAATCCAATGGCCCTGTTTTTCTAACAGACACTAGATTGTATGCTCTACAGAAGGAAGTGGTTTTCACAGTCGACAGCACACCTGAAGGTGGGCAGTTGCAACCCACCCAGGGACGCTGCGGAAGAAAGTCTTGGTGATGCGTTTCCACCAATTCCATGCAGAATAATGATCTGTTAAATGTTGAATCATGACTAAAAGCATGCATGCACACCTGGAATCACAAGACCCTGGGACCTCTCCAAATATGGTAGGAGAATTCACCTTTAGGCTGCTTACTTACTGACTGCCCTCGAGTCAATGGGGGTCCATAGCGCCCCTCTAGGGCAGGGTAGAACTGCCCAGTGAGTTTCCCAGACTGTCACTCTTCACAGCAGTAGCAAAGTCTCATCTTTCTCCCACGGAGCGGCTGGTGGTTTTGAACTTCGGACCTTGAGGATTCAAGCCCAAAGCGCCACCAGGGCACCTTCATCTTTTAGGTAGTGAACGTTTCAATGTTTTAATGTTTTCCTTCGCAGTCATCAGTAGTTCGTAACTTGAGAAAAAAAATGCATACCTATTGTGTAACCACATGATGAGATTCACTAACACTGGTGATGTAAGGGCCTGCGTTTCAGGGTGCTACAAGGCCGGGAGTCTCGCCAGCAGCCGCCAACAAGAATCCCTGGACGCCATCGCAGCCACGTTCAGGACAAGCGCCAAGGCCACTCGGAGCGCGCACCCAGCGGGCTGCGGGCGCTCCCTGCAGACCCCGCAGCTCCGAACGGTTGGTAAGGAGACGCTGAATCAAGAAAGTTCAACGCAAAACAAGACAAGAGCCCAAGCAGAATTCCTTAGCAGCGAGAGTTTACAGGTACCGGTAGATCCTAAAAGCAGTTCAGGGAGCAGAGAGCAGTGCTGGTTTGGCACTTTGACAGGTATGGTTGATTTTGAGATGCCGTGCTTGTCAATTGAGCCGCCGCCCTTTGTGGACGCGTC
>NW_022103915.1:47172107-47174311 GCF_000313985.2 Echinops telfairi
TCCTTCCTTCCTTTTTAAATTCTGGGAGACACCCATCTTCAGGGAGCGGCTCCAGAGACACCCTTTCTGGACTGCTCCGCTTACTTAAGAGATTTATCTTCTGTAACCGTGACAACCCAAAGGGCTACGAACGAAATTCATCTAAACCCCAACCTCTCTGCGGCCACTTTGTTTGTGTGTGTCCCACCTGGCTGTCTAGGCGATGCGGTTATTGAATTTAGGTGTGTCGCTATATTTGATCGGTTTTATTCTTCTAACGTTTTCTTTTAGCAAAATGATTCTTGTTCTTTGCGCCTCCACCCTCTGATATTATTTTGACCTCCTTTGCGGTTTTCAATGGTCTAGCTTGGATTGTCTCCTTTCCCCAGGAAAGTTCTCTTGGTTCTGTCCTTGATTGTATACCGTCTGGTTTAGAGTTGTCCCTGGTGTCGCCAAGGCTCCCCCGCTTGATTGCTAACTGCAATGTCCGAGGCTGGGGTCCATCCAGATGCCCCTTAGAATAGACCTCACACTCCACTTTCCAAAAAGCCAACCTTTGAAAACCAGCCTGGTGGAGCCCGGTTGGGCTCAGCTCTACCCGGGGCTCCGTGAGTTGGAAATGACTCTTGAGCACCTGGCAAGGAGCCGGGTGGCCCCTTGGGCCACTGCAAGGTAAGCGGTTTGAAACTGCCAGTCGTTCCACGGGAGAAAGATGGGGCTTTCTACTCCCACAACAAGTTACAGTCTTGGGAACTCACACGGGCAATTCTACCCTGACCTGCCAGGTTGCCACAAGTTAGTGTGGACTCCAGGCAGGGAGTTTGAGGCTACAACAACTGGCGTGTTCCCTGTATTTAATGGTTTACCTTACCCCACCGCCTCGTTCACGTGTTCTGGAAGATCAGTTTGTACCTCTTTTAAAAAATAAAATAAAATCACTGTGCCCATTTTATAAGCTTGATGTATTATCATATTTCCTTAAAAGGTTCCCATTTTACTACTCAGAATCCACCAGAGCCAGTGCTCTCTTGTGACGCCTTATATGGGGAAAGATTGGCTTCATCTTGAAGGTTGACCGCTGACCCTCAACCTTCCCACCCTCATTGTTGTGTCCATCCAAATGCAGCATGTCCAATCCAGTGGACACTTACAGTGTTACAATATTATAATTCTCTGAATGTGCACACTTAGCTCTTCTGTACAGGGACCAGGTCAAATTCCATGCCTGCTGTGTCGTTCAACACAACAAAGAGATAGTTTGTTACCTGCTCAACAGCCATCCCTCCCCTTCTCCCTCCACTGGTTTGTAACTCTAACCAATCAGGACTGATATGAAACATACCAGGGACCTGAACTCACTGCCATCGAGTCGATGCGGACTCAAAACGACCCTATAGGACAGGGTAGAACTGCACCCCCGCCCCCATGAGTTTCCAACACTGTACTGTTTACAGGCATAGAACGGCCCATCTTTCTCCTGCGGAGCAGCTGGGGTTTCGAGCTGCGGACCTTGTGGAACACATCCCGATGCATAACCACTCCACCACTAGGGACCTTAGGAAACCTTTTTCCTCGATAGTAAAAAGAGAGGCACATGGGAAAAACAATGTCCTATTTCTGTTGAATGAGATCACGTCTCCATGGAACTGCTGCAGTCATCATTTGACTACGAGGGGTGGCAGGGGGTGGGGGGTATTGTCAGCTTGCTAGTCAGGACAAAGAGAAGAAAGCTAGGAAGAAACCTGGGTTTGTCACTGAACACCGGGTTCCAGAACCAAACCGAAATGCCTTTGCCTCAGCACTTAGAGGGGAGGTAATAAATATCTGTATTAGCCCAAAGCATCCTAAGCCCCTCTACAAAGGTCCCTACCTTCTGCCCTTATGGTGGTGTTATTTTATGAACCTCCATTGCATCTCACTGATACCTCGTCCTACCCCCAGAATTGCCCCAACAGGATGCAGTCTCTGTCAATCCCTGGCAGAAGTAGTCTGATTCCTGCTCCTTCAAATGTTTAGATTATGATTGTCAATTCACTTATAAAGGCCTAAGGAGGTCTCAAGCACACCATATCAAATTTCTTTTTCTTTTTTTTTGCGGGGGGTGGGGGTGTCCTTTTTTGTTCTTGTTTTATTTCACTTTGCTTTATTTATTAATTTTTAAATCATTTTATTGGGGGCTAATACAACTCTTATCCCAACCCATACATACATCAATTGTGTAAAGC
>NW_022103915.1:47174977-47176340 GCF_000313985.2 Echinops telfairi
AGCTAGATGGCCGCTTGTTTACCTTCAAGCCTTTAAGTCCCCAGATGCTATATCTTTTACAAATTTGTATAATAGAAATGTAACTTTCTTCCTCACTGTATACCATGCTACATGTAACATAGTAACTTTTTCCATAATTATTTAAGCAAAGGATGTTCATGTCAAGAACTGGAAGCACCAGTTTAAAAAAAAAGAGGAAAAAGCCAGTCTTATGCACTATTGAGAGATCTGTTCAGTGAACGATCTAGTACCTTCCTTTTGCACGCTACACCCTCAAGATCACTGCCTGTGCAGTTTTCATTTAGCACAACACCGTCTGTCTTCTGGCACTACCAGTCCTCAAAAGTGGGGGGGGGGATATCCTGTCATGAGGTTGTATCTAAATTTATGTAACGATTCCCTTCTATAGAAAGAAGCTCTATCACATCGTGGTTAAAACTGTGGATTCTGTCACCAAATTTCCAGTTCTGTTTTAGTAGATATCTGGGCAACCATGGGCAAGTTGCTTAAAATGTGAAGTCTTGGTCCCTATCTGTAAAATGGGTATAATACCACCCACCTCACAGGCTGGCTGTGAGAAGCATGGGCTAGAAAGGGCCTAGGAGCAGGATCTGCCCCGATGTTCTCAGTAAAGGTTATTCTTCTTTTATTGTTGTGACTATTGACTTTTTGCACAATTTTCCATTTTCCCAAATATTAAGGAAACATCCGCCCGCCTCTTGAAACATCCTTGAACCTACATCACTTTCTTGATCTCTGCTTCGTTTCTGGAATCATTCTTTGAAGGGGAACTCCAGGGCTGTGCTTATTTGTTCTCAACCCTGTATCTTTAGGGGGTTGCTATGAGTCAGCATCGACTCGGTGGCAGTGCATTTTTCATTTTCAATCTTTATCAGACTTTTATAAAAACAAAAAGCAGGAAATGAAAGCCCCAAGCAGCAATCTGAGAGCCATGTATTCCCTTAGCAAAATAAGAACTTGCCATGTGAGCCAGACTTCCACTCACCCTCCCAATGGAGCTTCCCTCCGGAGTTGAACTTCTGACCCCTCGCTGAGGAAACCATCCAGAGATCCACAGCCCCAAATCAACAGCTAACATAACAGGAAGTCTGTGCTGAGCCCCACTTACAGCAAGCACCTACTGGCATGGTTCCCCTTCTTCTGCTTTTCCTGTTTCTAAACGGTCCTGGCTTTAACTTTCCTTTTTGAAGAGAAATGTGATCCCTTCTCTACCCAAACACCCGTATTTGGTGAGGCCACGAAAAGTGATGGGCTACAAGAAGTTACAGAGGGGTCCTTCCAGGGAGAGACCCTCATTCTAACTCCCCAGGTTCAACCATAAATGGCAATTGATCTCGTCGAC
>NW_022103915.1:47177049-47178644 GCF_000313985.2 Echinops telfairi
GTTTCATTGGTGCTTTACTGCACCCTGGCTGGCTCGTCCCTTTCTTGTGACCCTTCTATGAGGGGATGTTCAATTGTCTACAGATGGGCCTTGGGTCTTCACTCCAACCCCCCTCGTTCGCATCAAAATGGTGTTTGTTCTGGATCTTTGCTGCCTGATACCTGATCCCATCAACACCTCGTGATCACATGGGCTTTGCTGTTTCCCTGCTAGATGGCCACTTGTTTAACTTCAAGCCTTTAAGTTGTCATAGCCAAGGCCACCAGTGTTTAATCATCCATATTATTAAATTAATGACCAGGCCGGGATTTATCTGTTCATTGTGGCAGGCAAAGAGAAACACGTGCAGAAAGGACATTCCCTACAGACAACCTCTTCACCGGATTCTCTTCTCCTACTTCTGTCTCTTTAAATGGAATGTAAAAGTCATATTGGATAAAATTATGTGCGACTCATTAAAAAATCGTCCACGGATTCCCGGCAATTTTGAGCTGGTGTTGCGGGACAGATGTGTACCCACAAGGCTATTGAATTTGAATCTGGGGTGCTTGCTTTTGCTGCCCTCTGCTGGCTTTCCTGGATCCTAACAACTTGCCCAGCCTTTTGTCCAGCTGCCTCGCTTCAAGGTCGTCTACGGCTTTCTCCTGCGGTTAGCCTGCTCCGTGTTCTCAGAGACGTCATCTGTAGGAACTCGGCCTCTCAATGCATCGTTCACATCATGACTCCCTTTTGCCCTTAGGCCCCAGTGTCAGCCTCTGCAGGACTCTAGCTCCCTCTTGGCACTGGTGCTCCTGTGTGTGACTGAATGCTCCCTGCCCCTGGCACGCGAAGAGCGCACTTAGTAGTGGTGCATTCAGCTACAAGTAGTCATTTGTTTAAAAACTATGTTCTCGGTCCTTGGTCCTAGTGTGCTCCTCCTTCCTCAGCCAGATGGTCCTGCTGCACACATCTGTCAGCAACGTGTGGCTGGCTCGCTGAGCATTTGCGCCGGCATTTCTGGGTTTAGTCGGTCAAGTCTTCTCCCTCTTTGCCTCTCCTCACCATCCAGTCAAATATGTCTTTTCCTGGTTCAGACAGCCGCACAAGGATATCTGTCTTCCAGCTAAGGAAGGGCTCTCGTTCAGCATCATTGCCAAAATAAAATGCTTGCTGCAATTTATGGGAAATTAATCACTTAGCTTTTCTTGGCACGTTCTCAAGGTTTTTGAAATGATTTCCTCTCCATTCTCCATGGAAACGGCCTTTTAAAATTAAACTTTAGATACATATGGATACACACATACTCCAAATTTTATTGAAAGATGAAAATGCACCTGAACAGTGGATTAGTAAGTGGAGTGGTGCTGCCAGGAACGAGGTGACACCGAGGGTCTCTTATCTACACACACAGGATTAAAGACACGGGTGACTATGTTTTTAGTACTGCATTTAATACTGACTGTCTGCTTCACACATATGTTGTATGTGATAAAGTGCTGTCCAAACTCACTGCCAACTTAGTTGATGCCCATTCATAACGACCCTATCGAACAGGGTAAAACTGTCCTGGTGAGTTTCCAAGACTGTAACTCTTTGCGGGGTAGAAAGCCTCAACT
>NW_022103915.1:47179315-47181838 GCF_000313985.2 Echinops telfairi
AGTGCATTTGGAATTCATTCCACCAGGTCCGATGGTCAATGAAGCTTTCTATTTAGAGGTTCTGAAAAGATTGCATAACTGTGCAACAAGAAAGGCCTGATTTGTGGCAAACGGGGGACTGGTTTTGCCATCGTGACAATGCACCTGCAGCCATCTCAGTGTAAAAACAGCATGCTTCTCTTGCCCCATGCACCTTACTCACCTGATCTTACTCTGTATAACTTCTTTTTGTTTCTTCGAATGAAGAGAGGCATGAAAGGACAGAATTGGATGACATAGAAGAGGTGAAGATAAAGCAAACAAACGAGGGAGGTGCTATCTGCCTTCCAAACAGATGAGTTTGAAAAATGTTTTCAAGAATGAGGTTACAGGTTTGACAAATGAACAAAGTGTAATGGAGATACTTTGAAGGTGATAAGGTTGTTTCATAAAAAAAAATCTAAATACAAAGCTTTGAAAAAAATTCCCATTTTTTTGGGGGGGGGCACCCTCATATACTCTACATGATATGTATGGGGAAAAATGAAATATCTTTACATATTTAAATCAAGATACAAATATAAAATATTATTATTTATACTTGAACCTTTTTGTAATAAAATAAAATGGAAAATGACCTTGAAAGTGCCAGTAAACAAAAGTGTTTCTCGAATGGGCCTTTGGAAAGACTAAGCAACTGAAACAGCCCCCAAGCCCACGAGTGTGGAGTGGCCTCTGACTCACAGGGACCCCATAGAGGGTTTCCGAGGCTGTGAATCTTTACAGGAGCAGAGAGTCTCATCCTTCACCTATAAAGGTAGAGCCGGCTACATTTGCTGCCCAAGCAACTAGTGGTGGGTGATAGAAAAAAGCAAACTTTCTCAGCAGTTCAAAACCTGTGGGTCACGAACCCTTGGGGGGTGAACAAACCTCTCACAGGGGTCGCCTGATTCATTACAGTAGCAAAATTACAGTGATGAAGTAGCAGGGAAAATAATTTTATGGTTGGGGGTGGTCACCACAACATAAGGAACTGTATGAAAGGGTCGCGGCATCAGGAAGGTTGAGAATCACTGTTCTAAAGCCATTAACCTCTATTTACCTACTTATAACAACAGCCATGGTATTTAAACTGATGATTTTTCCCATAGAGCAAAGCCTTTAAGTGCAGACAGACTTTGGACTGTAATTTATAAAGCAATGAACTTGGATTTTTGAGGCGGGGTGTGGGGGTGTGGGGTGTGGAGCGAGAAGGACAACCCCAAACCTAGTAGCTAGATGACCTCAGGGATGACTGTAGCCAATTCCTGGCTCCAGCTGATTTCCGTGCACAAGATTGACACGCCTAGTCCAAATGGTCACTTCCTAGAGCAAACATGGCCTACAAGGCAGGAGCATCCCGGACAGGTGAATGAACCCCTTTCACTTGACTCCCGAAGCACATTCTGCCAAGCGCTGCCTTCCCAGGTCCCGCTGCTGCGGCCTGGAGGGCGGGGCCACCTTGTTGCCAATTTTCTCTCACTCTCCCAGGCCTTAGAAAGTCTTAACTGTCATTTTAAGAGTCCGATTCTGTAATGGCTTCATTTAGACACTGCAGTTATTTTTGGCACAATTACCTATGTAAGACCGTTTTTTTTTCTAAGGAAGCAGAGCCCCCTTATAAAACGAAAGCTCACATGGAATTCCACTTTTTACAAAGCGTTCCAACAGCAGCTGCTCCCGTCGGAATAGCTGCTCCCGTGAGGGGAGGGCCAACGAGGAGGGCGCCTGGATCGCATCTGAGATCGCTGGCAGCGACTCCCAAGCTGCCTCCAAGGACCTCCCAGCCTCTGGGAAATACAGTTGGAAAACCCGGGGCTATGCCAATCCAGCACATGCCTTCCCAAACATGAAACGAAGACACAACAACTGAGGTCATCATGATAAGACCCAGATCAGTCTCTGGAGTGGAGCACGTCCAGGAAAGGGAACGAGAGAACTTTCTAGAGTGGTCGTAATGCTCCGGATCTTGTCGGGATTGTGAGTGACACACGGATACACCAGGAAGTACTTGTCAGAGTGAAGCTGCGTGTGTCACCAGCCAACCAGACTGAAGGCTAGAACCAGTCGCAATCTGGTGAGTACTCAGACACAGACTTGCCTCCCTAGACTAAAAAGGTTCCCGGAAACATCAAGAAACGTCAAGGACAAGGATCAAGCACGTGCTTAGAGAGCGCCACCTATTGGTCGGAATACTTGAATTCCAATTTAAGCAAGCGAGCCCAACAGAATCAGTTCAACGGTTGAAAGATGTATAATTGTTTAATCTCTAGTTCTAATACATTCCTGCTGTAGATACAGAAGGATGCAAATAGCCTTACTGATTGAGTAATTAATTGACTCTCATCTGTTGTGGTCTGGAAGCTCTACTGAAACCCAACCTGCATGGCCCACCATACAATAGTTGTACAACGTGTTAGTCAAGGCCCGGTGATGGTGAGCTACTTCCAATAAAAATCCCTATGAATCTGCTAAGCGAAGTCAGTCAAGCACAAGAGGACAAGT
>NW_022103915.1:47185253-47186454 GCF_000313985.2 Echinops telfairi
GAGATGACCTGGCCAAGCAGCATCACAATGAAGGAGAGAATCTGAGCTCTTGTCCTGACACCAGCCACTTTTCTTCTGCCTGTGCTGTCCATCAAACAGTTTCAATAAATAAAGAGCAGTTGTCATAGGAATAACAGTTCCCATTTGTTGAGCTATTTGAGAAACTGAATTAAGAATTGCTCAGAATAGCCATTGTACAGCGTACATTTGGAGATGGAATTTGAAACATGGGTTTATACTGAAGGATACATTCAAAAGTAAGTAAATAAGGTGAGCATATTCTTCATCATGTGATATTGCTAGTTCATTTTTGCATCCCAGTTTGCAGGTCAGGCCTTGTGAAAGCCAAATAATTGTAGGGAATTCCACAAAAAGAAAGGCTTCTGGCAGTTCAAATCAAGAAACACACTGAGAAACCTGTGTTCAGATTGCACATGGTTGTTTGAGACGTGCCCTAAATGCCTGTGGTCTGGAAGGGTAAGATATTAGGGGGTTTGATTAGTAGTTTAAATTGTTGCAAACAAAGTGGATGATCTGAAATGTAACCCCCCCACCTAATATACAATTAAAAATTTGTTCTGAAAAAGTGAGAGATCAGATTGAGCCTGAGAAAGGTTGAAGAATGTATCCAGGAAGAAGGTAAGGATAGGACATCCCTTGTGGGGTCCACAGCATGAATTGTACAGAAAATTTCAATATCTGTTGGCATGGAGTTTCCATTAAAACATTGGTTCACACAGGAAACACACACACACAGAATAAACGAAATGTCTGTTGTCAATTGAATACTTAGTTTAAAAAATATCAATTTTTTCCCTTTATAATACAAACTCAGCAGGAAATATTTCAATACAGACAAAGAAATTCTCTTTCCAATTCCAGAAATACATAGATTAAATCCCCATTTAATGGCAATTTCTATCCACACCCCCATACTAAATTTTTAGCAATGAATTGCAATTGGCATGTATGAATTTCTTGCTGGCAGAATTTTGATAAATTACAGGGATTTTGGCATGAAGGAATTCTTTGCTGGCAGAATGTGATAAATGACAAGGCCTGCCTGCTGAACTATCAAACATGCCCTTGGAAGTTTAAATTCCACGTTGTAAAGCATGCTGATGGGAGCATGCCTCTTCTGCGTCCGGGACAATGAAGCAGACAGATGATGGAAGTTCCTAGGCCCTGACATGAAGCCTTG
>NW_022103915.1:47187760-47188856 GCF_000313985.2 Echinops telfairi
TGGGTGTTTAGAGCTTAACAAACACAAATGTAATTCCTCACAGTTTAGAAAGCTGGAACTTAGAATTCAGGATGTTGCCTTTCTCTTTCTCTCTTGACTTCGGAGGAAGGTCCTTGTCTCCTTCAAACATTTGGGGGCCTGACATCCCATTTCCGTGGAGTGGGGGCATCAATCTACTCCTGGCTCTGGGAGTTTCCCAGCACAGGACCTCCAACCCAAAGGACATGCTCAGCTCTCCTTTCTGGTGATACTGAGGCCCTCCTAAGTTTTCTTAGGTGTTTATAGGCTGAAATCTTGACAAGAGGAGCGCCTTTTTCTAGTTTTTTCCTAATCTTTTCCTAGGGCAGCCTCGGGGTGGGTGCAGACAGTCAACCTTTCAGTTTGCTGAGGAACTCTTCCTGAGCCGCTGTGCCACCAGGACCCTGACAATGTGTTTCCGGTGCCTGTTCCAGAGGAGCCCTGGTGGCACAGCTAGTGAGGCACTGAGCTGCTAACAGGAGGGTCTGCGGTGGTTCCAGCTCACTGGCGGCCCTGCGGCAGCAACATGAGACCTTCCTTCTGCTTCTGCAAAGACTGGCAGCTTCGGAAGCTCTGGGGAGCAGTTCAACTTAGCCAGGTAGGGTCTCTGTGCCTTGGAATTGCCTCGATGGCAGTGGATTTTGGCTTTATATACAAGGAAGGGTCCCTGGTAGCATGCACATGCTGAAGGCAGGGCGACAGGGAGAACCCACCAACCTCCCTGCAGGAGAAAAGACCTCGAGTCAGAATCCGCTTGTCCCAAGAACGCAAAAAGGACACCAAGCAAGGACGCCAGGAGACATTCCCACCGGACTTCAAATAGATCCATTCTGGTTCAACCCCTTTGCATTTCCATCCCAGAAATAAAGAAATCAGAACCTACATTTTAACAAGACCTGTAAGAACCATGGGGTGGAAGCATGGATGAGATTCTGTTAAAGTGCATCTTCAGCGATTCAGAATATCTGTGGTGGAAATGGAAATTCTCAACTGGAATAGATTAGGAATGAGCTGGTTTAAAACCTGCATTTCTGTGCGTGGTTCAAAAGTGATGGTCTTAAAAAAACCAATTGGCATT
>NW_022103915.1:47197007-47198348 GCF_000313985.2 Echinops telfairi
TGTTGTTCATTTCAGATCGCATTTCAAGTCAATTTTCCAGAATAAAAAAACCGAGATTGTGATTTAGCCCTCAAATTCCTATTAGAAACTCAAACTACATTCCAGGAACCCAAGGACCTTCTCATGTTCTAAAGAACTGACTTCTTGCTGGGTTCTACATGCCACATCACAACTGAGTAACGTCACATTGAAAGACAGGTAGCCTAACAGTAGATATTGTATACATAGAATGATTAATAACACAGACCCAACATTCCAATCAGGTCAGATATCCACTGTGTCCCAGAGTGGGAGTTGTTGGTTATTTTTTTTCAGCCACAAGAGTCTTCCTGTTCCCACAAGTCATTTCTCATCCAGAAGTCAGCGCTAGTGTCTATTTCCTTCCCTTGAAATCAGGCTGGCCCTTGAGCTTTCCTAAGCAAATAGAACTGGGTCGAAGCACCAGTGCTTCCTTCTAAAAGGAGGCCAGACTAATCCCATTTGGCCGTCTTTTTGGGGACATTCCCCCTTGGCGCCCATGTTGTGAGAAATGCATGCTACATGGAAAAGCCACATGTAAGTGCCCTGCCTGACTGCCACAGGTTCTCGCACTGATATCACCACTACCAGGCATAGGAGTGAGTGAACTTTAAGATGATTCTAGCGCCAGGTTCCAAGCCAATCCACCTGAAGTTGAGAGGTAGAGAGAAGCCATTCCTACTAAATTACAGATTTGTAAGCTGAATAAATGGTGTAGTTTCTTTAGGCCACTAGGTTTTGCGGTGGTTAGTTATGCAGCAATGCTGTTGATAGGTGCCATCGAGTCAGTATTAGAAGTGTGAGTCATTAATCACTATTATTGCTGTTGTTAGGTGTTGTTGAGTTGGTTATGACTCATGGTGACCAAATCCACAAAAGAACTGAGTCAGTCCATATTGTCAAGGGTCTTCTTCTTTTTCACGGCTCCTCTACTTTGCCAAGCAAAATATCCTTCTTCCGGACCGGTCTTTCCTGATAACAAGTCCTAAGTAGGTGAGAAGAAGTCTTGCCATTCTCACTTCTTTTTATTTATTTGCAAGTGTTAAGATGCTTTATTTATTTTTTTAAAATCATTTTATTGGGAGCTCGTACAACTCTTATCACAATCCATACATCCATCCATTATGTCAAGCACACATGTACATTTGTTGCCATCATCATTCTCAAAACATTTCTTTCTGCTTGAGCGCTTGGTATCAGCTCCTCATTTTCTCCCCTCCATGCCCATGCTCCCTCACGAACCCTTGATAATTTATAAATTATTATTATTTTGTCATGTCTTACACTGTCCAATGTCTCCCTTCACCCACTTTTCTGTTGTCC
>NW_022103915.1:47199829-47213625 GCF_000313985.2 Echinops telfairi
GTTATGGTTCAGTGAGGGGTGTTGTGTGCCATCCTCACTTCTAAGGGGCACTCCAGTTGTACTTCTTCCAAGATAAATTGGTTTGATCTTTTGGCGGTTCACAGTGTTTTCAATCTTCTCACCCACACTATAATTCGTATTCATTCATTCTTCTTTGATCTTCCTTATTCACTGTCTAGAGATAGAGTCTGCAAACTTCCTTTGAAAGGAAATGTTACTTACCTCCTGATGAAAATAATCTCTCTAAACTCTCTTTCCCCATTTTTCTTTCCCCAGCTCCTGACTCGTGGCTCAGTGGACATCAAGCAGATATGCAACATTCTCCCCCTTTATAAGCATGTGCAGATACTTTTAAAACTCCAGTGTTCTTTCCACCTTACCCCGACACAAATTCAGCAGGAAACAGGCCAGGGTTCCTCTCTAGTATTACAAATACTGCACTAGGAGTCAGGTTAGTAGCAACCTATCAAGACCACCTCCCTTTTGAACTTGACCTTGGAAATTTTAGTAATTTTCTTATCAAGAAATGTGTCTGTTGACATCTACTGTCTTCAATAATTTCTCAGCCAAGACTCAGAGAAGCAAATTTGGCACTTCAGGTAACTTCCTAAAACCTGCTCCACAAACATTTCAAAAACTGCCTCAGGCAGTCCCCATTCTTCCATTCGGGCTGCTGACCTGTAGCCACTCTGTGTGCTCCTTTCAATGGACACCCTGTACAATGGAAGCAGGACATCGGCCTTCACATGGAACGTAAGTGCTAGTGCATGTTTTATTAGCCCACTGGCTCCCGAGTCAGCTAACTGAACTATCCTGCCTCCCATTCTGTCTTTCTGCTTCTCTAAACCAGAATATGTTGTTCATCTCTCTCCCCTTCGCTTAGATTTAATACATGTCCTGTCGTTTTCTAAGCATGGCCATGACTCCTATCCATTGCCTCTTTATCTTTGAAACACTGACTTGGTTCATTGTCCTCCCAGTTTCTTCTGATCTGGAGGCCCAGCCGACTCTGAGAGTATTCCCACATAACACATCCAGTCCTACAGTCTCAATCCAGGTGCCAAAGCCACCCAACCAACGGATGCTCAGTGCTAAGCAGAAAGGAGAGTCGCACATCATAGTAAAATGGCAGCATATTGTTGAGGGCACCATGGGCTGCATTTTCATAATCCCTTGCATTTCCATCTCATTGCCACTGTTGTTGGAAGTGCAATGATAAACATTTAAGATCAATGCCAGTGATATTGATTTGAAAAGCATGGCCAATCGAACTAGAACTTTGTTCAAATCTTTTAATATCCATCCAACTTACTGCGTGGTTGTTAGGTGCCATCCAGCTGGTTCTGTTTCTTAGTGGCCTTATGCACAACAGAATGGAACAATGTCTGCTCCTGCGCCATCCTCACAATCGTGGTCCTGCTTGAGCCCATTGTTGCAGCCACTGTGTCAATCCTTGACCTTGTCAGCTTTCCTCTCTTTTAATTAGCCCCTAATTCACCAAGCATCGCGTCTTCTTTCAGGGACCCGTCTCTTCTGGCAACATGTGCAAAATACATAAGACAAAGTCTAACCATTCTCTCTTCTAAGGAACATGCTGGCATACTCCTTCCAAGATAGATGAGTTCTTCTGGCAACCCATGGTATTTTCAATATTCTTTGATAACACCATAATTCAAATGCATTAATTCCTCTATAGTTTTTCTTACTCAATGACCAACTGTCATATGCATAGGAGGAGATTGAAACTACTATGGCTTGGGTCTGGTGCACTTTAGTCCTTAAAGTGACATCCTAAAAAAAAAAAAAAAAAGTGACATCCTTATTCTTCAACACTTTAAAGAGGTCTTATGCAGATTTAAAGAGGTCTTGTGCAATGCATTGTCTGATTTCTTGACTGATGCTTCCATGAGCATTAATTTTGTATCCAAGTAAGATGAAATCCTTGATAACTTCAATGTTCTCTCCATTGATCATGATGTTATTTATTGGTTCAGTTGTGAGGATGTGGGTTTTCTTTAAATTGATTTGAAGTCAATAATGAAGGCTGCAGCACTTGACCTTCATCACCAAGTGCTTCAATTCCTCCTCACTTTCCTCAAGCAAGGTTGTGTCCATCTGCATACTGAAGGTTGCCACCAAGCCTCCCTCCAATCACGATGCCACCTTCTTCTTTAAATAATACAGTTTCTTGTTTCATCTGCTCAGCATACAGATCGAATAAGTATGGTGAAAGGATACAACCCTGATGCATACCTTTCCTTATCTTAAAATACTCAGTATCCCTTTGTTTTGTCAAAATAATTGCCTCTTGGTTCATGTGCAGGTTCTGCGTGAGCACAAATGAAACAGTCTGGAATTCCCATTCTTTTGTTTATATCTATATATCTATCTATGGCTCTTACAGCTCTTATAATAATCCATACATCAATTGTATCATGTGCATTTGTACATATGTTGCCATGATCATTTTCAAAATATTTTCTTTCTACTTGAGCCCTTGGTATCAGCTCCTCTTTTTTCCCTCCCTCCCCTGCTCTACCACCCTTGTGAACCCTTGACAAATTATAAATTATTATTTTCATATCTTAAACCATTCACTGACTCCCTTCTCCCATGTTTCTGTTGTTCTTCCCCCTGGAGGGGAGGGTGGTTATATGTTGATCATTGTGATTGGTTCCCCGTTTCACCCCCTTCTCTCCCCACCTTCACCCTATCCTTATGGTATTGCTACTCCCATTACTGTTCCTAGGGGTTTGTCTGTCCTGAATCCTATGTGTCGAGAGCTCTTATCTGTACCCGTGTACATGCTTTGGTCTAGCTGGATTTGTAAGATAGAATTGGGGTCACGATAGTTGGGAGAAGGACACATTAAAGAACTAGAGGTAATGCTGTGTGTTTCATTGGTGCTGTACTGAATCCTGGCTGACTCGTTCCTTCCCTGTGACCCCTCTGTGAGGGGATGTCCTACTGTCTACAAATGGGCCTTAGGTCTCCACTCTAAGCCTCCTCATTCACATCAATATAATAGTTTGGTTTGGGTCTTCTCATGCCTGATACCTGATCCCATTGACACCTCATGATCAAACAGGCTGGTGTGCTTCTTTCATGTAGGCTTTGTTGCTTCTCTGCTAGATGGCTGGTTGTTTAACTTCAAACCTTTAAGACCCCAGATGCTATATATCTTTTGATAGCCGGGCACCACCATCTTTCTTCACCACATTTGTTTATGTACCCATTTTGTCTTCAGTGATCAGGTTGGAAGGTGAACATCACAGAATGCCAGGTTATTAGAACAAAGTGTTCTTGTGATGAGGGAGTACTTGAGTAGAGACCCAGTGTCCATATACTACCTTCATACTTAACATTTAAATATATATACATACATACACACATGATGGTGGGACAGGAAGAAAGTAAAAGGGAATAGAGGAAGTAATTAGGAGGCAGAAGGCAGTTATAGAAGAATTCCCATTCTTAATGATATCCACAGTTTGTTGTGATCCACACAGTCAAATGCCTTTGCATAATCAATAAACACAAGAAACCTTCTTTCTGGTATTCTCTGCATTGAGCCAAGAGCCATTTGACGTCAGCAGTGGTACCTCTCCTCCAGGTCTTCAGAATCTGGCTTGGATTTCTGGCAGCTCCCTGTCAATGTACTGAGCTTCGCATGATCTTCAGCAAAATGTTATTTGCATGTGATAGTAATCTGCCCATTTCTGAACTCAACATACCACAGAGGATCTTTAATGTTTTAGGATTTCTCAACCTTTGGCTCACTGTAAGTTTACAATCATCCCAGATGTCTAGAGCCACTAATACATTGCTTGTGACTTTGAGGTCTGGGCGGTAGAGGCTGCACTTCCCTTCCCCCCTTAGCAACATCATGCAATCTCAAATGGGAGCCTCTGAATCCTGGTTTCAGCTGATTGTGGCAATCTGGATTTCATTATGAACAAGAGATAAGATGACAGATCGGTCTGGTTCCCACTATCTCAGTATAGCAGACTTAAGTATTTGGGAAATGTGAACACAAAAAATACTTAGGGATTTGACCAGTGTGGGCTATTTGCTGTCTGGAAGAGAAAGAGCAGATGATCATTACTCAAACAATTTTGATATTTGGCTTTATCTTCCCTACAACAAGCAGACCACGGTCAAAAGCGTCTGATGCCATTTACCATAATACTGTGGATTTACTCATATCGTTAGCATCTCTCATTTATTTTTAGCTTTCTATTTAGTTACTAGCAGTGGAGTCCAGGTGCCAGAGCAGTTTTAGCAAAGACTGTCCAGATTTGCTGGTAATTTTTTCAGCTGCTCATGGCTAGAGATCCAAAGTGGGGAAAGTAATGAGGTGAAATGGAGCTTTTAGTAAGAAAATGCTCTCAAGGTTTCCTAGGTTAGAGTTCAATTTCAACTATGAATTTCCCACTTATTGTACCTTTTCTTTTATCCTTCATCCTATTCATGCCTGAAGAGATGGCGCGAAGAAGGAAACTCATTTTGGATGATCTTTTCCATTACAGAGATAAATATTTTTGATGGCTTACAATCTTTACATCCTAAAAGACAGAAGTCTATTTTCAGTTACTCTACATTGTTCTTCTCCCAAGCCATGGTCTTTCTTCCCTTTGTAGCAAATGAAGGCCATTCCCACCCAGCAGACCTCAGCAGATGTTGAGGCAAAGATCTGTTCTAAAGAAGCCAGGATGTGCTGATTTTCCCAGGCATCACTGCGTGTGGAAGGCTTCACTTGAGGAGCACAACTCCAGCTATCCCTCACATGGACAATTCTGCATTCAAACCAGACCACCCAAATGGAATAGAAATGTGACCAGCGCTCATCAGCATAGTTGGAAACAGAAAGCCACAATTGAATGGCCTGAGAGATATATGATGTTTAGACAACCTGCTTCCTCATGGTGTTACATGCACATAAATAAAAATCCTGGAGGAAGGTAGGAAGGCCAGATTGAACAGCTGGAAAAAATGTTGGACCTATCTACAGTCCGACGGTTCATCCTCTCACTTTATTCCAGTTCTTTGCACCAATGCTGTAGAAGTATCCAGGCTTGCAGAAGGCTCTCAGCATGTTGCTCAGCAGTGCTATCTCCTGGGGGGGCGAACTATGCATCAAGACTGCAGGAATTTTATAATAGTTGAACAAAGGGAAGGCAAACATATATATCCCTTTAATGTGAATAAATCTTTGACCATCACTGAGAACCAAAGAACCCTCTTCCTCTCTCCTCTACTTACCTCTGACCATTAAAACAAAAGACTGAGAAATGCTATTGTAATAATGATGGTTTAGATTCCATCATATGTTTTATACTCTGGTGTATACAGAAAAGGAAAAGATAATGTTTTAGGTTTAAAGACTGAAATTGAAAAAAAACTTTTGTTCATGGGAACTCCCTGGAATGCAGTGGTTTGTGTGACTGCAGTCACAGAGGCAGCTAAAACAGCACATGGATTCTCCAATGTCTTCCTTCTGTCCAAAGAAACATTTCCATGCCTTTATAAAACTAAATTTTTAGCCTAGAAGGCCTGTCTGCCCTCCAAAAAGAGCTCTAAATGTCTATTAAGAAACCTGTAACTTTACCTAAATGTGGAGCAATTAGAACCATTTGCAAAGTTTGAATGATTGCTCTAGCCTCCTCCCTTCCCTTGTCAAGATTAGATGGAATCAGGAAGATAAGTAGTTTGGGTGACATATAAGAATGCAGCGTATAGTTGACGTAGCCTTGGCGACACGGAGGAGGTGAGTCCGATGCTTGATTGTCAAATGCTGCTGTACCTCTGGAGCCACTTTTGAATGTCCACTTATCATAGTTCATGGGAGAAGACGGGATGCCATAAGAACAGACCGTCTCCCATCCTCAAAACCCAACCCAACCCTTAGGTGTCGAGTCTAGTTTGTCCGCTTGAGCATGTGATCATTATGCACCCATGCAAGGAGCGTCCTTTTCTTTCACTGTTTATTTTCCCTTCGTTCTTGACCTCCATCTCCATTCTCGAGACCACAGATCGCCTTCTCGAACGCGTTTCAGAGACTCTGCGGTAGGAGACAGTGTTGCTTTTGACACTGGCTGGCAAGTTGGCTCTGACTCCTGTGATCGGCACACAGCAGAAAGAAATGATGCGCAGCCTGGCGCCATCTTTGTGATCCTCGGTAAATGTGCTGCATGATTACAGTCGTTGTGCATTTTGAGTGATTTCTCATGTAGGGGTCTGCTCTTCCCGCACTGGCTCAGCCAGTATTCTGTTGTGATACATATCGTTTTCATGTCTGGTTTTTAGGAGTATATTGCCAGAACTTTCTTCCTAGTCTGTCTTAGTCTGGAAGTTCTGCCGAATTTGTATATTATGGGTAACTCTCATGGTATTTGAAATAGCATAGCAACACACAGGCCACCACAGTATGACAAACTGACTGGCAAGTATGATGAGATCCTTAAAAAATGCATGTATAATGTGTGTGTTTTCACTTATTTAATGGCATGCAGTACAGACACTGTTTCATTTCTTACTTCTAGGACATCTTTATGTCAAAGCTCTGTCACTAGGAGTCAGAATCGACTCAATGGCAGTGAGAGTTTATTCATGTTGCTCTGCATCAAACGTGTCATTTCTAGTCACCGTGTTGTAGTCTGTGGTGTGCACTCACACAGTCTCTTTATCACTCTCCTCTGCGAAGCTCACACTACACGGACCTTCCTTTCTACAATAAGCAACAGTGCGGTGAATACCCTTGCACAAGCCTTCTCCTGGATGACTCATTTCCCTACAGAATGCACCCAGGAGAGGCATTCTTCATATGCGTATGATTATTTTTGCCATGTACATGCTCTAGAAGTACATGCTCTGCTCTCCAGAAGAGCCTACTGGCTTCCTCTCCCACTAAAAGTGCACGAGATTTTCTTTCCCTCCCACCATTCTCATTCATCTCTTTCTAACTTTGACAATTTCATGGGCATAAAGTGGTATCTCATTGTTTTAACAATGATGAACCTTTGGTAAATGCTTTCGGAGGAGCCTAAGCAATGTTTTTGTTTGTCTATTTGTTTCTATGAAGATTATGTTTGTAGAGACATCATGTTGCTTCAGCGGTTGAGAGTGAAGGAGATGTGATGGGAGATGCGGTGCAGGCTTAGCTTGGAGTCTCTTTTGTCAGACTTCCCAATGACCGTGTGAACTATAGTTACCCTTCAACCAGCCCCTTTCTGCTCAAAATAGAAGAGGGTCTGCAGTTGGCAACTAAGAAAGTTGGTCTATGAAGTAATTGGTACCATAAGTGGTGGCAAATTCTCAAGAAATGTAATGAGAATCAAGGATTGGCCATTCAGAGCGGTTAGCTTTGAAAGTAGTGAGGATCTGGTTCATATTATAAGACAGGTCACTATAGGCTTTTATCAGTGGACTTTTATTCTTCTATATACATTTTGCAACAGATTTGATGAGAACCTTAAAATATATTCTTGGATTTTTAAATCAAAATCATATTGCATTTATAGAATGATTGGGGGATAATTGACATTATTGTTATATTATGCTGCCCATTGACAAATGAAGTATACCTCTATTTATTTGATCTTTCCTTTATGTCCTGTAACAATGTTCTAAAAATTCATTTATAAAAGTTTTGTGGATTTTTTTGTTAGTTCATTTCCATTGCTGCGTGATGTCCATTTCTCCTTTAGACCAGTAACAATCCTGCCTTGATACGCAGGAATTTATAAGCTACATTTTAATGTGAACTATTTTAACCACTTTATAAAACTACTATAAAATAAAAATGGAAAAGCATAAGGGAAAAAGAAAATTAGTTATTATCTATAAATATATTTCAAAAAATTAAATGTTCTTGTGGATGATATTCAGAGTCCTGTTACATTTTCTAGTTGGTCACTGTCTGATAGTCAAGAAAGAATATGAGTCCTTTTTTTCTCCTTCTTTTTTTTTTTTTAAATAAACACAGCACAACATACACCAATTAAACCATTTCTTTATGTACATTTCAGTGGCATTGATTACATTCATCAAGTTATTTGTATGGGTCTTTTAAAAATTTGACTTGATGTTAGAGAAACGAGTGACACTTTTCAGTTCTAGCACTTTCTTCGTTGATTCATTTTTTCTTTTTTAATGTAGATGACTGAATCATTTCAAATCGTTATTCAGAAAAGGAAGATTTCACTCAGAGTAGAGTTCATCTTAAAGAAATGACAAATGACGAATGTATAAGTGTGCTTTACACAATTGACATGCGTCTGAATTGTGATAAGAGTTGTATGAGCCCCAATAAAACGATTAAAATAAATAAATAACAACAAAAAAAGAAATGAAAAATATAAACTCATTCCTCTCATGTCAGTTTGCTGCATGCAGCTCCTGCCCAGCTCTCTCCTGGAAAACACCTGCTGTGCCTATCTCATGGCTGGGCTGCTGTTACCTCCCATTCTTTGCCTCTCCTGTTGCCCTCTTTCTGCCATTTTCCAGGAGGTCCTGTTTGCCCCAGACATAAACCAGCTACCAATCCCAAGTGTCTTCTAACCACAGGGGCTTATACATATCAAACTCTTGAAGAGTTCAAATGAATAATATCTCCCACCTCTCCCGAGTCCTACCAACTACTTCAGTCTGAAATCAATCAGTCAGTCAACATGCATTGATAATTATTGGCCATTGGAATGCAAAAGTTGGGAACACAGAGGTAGGAACAATAGGTGGGAAATGTGCTTTGGTGATAAAACTGAAGCTGGAAATTGCATCATAGAATTTTGCAACGACTTTTTAATCACAAGGACATTATCTCAAACAAATAAATGATGACTATGCATGTGGGCTTCTTCAGATGGGATACACAGAACTCAAATTGAAATCAATTTGGGGAGAGATGATGGAGAATTTCAATGTCAGCAGTCAAAGGCAGGCCAGGGGCTGACTGTGGCCCAGACAATCAATTGCTCATCTGTAAGTTTAAGATGAAGTTAGTGAAAAAGATAAGCCCACCAGGGCTACAAAGCAACTTTGAGGAGATCCTACCTGAATTTTGAGAACATCTTGAGAATAGATTTGCTGCATTGAACACAATGACAGAAGACTGAGAAGCTGTGGAAAGACATCAAGAATATCATACATGAAGAAAGCAAAAGGCCATCAATAAGACGGCAAAGAAAGGAAAGATAAAAATGAATATCAAACGAGTCTCTAAAATTTGCTCTAAAACAAAGGGAAGAAATGATGAAGCCAAAGAGCTAAACAGAAAATTTCAAAGGGCACCTCAAGAAGACAAAGTAAAGTATTATAAAAAAAGGAAAGTATTGTAATAAAATGTGCAAAGACCTGGAATTAGAAAACAACAAAAGGATACACTCAGCCTTATCTCAGACTGACAGAACTGAAGAAACAAAAGCAAGCCATGAGTTGCAATATTGCAAGATTCCATGGGCAAAATATTGACTAATGCAGGAAGCATACAAGGATTATGGAAGTAATACACAGTTACTGCACCAAAAAGAACTGGTCAAGAGCCAACCATTTCAAAAGGTAGCATATGATCACGACCCTGTGCTACCTGACACCAATCCACAAAGTCCTCCTCCTTCTCACAAAGTACACACAATGAAGCTGACTGCAGGAGGAAAGCTGAGTCAGTGAATGTGTAAACATCTCAGCACTGGCAGGGGTCTCCACATGGCTGCTCCAGCACCCAGGGCTGCATCAGAGTAGATCCATGTGGCTTCTCCTCAGAGATGTCTCACAGGAAGTGAGCCTTGCCAGCTAAATCAGGGAACTGGCTAAGGCAGCTGCACCCTGGTCCGATCATCAGAAAGCAAGAGAACTGAGAACTAGAAAGGCAAGGCTCACTGAGCCATTTATCCCTCTGCCCTTCAATTAATCCCACATGTGTTTATCAGCCAGGTTGGCACAATAAACTATCTCAGTGAAAAAACGAGGCCCCCAAACTGATGGAATAGCCATGGGAAATTTCACCACTTTGATGAAGCAATGGAAGCACACACTCACCTGCCGGGAAATTTATAAGATGGCAACCTGGCAACCTGAAAAATGTAATTAATATCAGATGGAAGTAAAATGTTTCTGATGATCATTCATTAGTGGTTGCAGGAATACATTGACCGGGAGCTCCCAGAAATTCAAGCCAACTCCGAAGTGGATGTGGAACAAGGAATATCATTGCTAAAGTCAGGTGGATCTTGAATGAAAGCAGAGAATATTAGGAAAACGTTTACGTGCGTTTTATTAACTCTGCAAAAGTCTTTGACTATGCGAACCATAAAAGCCTATGGGCAGCATTGAGAAGAATAGGCAATCCTGAACACGTCATTGTGTTCTTGAAGAACTTGCACATGGACCAAGAGGCGATATTTGGAACAGAATAAGAGAATATGACATGGCTTAAAGTCAGGAAAGGTATGTGTCAAGGTTGTATCCTTTCACCATGCTTAATCAATCTGTATGCTTTGGAAATAATCAGAGAAGCTGAACTATATGAAGAATAAAGGCTTATTAATTACATATGCAGATGACACAACTTTGCTTGCTGACAGCGAGGAGGATTTGAGGCACTGACTGATGAAGATCAAGGACGAGAGCCTTCAGAGTGGGTTAAAACTCAATGCAAAGAAGACCAAAATCCTCACAGCTGGATCAATCGGTACCATCATCATATATGGAGAAACGATGGAAATTGTCAATGATTTTATCTCACTCTGATCAGTGTTCATAGAAGCAGCCATCAAGAAATCAAATGACATATTGCACTGACATAAATATGCTGCACACGACCCCTTGAAAGTGTTGAAGAGCAAGGACGCTACTGTAAGACTCGGGTGTGCCTGACTCAAGCCATTGAAAAGAAATCATTTGATTTTTGGAGCTTTCCAAAGAAAAGCTGTCATCGTGGATATTCTCTGGAGTTTGGGCAGCCGTTGCAATGAATTTTCTAACCCAGTGGAGAATCCCTTGGCAGGGATGGCTGATGTCTGAGCTGCTGAAACGATTGGAGGGTGGAGGCATGTTTGAAGCAGCCTCACGGGAATTGGCCTTGGGCAGACAGACGTTAAGTAAGGTTTGATTTCCTTCTTGTTAGGTCAGAGGAGGTCAGATGCCATCTCATGCCATTTTACAAGAGGCAATTAGTCTTTCTAACAGCATGTAGAATCCAAAACGGAATTAACTGTGGTCGAGTCGGGCCTGACTCATGGGACCCTATAAGACAGGGTAGAACTGCCCCTGAGGGTTTCTGAGACTTTGTGTGAATAGAAACCTCATTTTTCTCCTTCAATAGGATATAGCATTCTTTTTTCATTTTTCACATTTTGGAGACTTTTATTAACTTAAATTGACATTTCTAATTTTGTCTGTTGAATCTTTAGTAAATATCCCTTGCTGTGGTAGTTACATAATCTGGTGTCAGTTTGGGACTTGAGAGGATTAAGAGTGAAGGGGTGGAGTCTAGTCTGTCAATCGGATCACAGCCAATGAGGCTTCTGTGTGGGCATGGCCTTCCCCTGAGAATTCTTGGAACTCCTGTATTTCCTCCTTGGAGGCGGGAGATGTTTTTCTCTCTCTGCTCACTTTTTGTGAGACATCCCTGTGGAGAAGGTACATGGAGCGAGGCTGATGGAGCCACACCTCTGGAGCCAGAGAAGCCACGTGGAAAGCCCTACCAGCCCTGAGACGCTTATGTCGGACAGAGCAAGATATGACAAAATAACAATTTATAAATTATCAAGGGCTCATGAGGAAGAGGGTAGCGGGGAGGGAGGGGAAAAATGAGGACCTAATGCCGGGGGTTTAAGTGGAGAGAAAATATTTTGAGAATTATGAGGGAAATGAATATACAAATGCACTTTACACGATTGATGTGTGTATGGATTGTGATAAGAGTTGTATGAGCCCCTAATAAAATGATTAAAAAAAAGAAGAAGAAAACCAAATGACAAAAAAAAAAAGACTTCCAACCCACTATCCTGTGATCTTCCTGCATGCAGCATCATTGCATGTATTTCGTGATTCTGAAGAGGATTTTATAGATTGGCATAGGACATATGGGCTAATATCGGACTTATGGACTTGATCTGGACTGGGATGGGATGTTTTCTCAATGTTCAATTGCTCTTGTATATAAACCTCTTTCTTATACACATGAGCGTCCATGGATTTGTTTCTCTAGGATACCCACACTTTGTTTGGTACAATCCTACAGATGTTTCTTAAAAATGCCAGCGAATCATGAGGACTTATAGTTGTTAATGTTTTGTAGTGAATAAAACAATGTTCAAATACTTAACAAGTTCCTTAGCTGAAATACTTAAAAGAATATCCTGGGGAGTGTTTGAAAACTACTTATAATTGATATAATTAGCTTGTATCACTTCTTGATATATAAAATCACGTTTTAATACAGTGCTCTGCTAAACAGTCTAGTTATTATAAATAATATACTTTGAAGACCAAAGAAGTCAACAATGCATGCATTCCAATCTGAAGCCAGCTTATACTTGCATAATTTCATTTTCTCAACAGTGTTTTAAATTTTATACCATTGACTAAATTAATAATACCATCCATAGAATTACCTTATAAAATGATAATGATGTCTCTAAGTAAACCAGAAATATACATAAATAATAGGTATATGAAAGGACTTGAGGCTTACACTTAATTCTAGTTCCAGCTAAAAACAGTGGGTTCTTATGACATGACCCTTCTTGGTGCTTACCTTCATGAAGTGGTAGATCACTATAGACACAGGTGCTAGAGCAAAGTGTGGTGAAGATGGTGCCTGGTTATCAGAAAGAATAGCATCTGGGGTATTAAAGGCTTGTCCACAAGCAAGTAGCCTTCTAAGTGAGGCATAATTAATAATAATAAAATCCAAAGCCAACTTGAATTGTGAATACTTGGTTTGCAGAAAGCTACGGATGATCACGGAAGCCCCAAATCCATTTGCAGAGTGCAAACCTGGATTACGTCTCCAGAGAATCCTAAGCACAGTCCAGGGATGTGAGTAGCCTTGCTATTAGACTGAGAACATTGTAAAGATGGCTACGGCAGATGCAGTTAGGTTACACTGTGATACCTTATAATATGATCTGCTTTTTGATCCATTTTTAAATCGTTTCAGTTTTCAATATTTCTAGCTTTCTTTTTTTTAAAAAACAATTTTATTGGGGGCTCATACAACTCTTATCACAATCCATCCATTCATTGTTTCAAGCACATTTGTACATAGATTACCATCATCATTTTCAAAGCATTTTCTTTCTACTTGAGCCCTTAGTATCAGATCCTCATTTTTCACTTCCCTCCCTGCCCCTCCTTGATAATTTATAAATTAGTATTATTTTTTCATGTCTTACACTGTTCAATGTCTCCCTTTACCCCCATGTCTGTTGTCCATCCCCCTGGGAAGGAGTTATAGATAGGTCATTGTGATCAATTCCCTCTTTCTCCCCCCACCTTCCCCTTACCCTCCTAGTATGGCTACTCTCAATATTGGTCCCAAGGAGTTTATCTGTCCTGTATTCGTGTTTCCAGCTCTTATCCGTACCCATGTACATGCTCCGGTCTAGCCAGATTTGTAAGATAGAATTAGGGTCATAATAGTGGGGGGAGGAAGCATTAAAGAACCAGAGGAAAGCTGTATGTTTCATCAGTGCTACCCTGCAGCCTCACTGGCTCATCTTCTCCCCACGATCCTTCTGTAAGGTGATGTCCAATTGCTTACAGATTGGCTTTGGGCCTCCACTCTGCACTCC
>NW_022103915.1:47214638-47216128 GCF_000313985.2 Echinops telfairi
AGTAATTGTGCCCACCCTGACCCCACCACACCGAGGCAAGACGCTGGGGGTGTGCAACAAAGCAGCAAGGGGAGCAGAGCAATTAAGCCCCCAGGGAACACCAAAAATAGACTGTGGGGCCAGGGCATGGCACCCCATCAGACTCGACTAGAAAACGCTCGTAAAGGACATCAAATAGACTTTGAACTATTTATAGGCTTTTCTTTCTTTCTTTTTGTCATTGGTTTGGTTGTTGTTGTTATAGTTATTGTTTTATTTTCCATTGTTGTTTTGTTTTGTTTGGGCTTGTGTTTGTGCATATTGTTGTCTCTGCATGTCTATCTGGATGGGATAGGGAGGATAAACAAGCTGGAAGAGAGAACAATGGGACAACAGTTCGGGGGCACATGGGAGAGGGGGACGTGGGGGAAAGGAAGTAGGTGTTAACAAACCCAGGGACAAGGGAACAACAAATGACTGAAAATCGATGGTGAGGAGGGTTCAGGAAGTCCGGTAGGGCTTGATCAAGGGCAATGTGATCAAGAGGAATTACTGAAATCCAGCTTTTTTTCTATTGGGGGTTTTATGTTTTGTCTAGTCATTATTGCTGGTATTTGTTGTTGTTTGTTTGATGCTTGTTTGTGGTTTATATGATTTTCTGCATGTGAAATCCAGGATTGGTAAATCTACAGGGACTAGATTAATAACTACCTAGAGGTATTACAGGGAGGCTGGAGGAAATCGGGAACAAAGAACAATGAGTGTGAGAAAAAATCCTCTGAAATGGAGTGTGGTGGTGATTGCAGAACTCTTCTTAAAATGACTGAATATGTGAAGTATATGCCAATAAAACTATTAATAATAATAAATTGGAAGACAACTACTTGGCCAACTGACAAGGTCTATATTTGTACCTATCCCAAAAAAAGGTGACCCAGCAGAATGCTCACACGACAGAACCGTATAATTGATATCACATGTGAGTAAAATTTTGCTGAAGATCATCCAATGATGATTGTAACAGTACATTGACAGGGAACTTCCAGGGGTTCAGGCTGGATTCAGAAGAGGATAAGGAGCACGGGATATCATTACTGGCATCAGATGGATCTTGGCTGAAAGTAGAGACTATCAGAAAGATGTTTACTTGTGTTTCATTAACTATGAAAAAGCATTCAACTGTGTGGACCATAACAAACTAGTCTTGAGAAGAATTGGAATTCCAGAAAACTTCATTGTGCTCCTGTGGAATTTGTGCATGGATCCAGAAGCAGTTGTGTGAATAGAACAAGGGAATACTGCATGGGTTAAAATGAGGAAAGGTGTGCATCAGGGTTGTATCCTCTTACCATACTTACTCAATCTGTATGAATAATCAGAGCAGTTGAATTATATGTAGCTAATAATCAGAGCAGTTGCCTTGAGGCTTCCTCACCCCCACTGTTATGACCCCAGTCCTGCCTTTCACTGTGGGCTAGACTGGAGATTGTGCACAGGTACAGATAAGAGAT
>NW_022103915.1:47217242-47219225 GCF_000313985.2 Echinops telfairi
ACCCAGGATCGCAGCCTTCACTATGGCTTAGAGCTCCATGCAAAGAAGACCCGAATCCTCAGATCTGCACCAGTCGGTCACATCATGACCGAGGAAAGATTGAAGTGGTCAAGGATGTCACCTTGCTTGGATCCATAATCAATGCTCATGGAAGCAGATCTCATGATGCAGGAGTCACGAGATCTCATGATGCAGGCATTAGGGAAGTCGGCTGCACGTGACCTCTTTAAAGTGTCCAAAAGCAAGGATGTTCCTTTGAGGACTAAGGTGTCCCTGACCCAGTCATGATTTTCAATGGCCTCAGACGCATGTGAAGGTAGGACTTTGAGACAGGAAGAGGGTAGAAAATGGGTGCATTTGAACTACGGTGTTGGTGAGGAACGTTGAAGGTACCATGGGCTGCCCAAAGAACAAACAGCTCTGTCTTGGAAGAAGTTCACCCAGAATGCTCCTCGGAGACAAGGATGGCGAGACTTTTTCTCATGTATGTCGAACATGTTTTCAGGAGAGACCAGTTTCTGGAGAAGGGCCTCATGCTCGGCCGATCGGAGGACAACAAAAAAGAGGAAGGCTCTCCAGGAGGTGGACTGACACGGTGGCTGCAACCACGGCTTCACACGTGAGAACAATTGTGAGGAGGGGCGCGACTGGGCAGTGTTGCTTTGGACAACAACAACATTCTCTCTGGGATGTCTCTGCTCACAGATCAATACCTGGTTGCACAGGCTGTTCCCCCCCCCCACACACACACACCTTTTTATTTACAGTTTTCTTTGTGAGCAACTCTTACCCCATCATGGTGAGGAAACAGCTTTGACTTCTTCTGGAATCAAAATTGTCTCTATCCCTCCCTTGACATCACGTTCAGAGGTTCCCTTCCTCGCCACCCGCTGAAACCTGTGCTATGCTCACAGTCTCCTTTGAACCTGGGTTTTTGGTACCTTCCATTGCGTCATCTGGTGATTGTACCAAGTCCTCTGGGAACGATGACAGCAGCTTCCCGCAACAAGTCCACGGACAGTTCGCCGTGTCGTGTGAGTCCTTTGCTGCTGCTGCTGTACTTGAGGCCACGGTTATTTATCAATCCAGAATGTCCCAGAGCCTGGGAACTTCCCAGAAGCCACGGCGCTCTCTGGGAATCATGGCTCCAAAGGGGGAAGTGACCAACTCTCTGGCATTTAACCTTCTTAAACTAAATCACATTTTATAAACCTTCCTGTAAACTCACTTAGCCATAAAAATAATTTTTATTCTGATTAAAGGTAGATTTATTTTTAAGTCATAGCTCGTTGGATGGAACCACGTTACTTTTCCCCCCTTGGACCAATAGGCACATTTTTCGTGAGCATCAAATGTACTAATACTAGTATGCATTTTATCCTGGATAGAAAAATGCGACTGAAAGAGAAATCAAGAAAACAGAGTTTGCAAATAGAGAAAAAGATTACAGAAAAGATCCAAAATTCTGCACTCTTTCTGGGGGCTGATAAGTTTTCATTCCATCACTAAGTAAGCGGACCCACTGGGTTGCAACACGAGGGAGAACAGACCATATTCCGATCTGGAAAAGACAGCAAAGTATTTGGATTTGGTTCACCACATATGCATATTCCTAATTCAGAAAAAGAAAACAGTCACGCATGTTGTATCATTGGCTTGGGAAGTTTCAGACACTGAAATGCTTGTGAAACAGTAAAATGCTATTTCTGACTTTACATTTTTTTATTTGCCAGTCTTTCTGAATAGAGGTCACACTTAGATATTATTCCAGGATGACACTTTATAAGCTAACTTTGTTTAGTTCAACTCTTGAGAGATAAGCATAATTTGATCGTTATGAAGCATTGAACAAATTCCTGTCATGTTCTAGGCATAGTGCGGGACACTGGAAAGAAACTGATGCTGCACCTAACTGATGCAAGGGGACAGACAGAGGAAAGGGAAAGAAGATGCACACGTGGTAAAATGCTAGGAATTGAGAGG
>NW_022103915.1:47221544-47228591 GCF_000313985.2 Echinops telfairi
TGGTGTCGGACATATGGGCTAATGTTGGACTTGTGGGCTTGGGCAGCACTGGGTTAGGATGTTTTCTTGATGTGCACTTACCCATTATATAAAACTCTCTTATACATATGAGTTTCTGTGGATTTGTTTCTCTAACGTACCCAGACAAACACACCATCAAACTCATTTGTGGAGTCACACTTATTAAAATGCAGTTTGGGTAATGCCACCACAAGATAAGGAACTTTACCTCAATTTTTGTGCATTCAACTTCACTTGGAAGAAGCAATCCAATTATAATGCCATATATTTGCATGCAGTTGGTGTACATATATACCTTTGTGTATAGGTAGAGACATGTGGCCCCTTTTGAATTATAAACTCTTCATGTCTTAATGTGGTATTTATTGCATCTCGTGCTGAGATAGTTTGTGTTTATGCAGTTTCCCAAGACTAATTGCTGAGTTTTTAGAACAGTCTTTTATGAAACTCTAATGAGTACAATTAAATGAACCACTAAAATAAAACAAATTAATTCAGCCACCTATTGTGAATTGGTTGATCTTGAAGTACCTGATGTGAAAGAGACATGCAAGAGTGTTGGCTTTTTGCCCAAGGACACTAGAGGCAAGATCGTCTAAGTAATCGCTCTTACTCCTTTGAGTTGTTCTTTGAAATTCCCCCACAGTTGAAGGTGACGTATCAAATATAACATCAGATTTGTCCTTCCATTAAGACTGACATGCCTGTTACATTAAATTTTCTCTGTGTGCTTTTTTCGTGGTTTACCTGAGTAGTTTGAAAAATTCTAAGTAGTGAAGAGTACTTTTCCTTCACTACAAAATATTTCCAATAAAAATCATGGGTAAGATGTTTGATTTATTAAGTGAAGAAAGCATTTCTAGGAAGTTAAATCAGAGAATGTTGATTTTAAAAAGCCCACATGTATTTATTATTGTATTCAATACATCTTGATTAACTTCTGTGTTTCGCTTTCTTTTGTAAGCACATTTAGAGCTAGTGTCCAATACCCAATGAAAACTCAAAATACGAATCCAGCTCTATAGACTACATAACGAACTGCCTCTGGAACACCGTGTAATGACTAAACCAAAGCTCAAGCTCACGCCATTGAGTTGAATCAGGTCAACAGCAACCTTATATGGGGGTTCCAAGACTACACGTTTTTAGGGAGCAGACAGCCTCCTCTTTCTGCCTGGGAGTGTTTGGTGGGTTTGATCTTGCAGTTAGCAATGCAACGCCTAACTCAGATTTCATCAGAACGCCTTATGTAATTACTAAAAAGTAATAATTTTTAAAAAATCTTAACTAAATAGTATGTGTGTATTCATAGATCATAATACAATGATTCAGAGGATTCTGTAGAGCCAACTTCCTTTGGAATATCTGCCCAAATAGCCCTATTCAACCTTTTGGAGTTTTCTCAATCAGCGCCCTGCCCTTAGCAGAAGCGGCCATCCCAGGTTGAGTATTTAAACTCTCCAGTGCTTCTCTTTACAATGTCCATCTGCTGCTCAGCTGCTTTATTCACCCACTACACGTGGTAGAGACTAATTAAGCTGTCAAAGAGGCCCTCTGGCTCTCACATTTACCCTTTAAATGTTTAACTTCTTATTATCCCATCAAGAGGTCTCAGTCCTGCTCACCACTAATAAGCCAACTGCACTTTCCTTACAGACATTGCTGAGCCCAGTCCTTCCTTCATCTGTCAGAATCATCCGTGTGCCAGGGCATATTTCCCCTGAGAACATTTCTCACGGCCACCCTTGGGGATAGCTTTAGTAATTAGGTTCTCAGCTTGCACCAGGGATTATTCATGTCCTGCGACCCACTCGAGGAGGAGGTCCTTATCCACTAGAAAAATGGGCGGTCAGTCCCAAACCTCCTGTGCTCATCTGCTTTCTTCACTCGCACCCTTGGGGTTAGTTTGGGTCCTCTTAGAAATCATCATCAAGATAGGTGAGTAAGTAAGCGATTTCTGAGGAGAGATGCGTGGGAAGGCTCACTAGGAAGAAAGCAGATGCCAGTTGGCAGAGCCTTCGACTCTGCTGCAGGTCTGGCACCTGTGAAGGGAGAAAGGAGAGCAAGAATTGAGTAGGCACAGCCTCAGACCTCAGTGGAGTCCAGAAAAGTCTTGGTCAGTCTGACAGGGAGCACCCAGAAATGCTTGTCATTCGAAGAGTCTCACCTCAGGCAGCAAGGGCCTAGCCCGAGGACCCATACCAGCTCCAGGGAAGCAATGGCAAAGAAATGGGATGTTGATGGCGGTGTCCTTGCTGGTCCAAAGGTGAGGAAGCTGGGTGTTAGCAGTCAACTGTACTTTCCAGAGCAGGTTCTGTTGACTAATGGCACCAGGAGCACAGTGCAATGTGACCTTCTGTACCTGTCTGAAGATGACCAGGCTTCCGCGTGTCTCTTCTTGTTCTGAATTTCAACTTCACGTTAAGTATTGTGTCTCCTCTTACGAACCTCCTCCCACTTCTCCTTGCTGTTCCAGAGCCCCAGCACCCACGCCTCCAGCCTGAAGAAAGACCGCCGTAGTGCTAGGAAAGGTGTCAACCACACTGCGGATCTGGTGACAATAGAGGTCAAGTACAAGAGAGAGGAGTGACACTTAAATTGTATTAGATGTTGCCAGGCCTGCAAGTACTGGGGACTATCTTTGTCCCTGGAAATCTCTGGTTAGGTTTTCGAAGTCCCCCTTTCCTCCAAAGATTAGGGTTTCTCTCGTGCCTCCACTCTCACTCCCATTTTTAACAATCTCAGTCTCAATGCTCAGCCCCCCCCCCTTTCTGGGATGTCAGAACGTGGGGAGGTAGGGAGTAGGGTTGGACATTCTTCTATTTTGCATTTTTATATTTAATTTGCAGAATTTTTTTGGTCTTTTATTTCAAATGATATCTGGCACGAGGACTTGAAGCCTAATTTGTCATAACAAAAAAAGGGGTTAACGGAAGTATTTATGGAGACCCTGCATGATATGAACAGTTAACATGCTTGGTTAATACAATACACTGCTAACCAAAAGGCTAGAAGTGTAAGTCTACCCAGGGACATCTTGGAAGAAAGCCCTGGTGGTCCGCTCCCTCAAAATCAGCCACTGAAAACCCTACAAAGACCAGTTCTACGTCAACACACATGGGGGTGCCATGGATCAGAGCCAACTTGACTGCAAGTGGTGGGAACGTACATTAAACATTGCAGGTTTTCATCCTTTCCCATATCCTGGTTTTGACTACTTTGAACTATATTTTCATCTGCTAACAAATTATTAAGTACTCAATCTCTGATTAAATAGAAGGTTAGGATATACCTAATCCAAAGGCCTAAGAAAACAAATAGTCATACACAAGTCTTTCCTTTGCTATTCCTTATCTCCATTCATTTTTCAATCTATTTGTATTTTCATCGCTGAAGGTAATATTTAGTAATGGCAAATGTACATAAAAGACGGCATATCAAGTTATGAACAGATGCAGGCTTGTAGCCAGCATGTGTAAAAGGGAAATGTCTTAGAAGAACTGATTCTTTGATGTGTAAGTTCTTTTATAAGATTTTTTTTCTTTATCTCTCCCATAATAATAATAAAAGTAAAAGCCCACTTCAAAACACAATCAGTCTTTCATGGTAAGAACAATGGATGGAAGCAATTTGAAGCAAATGCCCTTTGATTAAACAGATCACTATTTGACTTCTTATTACATAATCAACATCAAAATAAAAATCTAGATCTTTTCAAGTTCATGTGGATATGGTTTATTTTAGCTGAATTAGAGTAGTGTATGCATTTTGAACTCTTGTAGCTTAAACAGTTTTTAAAGACTCTTTGGAAATCACTTAAAACTAACCCAGCTTCATTCATGCGCCAAAGCATGGAAAATTGAAAGCAAATCAAGTTTCCCAGACGACACATTTGCCTGCAGCATCCCCTTGTACCTGCAGCTTTGACTCTGAAACGGCCCTGTGTGCACTTGTTTTGAAGTCGCTTTTGATAGGGGGAGTTCCGGGCTGCAATATAAAGATAAGCAGGAAGTGGAGTGGGGAGGAAAACAATCTATTCGCTTCCAAACAGAAAAACAGTAAAATGGCCTCTGCCGCCCATTTGCCGCTTTTCCAGTTTAAAGTGTCTTCCATTCCAAATGGTGCAATGTGATTACCACAAGTTTGAACCAGAATACTCTGCCATTGTACGACTTGACAGTGGAGCTTCCCGACTAAGGGCAGACTAGAGGCAGAGAGAAGTGGTCCACGGCTGAAAGAAGTAGCCTCTGAAAACCATGTGAATTGCCACCAAACGTGATCTGATAGCGTGCTAGGAAATTCGTCCCTCAGGCTGGAAAGCACTGAAAATAAAACTGGGAAGAGCTGCCTTCCCAGCGTGCAGTGGGTCTTCACGCCATGGAAAACAAAGCTACAGTGGCTACGAGGGCACAACTCCAAATGAAAACCAAGAGTTTCAAACAATCGCTCATCATTGGGATGAGTCCTAGTTTACTGGTACAAATAATTTCCCCTTGGCTGGTAATGGGCTGAGAAAAGCAATCATGTGCACAAGTGCCCTCTGCTGCTGATGGCAGCTGTGGGGTTGCAATCGGAAGACAAAGATGTGACACTCTTCACCTGACCAGGCCAGTTGCCCCTTCCTTCAATCACAAGGTCGCTTTACATGTCAGAATAACCGAACATTTCAGATCGAAGGGGCAGCATTCACTCAGGACAGCGGGTATGGCAGGGGGGAGCAATGGAAACAGGAGACACAGGGAGGCAGTGGACCGAGCAATCGATGGTACGTTGGGGACATGGCAACGGATGAGCTCAAACGAAATCTTCCATGGTTGAATGTAAACCCGAGGGTCTGCCCTGCATACCGACACCTAAATCACGGTAAAAAGTTAAAAAGGGGGGAAAAAAGGGAACCTTTCAGTCCCTCCGCCCTGGTTTGGACAGTGTTCTCAGCAAGTTGTGGGACCCTTCAACTCCAGCATGCCAAGCGTAAGAAGACAAAGCAAGAGTTCTGGCCCGAGCTTAATTTTAATTATGGAGTAGGCATGAGTGGGAAAGTGCACAGCTAACCGTCACGACTCTTTTACAGCTATTCATTATTGATGACGAGCTTTCACAGCCCAGCGGTATCACTGGCACTCTGTGGACGTGCGGCAAGTGACTTCCCTTTTCTTGGCCACCCATTCCTTATCCAAAAAACGATGATTGTGAGTTTCAATCCCTGGAACTGCTTTGAGGGATTTTCCATGGTCTCTCCCACTTTAATTTAATGGTGGCTTCGAGGTGCAGCGATGCCATAGTTGGTCGGCAGACACACCTCCCACCACCACCACCCCACCCCGGATACCTGCCATAATCACCTTAGTGAGGCCAGGCGGATATAGCAAAAGGCAGGCCAGTCCCTGAGCCACAAGCAAACAGACAACTGCCTTTCTGCTTGAGACCCGAGAAGAAGGGACAGGGGAAATATTATCTTAACAAATCATCCTGCCGTGTAAAGCCTCCTGAAGAATCCTAGGCAGCTGAACTCCAGAAGTTCCTGCTCAACTTGTATGCTGTTCCACGACTCTTAATCTGTGGTGTGTAAAATAACTTTTTGGTAAATATACAACCGGTGCTTTGAAATACATCTTTCACCTTTAAAAAAAAATCATCAAGTTGGGGAGATGCTCGTTTTGTTAACAAATAAAGGCAACTAGCACAGCCCACAGGGCCGTGTTGGGCTGTGTAAAAGTGCCCAGTGAATTGCACCAGGCTGTTGCTGTCGAGTGCCCCATAATGACTTCGTTGGCAGTTAAAGTCAGTCCACGGAGCACTTTCCTCCCACAAAGGAAGCCTTGTTTCAAAACTGGCCTGGTACTTGTGATTTTATTGGAACTATACTAAGAAGCTGGTTAGCTGTGAATTCCTGCCTTGTGGCTGAAGGTGCACAAAAGTCAATACAGTGCCTGAGCTGCTGTTGGGTCTCACGCCCCCCAAGTCCCAGGTGGACGTAAATGTCCTCCAGTAGGTTGCTTTGAAATTCTAGTTTGTAAAGCCTGCTTTTCAGAGCAGCACAGCACAAATGACTGTGTGTCTATTTACTGCACTTTATGTATCCAGTACACAAACGCTGCATTGAACGTTTATGAAGGCTCTCCTCCGGAAAAAAAATTACTGATCAGAATAGAAAGTATATTTTTGCATTTTAACTCAAACCTCAGACTCCTCTAGACAAGAAGGTTTGATGGAGCCAAGAATTAGAAAGCGGGAGCTGCTTACCACCACATGTAGTTTTCCTGGCACAAATGAAATCGGTTTCCCTCCCTCGGGCCGTGAGGCAAAGGAGCAAAAGAGCCTGAGCAGTCCCAGAACCCTTTGCCCACTCCTGTCACCCCTCCTGCTCTCTGTCCCTAGAGAGAAAGTAGGCGAAGAGGCTAAGCAGGCAGTCTCTTCCAGTGGGGCAGAGGGAAGTGCTGCGGCCTCTTTTGACCTTTTCCCCATCACATAGTAGTACCTTTTTTCAGAATTGAAACCCTAAAAGGACTGTAAACCGTTCAAACAGCCAATGTCTAATCGTAAATGGCCTCCAAATGTCTTTACATTAAATGGCTTTTGCCACGGTGTTCTAGAAACAATGTTTCACTCTTTGTTTGAAAAAAAAAAAGTTTAAATACTTGATTCCCTCCTATTTGCATAATTGTTTCTAACAGGAAAGCTCTCTTGAAAAAAGAGACACTGATGCAGGAAATGCTGACACGGAGCTAGCAGTCAAAGTCAACCCAGAGATTAAAACCGTGCAGATGAACAAAGGGAGGCACCAGAAGCAGGCCACCAAGCAATAGCTGGCTCATAGTGAGGAAGCAGGAGAAGCAGGGCCCTCCCCCTTGTGTTCTCTCCTGCCTGCATCCCCACCTCCTCTCCCCAGCATCTCCTGCATCCCCACCTCCTCTCCCCAGCATCTCCTGCATCCTCACCTCCTCTTCCCAGCATCTCTGCATCCCCACCTCCTCTCCCCAGCATCTCCTGCATCCCCACCTCCTCTCCCCAGCATCTCCTGCATCC
>NW_022103915.1:47228691-47253899 GCF_000313985.2 Echinops telfairi
CATCCCCACCTCCTCTCCCCAGCATCTCCTGCATCCCCACCTCCTCTCCCCAGCATCTCCTGCATCCCCACCTCCTCTCCCCAGCATCTTTCTTTGGCCAATCCTGCCCAGAGCATAGAAGCCTGTAGTCGCAGGTGCAAGGCTCAGCCCTACTGCTACAGAGAGTGGAGAAAGGGAGGAAAATGAATTGTGAGTCTCACAGAAATCACATTTCTCTTGACCATTCTCTGACTTCCCAAAGCAAATATCTCCAGGTGTGTGTGGGGGTAGGGGGAGCGCTCAAAAGTTCATGGGGAAATGGAGTGAAAAGGTAATTAAATTTTCCAAATATGGTTTGACCTATGTATATAATATATATCTTAAATGTGTGTCTATTATCTTTAAATTCCTTTTCCATGAATTTTTTGTAGCCCCTTTGTATGATATGTATGGTGTGTGTGTGTATGTGTGTGTGTGTAATCCGCCTCTACCCTCGCGGATATTGGGGACAATTATGTTTTGCAAGGTCCTGTAGCCAAAGAAACATGGCTTATCCTTTATCTCCTAGCTCAATATCACTCACATCCGCTGGGGTCAGGAGTCCTAGGGTGTACAGCTGAAAGGTTGCAGGTTCAAGTTGATGCAGAGGCATCTTGAAAGATAGGCCTGGCGATCTACTTCTGAAAACTCATCCGCTGGAAACGCTGTGGAGCGGTTGTACTCCAGCACACACGCAGCCCTATGCGTCCAAATCTGCTTGATGGTAACTGGATTATGGAAGGATCAAAATCTTTGCTCAATGAGACCCATTGAAGACTCATTTAGTTGCCTTTTTCTTGACATTCTTTCAGTATTTTCCCAGACTCACACAGTGTTTTAGGGTTCTCTAGAGATACACATACACACTTTTAAAAGTTCATGGAAATTATCTTTTTATTACATATTTACATAATTGTATTTATATATTAGGTATATACATTATGTATGTATGTATGTATGTATCTCTCTATCTATATCTGGGGACTTAAAAAACTCAGGGTAAAATTCCACTATCCTTTAATTCTAGCTGTCCATAAACTTTATGATGCCCTTTCAGAGAGAGAAAGAGATTTACTTCAAAAGATTAACAAACACCAATGTGAGGCCTAACATATCCAAATTTTGTAATTTCAAGCGACAAGCTCGAGACTTCTGCTGGCTCTAAGATGGTGCGGGGTGAGGGAAAGATGTTGTTGTCAGATGCCATCAAGCTTGTTCCAACCCTTGGCAACCATATGTTCACCAGAACCAAATACCGCATGGTCCTGCACCATCCTTAAATTGTTCTTGTGCCTGCGCCCATTGTTGCAGCCACTGTGCCAATCCCATCTCCTTGAGGGCCTTCCTCTTTTACACTGCCACCCCACTTTACCAAGCATGATGTCCTTCCCAGAGACTGGTCTCTGCTGACAATATGGCCAAAGCATGTAAGACAGAGTCTTGCTAACCTTGCCTTTAAGGAGCACTCTGGCCTTACTTCTTCCTGCACAGATGGGTTGGTCCTTTTAGCAGTCCTTGGTACTTTCAATATTCTCTCCAGCACCATGATTCAAATGCATCGATTCTTCTTCAGTCTTCCTGATTCAGTGTCCAACTAGCACTTGCATATGTGGCAATGAAAAATATCATGGCTTGGGTCAGGCACATCTTAGTCCTCAAAGTAACATCCTTGCTCTTCAATACTCTGAAGAGGTCTTGTGCCACACATTTACCTAATACAGTGTGTCTTTTGATCTCTTGACTAGACTACTGCTCCCATGAGCATGGACTATGGATCCAAGAAAGACAAAGTCTGACAACTTTCTCCATTGATCATGATGGTACTTATTGGTCCAGTTGTGAGAATTTTGGTCTTCCTAACATATAAGTTGTAATCCATAATGAAGGTTGCAATTTTTTATCTTTATCAGCAAGTGTTTCAAGTCCTCCTCACTTTCTGCAAGCAAGGTTGTGGTTGGATCATCTGTATATCACAAGTTGTGAATAAGCCTTCCTCCAATCCCGATGCCACATGCTCCTTCATATAATCCAACTTCTCTGATGATTTACTCAGCACATAGATTGAACAGGATGGTGAGAGGACACAACCCTGTCACACACTTTTCTTGATTTTAAACCATGCAGTATTCCTTTGTTCTGTTCTCACAACTGCCTCTTGATCCCTGTACAAGTTCCAAATGAACACAGTAAAGTGTCCTGAAATTCCCTTTCCTCACAAGATTATCCTTGGTTTATTATGGTCCACACAGTAAATGCCTTTTCATGCTCAATAAAACACAAATACAGATCTTTCTGGTCTCTTCTGCTGTGAACCAAGATCCGTTTGATCCCAGCAATGTTATCCCTCGTCCCACATCCTCTTCTGAATCTGGCCTGCATTTCTGGCATTTCCCTGTCAATTTACTGCTGCAACCGTTGTTGGATGGTTATCAGCCCAATTTTACTTGAATGTGATATCAATGATATTGCTTTATAGTTTGAGTCTTCTTCTGGGTCACCTTTCTTTGGAATGGGCACACATATGGACCTCTTCCAGTCAATTGGCCAAATAGCTGTCTTCCAAATTTCCTGGCATAGACGAGTGGGTGTTTCCTGTGCTTTGTTAGCTTGCTGAAACATTTCAATGGGTCTTCCATCAATTCCTGGAGCCTTGTTTTAAGCTAATGTGTTCAGTGCAGCTTGAACTTCTTCCTTCAGCACCACTGGTCCTTGATCATATGCTACCTCCTAAAATGGTGGAATGGATTCAGCTGGGTGATGTGAGTCAGGTAAAGCCTGTGGGAGTGGAGCCTTCAGGGTCTCCATTTGCTGATGGGATATGGCTCAAGGGGAAGGGAAATAGCTGCAAACATCTGTTAGTGATTGGCATTTGGAATGTATAAAGCATGAATCTAGGAAAACTGGAAGTTGTCAAAAATGAAAAGGAATGCATAAGATCAATACCCTTGGCATTAGGGAGTTGGAATGGACTGGGAGTGGCCCTTTTGAGTCAGAAAATCATATCATTTACTATGCCAGGAATAACAATATCAAGAGGAATAAGGTGGCATTTGTTGTCAAAAAGGGCATTGTAAAATCAAGCATAAAGGACAACGCTGTCTGTGATAGGATTATATCTATTTGCCATCAAGGAAATTCAATGAATACACCTATTATTCAAATTTACACACCCATGACAAAAGCTAGTGATGAAGGAATTGTAGAATTTTGCCAATGACTTCAGTGTGAAAGGGGTCAGACATGCAATCAAGGTGCGTTGATAGTTACTGGCGATTGAAATGCAAAAGTTGGAAACAAAGAGGAAGGGACAGTAGTTGGTGGGAAAGAAGGCAAGTCTAAAATCTGCTGGCCGGGCATCACGGTGGAGACTTTCGCAGTTTTGCATCCTGAGAGCCCTGGGCTGGGTGATGAGAGGAGCGCAGAGTGAGTTCTGCCGAAGGCTCTATTTATAGTCTCAAGGCGGAAGCTACTAAGGAAACACCCCCGTTTGCCTGATGAATGGAGTACATTGATTAGGCTGCATTATGGAAAATGATTACCTGGCATCATTTTACAATAGCGCATCCCGTATTGGGTCAAACCACTGGGAATCATCGCCTCGCCAAGTTGACAGGTGACATGAACCATCCCACATGGGAACTACCCTGCAGCTTTTTGACGAGCCGCCACAAGGAAGAATGGCTGGGAGAAGCGTCCACTACTGACCCGGTGCTTTTGCCGCACATCTTCCAAAGTTTTGAGAGAGAGGGCAGGGCCCAGGGCCACCTAAAGAGGTGGCCAACATTTCCCAGCCTCTCTGAAAATGAACCAGAGTTTTCCTTTGAGAGGGAGACTCGGTGGCAGAGGAGTTCAAACTCTTGGTTTCTAACGAAAAGCTCAAACATTCACAAAGATTCCCAGCCTTCGAAACCCTCCAGGGCAGTCCTACTCTGTCCTCTGGGGTCACGGTGAGTCATCGTTGACGGGCCAGCAGTGGGTGGGTTCCTTTCTGAGAAGAAAAGATACCCCCAAGAGAAGGGGGTTGACTGTCCAGAGGTGGAGAGGGAGGGCGGCTGAGTGGGAAGCAGCGGGAGCCTACAATGGGCGTGGACACACGTGCTTGCTCAGTGCCATCAGCAAGCTCCTTCTGAGAGCGGCCGAAGCAGGAACCCTTTCATCACCCCCCCTTGCTCTTCCTCCAGCCTTTTCCCAGCCTTGACTGTGCACTCAGGACACGTCCCAGCTGTTGGGCAGTGTCTGCGTTCCTCTTGTCTGGCCAGAAGCTCAGATCACAGGAAGGCCAGTGTGTCATCTTCCTATCCCATGCCCTGGAGGAGTTCAGCAGTTTGGGGCAAATCCAGTGGAGACAAAATGCTACCCTGGCCAAAGTAAATATAGACAGGAGATTATTGTCTTTAGTATCAGCCACATAACTGACATCAATTGAGCACTTGCTATGGGCCAGGCTTCTTGCTACCTTAGTAACCCTTTGCAACCGCCGTATGTGGCAAATGATCTTATTTTCCCCCTCCTGTGCTTCAGGGTGGGGCCATTTTGCCAGAGTCACACAACTAGTAAGTGGCGGATTTGCAACTCAAACTTAGGCCTGGCTCCCCCCCGCCCCCCCCCAAAGTTCTTGATCACTATGGTCTTCTGTACAAAAACTCTAAGGGAAATGTGTTGATAAGTTTGTGAGTTTAGGACTAATCAACCTTGCAAACACTCACCCGAGAGAGGTGGTTAATGGAGGAGGAAGTAAGAATCATTACTTGTTTGTTCTCTCTGTGTGAGATTTGAGTGCAGAATAGTCCAGGAAGTCTTGCTATTTCTTTATCTTAGTGACGGAATCATGTGATAGGCAGTGATGTTTTAGAAGCGTCCATGTCTTCAAACTCTTCAGCTACCCAAACTCCATTTCTACTATGCCCTCCCCAGAGCCCCTCAGCTAGACTCACCAAAGCTTGGAGTATTTCTTGAATTATTCCAAGAATAATTCAAGACTCAAGGAGAATCACTGACTTCACTGTTTTTGCCCGGGATCCACCCAGCGGTGACGAGGGCTGGTCACCGGGCGCTCACCTCGGTCTACTCATCGACAGCCTTTCTACCTCGACGTTGCCCTTGATTTCATTCGGCTGACCTGTTGGAGTCCAGACGGCTCAGCTAAACCGCGCAGGCCCTTTTCTCTGAAAGTGCGCGCTGTCCCTTGAATTCTTACAGCAGTGGTTCTCCACCTGCCTCATGCCGCGACCCTATCATAGAGGCCCTCATGTGGTGGCGACGCCCAACCTACTTCATAACCCTAATTTTGCTACTCTGATGAATCGGGTGACCCCTGTGCTAGGGTGGTTTGACCCCCAAAGGGGTCGCGACCCACAGGTTGGGAACCGCTGTCTTACAACATTTATTAAAAGAAAGCAATTAATAAAGGATGGCCAGGTGTACCCTGCACATATTGCCACTACCCCTTCCAGCTCCCATAGGTAGGGTGATCATAACGCAAGACAGCTGGAATGACGATGACTGCTAAATTACACCATTCCAACGGTGTAGACCAGAGAAGGCTCCGAGCGGACATTTCTAATTGGTTCTATCCTTCTCAACAGTGCTCCAGGCAGGTCTTCCAAGAAGAAAACTCCGTATAATCAGATAAGTGGTACCTTAGGGAACTGGAAACACAGGGAATCCAGGGCGGATGATCCCTTCAGGACCAGTGGTGTGTGTGAGTGGCGATACTGGGAGGGTAGAGGGAGAGTGGGTTGGAAAGGGGGAACTGATGACAAGGATCTATATGTGACCTCCTCCCTGGGGGGCGGATAACAGAAAAGTGGGTGAAGGGAGACGTCAGACAGAGCAAGATATGACAAAATAATAATTTATAAATTATCAAGGGCTCATGAGGGAGGGGAGAGCAGGAGGGAGGGGGAAAATGAGGACCTGATGCTAGGGACTTAAGTGGAGAGCAAGTATTTTGAGAATGATGAGGGCAATGAATGTACAAATGTGCTTTACACAATTGTTGGATGTATGGATTGTGATAAGAGTTGTATGAGCCCCTAATAAAACAATTAAAAAAAAAAGTGGTACCTTAGGACCCTCACTGCTCCCATTCATGTGCACGTAATTAATTTCCATTTTTCAGCATGGATTTCAGTGTTTCTATGCAAGTTTCCAAACGGGGAGCAATTTACTGCTGTTGGTGAGAACGTGAGCAGCAACACATCTGCCAATTCAGCAGTTCTGCGTGGACAGTGGCATTGCATCCACTCTGCAGGGCAGGCCACCTGCTTACCTTCCTCTGAGTTGTTCCAGAAATTTATTGTTTAGAAAAAAGGAAGACATAGTTCCTGCTTACAGATTGCGAACTCAGCTAGGAAGAAAAGATAACACAAAGGCAATTTGTGACTGTAACTATTCTCTTCCTTAGATGAATTTCCCTGGTCAGGTTTAGCCTGAACTTAAATGTTCCACTGAGTTTCATTTGGAGTTGACATAAAATATAGTTGATCTAAATTATACAATATATGTGTATATAATATAGTCCGGGTTTTGATATAATATAATCCAGGAGTGGATATAAAATATAGTTGATCACACACACACACACACACACACACACACACACAGGTTTTAGGATCAGAAAGCCCTGAATTCAAGGCCCATTTATCATCTTCCACGGTCTGTTTCCTCAGGCTTCTTCTCGTCTTCAGTTTCTGGGTCCCTCCTTCCCCTGTTTTGGGCAGGCGAGCGTATCTTCCGAAGTTTTCCTAGTGTCCTTGATGAATGAACTTCCTTTGGACTTGCTCTCTGGGCCCGAACCTCAGTATCCTCCTCAGGGCACACCTGTCAATACCTGCCCTCTGGCTCCCCAACCCTCATAGAGGTTGAGAAGCATCCTCTTTGGACACTTGAACCTCGCCTTACAGTTTCCTCTGAGGAGAATGGGAATTTGAAGGAGAGACGTCCCCAGTGAGGGTTTAGGGGGACTTGATAGGACAAGGCGGATTTGAAAAGGCAAGGCCAAGTCCTTAGGGGAGCCTGGATGACTTCTCCAGGCACTTTGCACCGCGTGACTCTGGACAAGGCGGATCAAGCTGTGCTGAGTCAACTCTCTGACAAGAGTTTTCTAAATGCCACATGAGTACCTTGAGGGCAGTTTAACGGGAAGTTAATCATGCTGAATAGTCTCAAGCCAGACAAACTGTGGCATTCCGGAGGGCGTACAGAGCATCAGAATGGCGCAGAAGCAGAGGCCCCGCCCCAGCGTGCGGAGCTTCTGCAGAGTCAGCCTCCTGAGGGAGAGTCCGCGGCAGGGCTAACGCTTTTGTGAAAAAGTATGGTTCTTTGTGTAGGCCTGGCTGCACAGCTTCAAGCACGTAACCAACATCACTGAGTTCTATGGGTCAAAACGGTCTGTTTCGCTGTGTGTCTTCTCAACAACCACAAAAGTAAACTATGAAAATAAAAAAGAATGCTAAGTCTTCGGGGGAAGCCAGGAACGCGAGAGTGAAAACACGCTGCCTGCGTGAAAGCGCTCCATCTGCAGGCTTGCCCGGCGATGCTGCCTGCCGACGTTGCAGAGTAATTGATGAACCACAATTACTGCATGATGAATGCACACTTGAACATGCTACTGTTTCTACAATAGCATAGTGATGGCAAATTAACTGTTTCCAGTTCATTCCGACACTCAAGGGTTTGAGGAGACCAATCAGTTAAATATTCATAGGCACAACCCGTACTTGTTAAAGACCTCAAACAAGCCCTTATAAACCTTGCTCCTTATATTTTCTGAGTAAAAAATGCCCTTTTTAGAAACCATGTAGAATTCTGTGGCCAAGGACGGATTTGTTGGGGAGCGGTAGGTGCAGTGGGCTAGGTGTTGGGGTACTAACCACTAAGTCCGTGGTTCAAATCCACTGTGGGAGAAAGATAAGGCCGTTTCTGTAAAGATTTGCAGTCTCCCCAACCCTAAGATGCAGTTCTGCTCCGTCCTATAGAGTCACTATGAGCTGCGGTGGACTCAATGGCAGTGGGGAGGGTGGTGGGCGGGGCCCCTGGGTAGTCCAGTCATTGTGCGCGGCTGCTGAGTTCCAGGTCGGAAGTCCAAGCTCTGTCCATCGACTCTGGAAAAGCAGCCATGGAAACCCCGAGGGCGTTCAGGCCTACCTATGCAAATGTGATCACTGTGAGTTGGAATAGACTTGACAACAACCAGTTAGGCAAAGGAAGAGCTCCCTACAGATGTCCGGGAGGAAGACCATGGCTCCAGGTGGCTTGTCAATAGGAATGTTTAGCAGTGAGAGAGTGTGTCCTCCCTCCAGGGAGGAAGAGAGGAAGTTCCCGGAATCCTCATGAGAAGGCCATGCCCACAAGGAGGCATCATCAGGCTGTGACCTGATTGACTGGCTAGACTCCACTCTTTCACTCTCAGTCCGACAAGTGTAATGGGTCTATAGCAAGGAGTTTTTGATTTGTAAGAGTCAAGGGCATGAGAGAGGAGAGAATTGTTTTGATTTCTAAAAGGGCTTGAATATCAAAATCATAAAGACATGGGCTTACTGGTCAGATAAAGACTGGTGGAACCCCAGCGACAATGGCCCTTAATGACTCTTCAGGTCTGCAAATGGACTCCCCACTGTGGCTCCATTTTCAGCCAAACAATACCTCAGCCTACAAATGGAACAATAACACTAGTGAGATACACAGACCTTAGAATACTCAATCATTTGAGATAAAGAGGGCAGAATTTGCTCTAGGGCAAAGTTAAGAAGAATTAGGAGTAGAGGCAGGAGATTGGGGGAGGAAATGGGACAAGTGGTGTTACATTAAGGGGATTGTAACGAATGAGATGAAGCAAAATGTATATGAATTGAATGTAAAACTGATGATTGCTCAGTATAAACTTTTGCCTAATTCACACAAAAAGGGGCAGGGTGGGACAGGGCTTGAGCGGAAGAGTGAGCTGCAGCCTGGACTCAACCATGAAGTTTACATATTAGCAACAGCAGGCACAATGCGGATTAAAAATTAATGACCACATCTAGCTTCATAGAAGGGAGATCCCTCCCAGGACAGGGACCAGAATTGCATGCTTTCCTGGACGGGAAAGTGAATTTGGTCTAAAATCATACACCAGACCAACTCTCTTAATGACCCAGTTTTGCCAAGTTTAAGAACCATCTACTTTTGTCGCCTACAAGGTCTGGCACTAGTTCCAATTGGATCCAGTGGCAGCAAAGGGTTGCAGGGACATTTAGATAAGAAAATGAATTGTTTTGTGAGTAAGCCAACGGTTTGTATTTTAAGGTAACCTGCAATATTTGTGCATCAGGATGCTTATTTCAAGAATAATCCCAGAAGAGGCATCCTCTTCACTCATTTTCCGGCTGATTTTGGATGATTGAGGTTTTTCCATCTCATTGAAAAAGATAAAAGTTCCATTTGAATATGGCACATGTCTGTGTTTTCATGTACGAAATGAAACAACAAAAGCTCAGGAAGTTTATCTTCCTTCTGCAGCAAAGCTCCTCTTTCTCCGATCCCTGCTTCGCTTCTTGCTCGTTTCAGTTTCACAAACGCTCCTTTACTTTTGGCCATCAATCCTGTCGTCACTGAAAAACGCCACGCAGCCAACGCCAGGTTTCGCAAAGTGCCTGCTTATCGAGTTATCTGGTACGAGACACTGGCATCCGTAGACCCTCTTGATGTCAAGCATTTTGTTTGCCTGCAGAATATTTCTTCTCAACATGCTTTTCCAGCCGTAGGCACGGGAAAGGAGGGCGGGGGAGCTATTCACGGGTGTAAATTTCTTTTGCTGTTTGTCCTTTGGCTGAAGAAAGACGAGACAAGCTTCCTCCCTGTTCGCACACGAAGAGCTAAATTATAATAAGCAGATTTTTTCAAAATACCTAGAAAGACTCAAGCCTGACACGGATTACCCTGCTTTACCAGGGTAACCGCCACGGCGTCTTGGCTAATTTCTTTGTTTTTCAGGAACCCAATCTATAGCCTCATACAGGATGTATATTTTGAACCCAAGAACAAAATACATGATCAAATCAGTATAGATTTCCTCGTGTCTACAGAAGAGGGAAATCTATCATCGATGACTCACTGCCAACAAGTCCATTCTGACTCATAGCGACCCTACAGGGAAGTAATATTTATTAGGAATATCCCAGGAAATTAGAATATGGCCCAAACATAGGCAAACCCACAGAGGCTTGGAGGAAGCTTTATCTTACCGCAGATGCACAGGCTGGGCAAACGTTTCCTGTAGGGGCTTGGCGAGTGTGCGGGTTAGGCTTTGTGGGACACGTGTGCTCAGTGGAAACGACTCAAACACCCATGACCCAGAAGCCAAGCGAGTTGCCGTCTACTTGGGTTGGGCCCCTAAGGAGCCCGTGGGGTCCAGGGTAAAACTGCACTCCAGGGGGTTTCAGGGCTGTGAACTTCAGAACTGGATCGCCCAGCTTTTCTCCCAAGGGTCCACTCAGCACCACTCGCCCTTCTCTGTGTGTGTCACCTGGGGGGCTCTCCCCACCCCTAGACCCCACCCCCCACCAAAGCATCCAAAGAAGAAGCCAATAAACAAACAGGGCTCTATTCAATATAATTTTTTAAAAACAAAATTTGTTGACCTTGGTTGTTAAAAGTTGAGCTGGCTCAACCCTATCTCAACAGAACCAAGACCTCACGACGCATTCTGTGCCAGTCTCACCATCGTTGCTACTGTGTCGAGCCATCTCTTGAAGGCCCTTTCTTTCACTCACCCTCTATTTCCCCAAGGAGGATGGCCTTGTCTAGGAAGTGGTCTCACCTTATAGAATGCCCAGAGTATGTGAGATGAAGTCTCTTTATCCTCACTGCACTTCCGCCAAGACAGATTCATTCATTTTTCTGGCAGTCCGTGGATACAGTCAACATTCTTTGCCAACACCAAAAATGCAGATACATTAACCCCTATTCTTTTATGCAAAACAAACTTGTAACACACACACAAAATAATGCCAAAAAAATAATAATAAGCCACATGCTGCTTTTCTGCTATTCCAGGTTCTGGGTATACTATGTTCCTAACACGCATGTAATGTCTCTTTTCTTTCCCTTTCCCAAGTCGAGTGCATGAATTTCTATGCCCAGAGAGAAAAGCATTTAGAGCCACTGTGTCACTTCTTATTTGCTAAGGTTGATATCAAGGCAAACCATTTGTAACTGACAGGGCCGTTCAGTGGGGAAGCTGTCTTCTAAACCTCTTCCAAAGGGTAAATGTAAGAGTAGTCCAGACCATTGAAAGCCAAATAACCCACGTAGGACAGGTATGTCTGTAACACTACTCAGAAACATCAATCAGCTAGGACAAACCAATCAGGCTGTCCATGGTCCCGTTGACACACTGGCAGGAGGTCTGACAGAACGAAAAAGGAGTAGGGGCGGGAGTCTTTGGTTGAGCACTGGGGGATGAAATCCTTCCAGACCCTTGAGGCCAAGGCTCAAGTTCAGGGTTGAAGTTAACAGAGTTTGTTGAGAAGAGGCTTTGTCGGCCAAAGTTTTATGATCCAGTTCTTCTTAGGGAAATGTTCTTTTCTTTTAGGAACAGTATCAGTGTTTAAAACTCAACTTAAAACAATTTTGTGTTCCTAAACTTTGGAAAATTGTATCAGTGGCTAATATTTAAATATTTATCACGTTCTACTTTTACAGATTTATCTTACTGAGAATGTATCATTATTCCCAATGTGTAGATGAGGAAACAGGTCAAAATGGCTGTCATTTATGTCACAAGGACACATAGAAGGGGGCTTCCAAAAGTTTGTGGAAGTATGGAAATGTGAAGATCTGGGACTTTTCCCAAGCCCTTAGGAAGCCTCCTCATAAATATCAAGAGTCTACATTAGATCTGTCTAATGTAGAAGCCTGTACCCTCAATCATTACATTAGACTGTCCCGAAGTGAATTTTCTCTCCTCACTTTGTACTGACAGCTGGATCGCTGAGGCACAACAGGTGTTGAAAGCCCTTTTTATATCGATGGTCAATGAAGTCTTGACCTTCAGGTTTCAAAGACATTGAGGGTACAACTCTTCACAGCTAGAGTTGGTGGCAGTCCTGTGCGTGAGAGGACAACGTGTCTTACATTTGGATGTTTGTATCCTGCCTCCACCCCTAAAACAAAAAACCAAACAAACAAAAAAGAAAGACAAACTAAGTCAAGGAAAACTTCTGTAACTTTTGTTACAGAATTAATTTAATAAATATTTAACTTAATTAACTTGTTTAACTGAAGGCTTGGATCATATACCTTTGGTCCAGCTCATGATAAATATTAACAAAGTTCACGGAGGTGGAGAGGGAAACAATATGCTGGAATTGACTCGGGGGCAGTTGGTTGGGCTTGTTTCGTTTTTATGTCACCTCCTTCTTTGAGGTCGCTTTCATCCCTGACAGACGTACCCTTTCTCCCCTCTGCATTCATAGAATATGACGTTTTTCTGTACCATTGAGCTTCCAGTCCAGTATATATTTTTAAGTTTGGTTTTTCTGACTTTGTCTTGTGGCTTTGGTCAGTGGAAGCCACCGTCCTTTCTCCCATTGCCCTTCCTCTGTTTCCCTGCATAACATTACAAAGAGAGCAGGAGGGGGAGAACCTTCGGAAGATGGTCCTAGTTTAAACACACAGGCTTTGTTATGTATTTATTTATTTTAGTTCTTGGCCAGAAATGTCAAATAAAGGCGCTCTGGGGAAAAACAGCTCCCCACCCCACCCCACCTCCACCCCCTGCCCCCAACCTTCACTTCAACTGTCTCTCCCCGTTTTCATGAGAACATTGTTGATTCCTAGGTTTTTGCCTCTACAAAACCATCCGGAACTGAGTTTCCTTTTGAAATACTAGGCATATTCCAGGAACAACCCCCACTAAGGAGTTAACTGTCTGCAGATCATTTAGACCACCCACCTGTAGAAGATACACAGCCTGGCCAAATTCCGAAGAAATGCAATGCTCTCTCTCCAAACAGTTCGCAGGAGGCTTTGCTGTGCATTTGAATTGCTGAGCAAGGCAAGCATTTACCCCCTTTGGCCAGTGTTGCTTTCAGGTGGGAGGAAGAGGGAAGTAAAGACACCGATTCCATTGAGAGTGAATAAGTGTTTGGCCCAGGAGGCCAGAGAAGAGATTTGGGGATCACATGCTTTTGCACTATGCTTCCCTTGAAATGATTCTTCTTGTTCTGCTTCAGACAGATCTGTGTCCACAAAAGACAAGCGCTTTGCAGGTGCACACTCCAAAACCAGATAAGACTTTCATGTTGAAATTTCCTTCAGATCATGTTTATGGGTCATGTCAGCAAAAGCCCTCATATTGCTTTATATTCAAGTCACTGTTTAAAACAAATTGATGACCCATCTGATCACTAAATGGCTTTTAGTGATTTCCAGAGAACGAATTCACTCTTTAAAAATGGGTCTCAGAGATGGCATTTATGAAACCTGAAGGCTGTAGTTGTTTGGGAGGCAGAATTCTGACGGTGGCCCCAAAGAGCGTTGCTCTTCTGTAATTCCCTGCACTGTGAAGCTGATGGGGCATCGCTCCTGCAATGATGTCATGAGGATATTGCAGATGCATTTAAGCTTACAAATCAACTGACCTTAAACTAGAGAGATCAGACGAATAGACCAAGGCTGATTGTGTGCTTCCTTTCAAAGCGGAGTGCTTTCTCCAGTTTCTGGTAGAAGACAAAGTCCGAGTTCCTAAGCATGAGAATCATTAGCTACGTCACTGCTGGCTTGAAGAGGGCTGGCACCAGGTGACAAAGATCGTGAGCAGTTTCTAGAAGCCAAGCAGGGTCCCCACCTTGACAGGTAGCTATAAATTGGATTCTGCCTACAACCTAACTGAGCATGCAAGTCAATTGCTGTCTATTTAAAGTAATAAGAACATTCCTGGCATACACATTCTCTTAACAAAGGGAGAAGACTTACAGAGGTGAGAATATCGGTGGGCAGATATATAAATTTAGAGATGATTCTCAATAAGTTATTTTAGAGCTACATTCCCTCTGCTGTTATTGAATCTGCTCTTCAGAATCTACTTCCAATCTAAGCCCACCCAGCATAAGGATTAGGAGATTAGTGGCCTCCCATTAGGTTCCATTTATCCCTTCAGATTCCACATCTGTCTGTCTGCCTTCAGGAAGTGAGGGCCAGAAGACTGTAGTGTCAAAGACGCCATCTTCTACCCTGCTAGACCACAAGTTAGTCTTGATTGGCTCTTCCATCCCTACTAAACGTGCACGATAACCATTTGTTGGTTGGTGCAACGTATTTCCCCCCACTCAAGGAGGCTGAAACCTCATTGGTCAGAATGGTCTAGAGATTTGGTAGACAATATGGAAGGAATATCAGTAGCACTCCAGATGGGGCTGAGATCCATAGCCAGCCCCTCAAACAGAAAAACAGAAAGAACTCTAATCAGGAGCCCCAAACCAAGAGTTAAAGAAAGCAATAAAATCACAGGTGCTGGTTCAGGAGGAAAAATGCAAACCATCCCAGTTTCATTTGGGGGGGCAGAATCAAAATAACTTGAGCAATTGTCAAAATTTATACCCATGCTTGCTAGATAGGTACTTTTGATCCCATTTATCACTTTGAAATGCAATCCACTTGATTTTCAATATTTGCCATATTAGTTGTTGTTGTTGTTGTTAGGTGCCATTCAGTTGGTTTCAGCCCTGAGCTACCTTGCGCACAACAGAAAGAAACACTGCCTGGTCCTGAGCCAACCTCACGGTGTTCATTCCTCTGCCTGAGTCCGATGTTGCAGCCGCGGTGTCAATCCATCTCGCCGAGGGCCCTCCCCTTGTTTGCCCCCCTCTGCTTTACCAAGCCCGATGGCCTGCTCCAGGGCCTAGTTTCTCTTGACAACATGTCCACCGGATTTGTCTCTGGCCTTACGTCCAAGGCAGTTTGTTTGTCCCTTTAGTCCATTTCGTTTGTCCCCGGTGCTTTCCATCGCTTTCTCCAGCAGCACAATCCAAAAGCACCGAGTCCTTTGTGGTCTTCTTCAGTCCGTGTCCAGCTTCCACTGTCTGCATGGGAGGCGGCTGCAAATACCAGGGCTGGGCTCAGGCGGGTGTTAGTCCTCAGAGTAGCCTGCTTGCTTTTCAATCCTCTAGAGAGGTCTTGGGTAGCAAGTGCAAAGTGGTGCTGGGTCTCGTGACTGCTGCTTCCATGAGCATTGCTTGTGGATCCGAGCAAGACAAAGTCCTTGGGAACTTCAACCTCTGCTCCGTTTATCATGCTGCTCCTAGTGGGCCAGCTTGAGGATTCTTGTTTCCTTTACATTGAGTCATACTCCTTACTGAGGCTGCAATCCTTGATCTTCATCAGCACGTGGTACAAGTCCTCCTCACTTTCAGCAAGTAAGGTTGTGGCATCAGCACACCACAGGTTGTTAATAAGCCTTCCTCCAATCCTGATGCTGCATTCTTCTTCATACAAGTCAGCTTCGCTGATGGTTTGCTCAGCATGCAGATTGAACAAGTATTATGAGAAGATACAACCCGGTGGCACACCTTTCCTGACTTAAACCATGCTGCATTCCCTTGTTCTGTTTGCACAACCATCTCTTGACCCATGGACAGGTTTCGAATGAGTACAACGAAGTGTCCTGGAATTCCCATCCTTCTCAAGGTTATTTATAGTTTATTTAAATTCCACACAGTCGAATGGCTTGTCATAGTCAACAAAACACAAGTAAACATCTGTTTGGTATTCTCTGCTTTGAGCCAAGAGCCACCTGACATCAGCAATGATAGCCCTTATTCCATGTCCTCTTCTACAGTTCCCTGTCAATGTACTTACAGCTGCCACCACTGTTGGATGATCCTTCATAAAATTTTACTTGCATCTGATAACAATGATATTTTTCTATTATTTGAGCACATGTTGGGTCACCTTTCTTTGGAATAGGGACCAATATGAATCTCTTCCAGTCAGTTAATCAAGTAGCTGTCTTCCAAATTTCCCGGCATAGATAAGTGAGTGCCTGTAGCACTTCATCAGACTGGTGAAACATGTCAATGGGTAGTCCATTAGACTTCCACTTGTCCAACTTATCTTGGTCCCCTTTTCTCCATTTCCTCTCCGCCTCAACTCCCCTTTAAAATTAGTATCCCCAAGATCCATCTTTGACCAACTTCTCTTTTTAAAAAAATCATTTTATTAGGGGCTCATACAACTCTTATCACAATCCATACATCCATCAATTGTGTAAAGCACATTTGTACATTCATTGCCCTCATCATTCTCAAAACATTTGCTCTCCACTTTTGCCCCTGGCATCAGCTCCTCATTTTTTCCCCTCCCTCCCCGCTCCCCTCTCCCTCATGAACCCTTGATAATTTATAAATTATTATTTTGTCACATCTTGCCCTGTCTGACGTCTCCTTTCACCCACTTTTCTGTTGTCCATCCCCCAGGGACGAGGTCACATGTGGATCCTTATAATCGGTTCCCCTTTTCTAACCCACTCTCCCTCTACCCTCCCAGTATCGCCACTCATACCACTGGTCCTGAAGGAATCATCCGCCCTGGATTCCCTGTGTTTCCAGTTCCTATCTGTACCAGTGTACACCCTCTGGTCTAGCCAGACTTGTAAGGTAGAATTGGGATCAGGATAGTGGGGGGCTGGTGGGGGGGGGCGGGAAGCATTAGGAACCAGAAGAACAACTTCTCACTTCTCTTCATTCATCCTGTTATTTCCTCCAGGCCTCTGGCTTGGTTCCAACACTCATATATGCTGACGGTTCCTTCGTCTCTAGTCCCAACCCAATCCTATGTCTTCAGTTCCAAATACGGACATACTACCGACCTTCTGCTGCCCAGTGTCATATCAATGCTCCATTGGTGCCTTAAATTCAGTACATGTCATTCTCATGATTCAAATCACGTTTACCCTCCTTGTTCTCTATCTGGTTCAATAATGTCGTCATGCACAAATATTAACCATCATTCTATTTATTGTAGATATTTGATTCTCCACCCCATGCCTTGCAAACCAAGTTACGCTGGTTAATAATAAATGGTTAGCATTTCACGAGAAGTAAGGGAAGCAAGTGGTAGGGATGTGGCTGAGCACTGTTTCCTGGGTTGAGTCTACATGCCCATTGGAGCAGCGCTGTCATCGGGAAAAAGCCTAGGCATGCCTGGTGATGGCCAGGTACTCCTCTTCTACCAATTCCACCTGCCTCCTTCCAGGATGCCAGGCTTCTCCTTAAAGAAAGAGCTTAGTTCTTTGATGACTCAAAGCCAGGAATCTTGGCAGTTTTCTTACCTGCCCTCGTACTTGAATGGCCACTCCCCCAACTTCAGTTTCTGAATGAGGTGCTAGGATCTCCTGGAACAAAGAGGCCACAATCAGAGAGCCTCCTCATGCCTCCAGGTGCACTTCTGCTCGTTTCTATCTTTCACACCAGCCAAGAATATAATTTACACACACCTCTTGTTACGATTCCATTTAATTATAATATAAGCCTACATATGCAAACATGAAAACAGCAATCATGTTTTATTCCAAGTTCTAATTGCATGTAGCAATCATGTGCTTTCACAAAATTATTTCCATCAAGCAGACATAGTGTCATTATTTACAGCATGCCAAACAGCCCACCTGCAACCCCCAAATCCCATCAGCGGAGCCAATTACAATCTCAAAGACTTGCTGTGCAATTTCATGCAGTGGTTCTCCCCTCCCCCTCCCATGAACGAACACACACACACACACACACACACACACATACACCAACTCTCTGTGAATTGAGTTCCCCTGTTCTTTTTTTCCCCATCAGCACCACGGACCTTGAGTGAACACCGACCTCTCCCCTTCTTTCTTTTACACAGGGACTTCCCTCGGGTGGGCTTTTCAGTTAATCGTTTCCTATCCCTGTGAAGGGAACCTGCTTGTTCCTTTTCCTCATAGTCAAAGCCCTTCTTCATCTCTCCTCTCCTTGACCTGATCCTAGAGTTATTTGTATCAGCAAACAGTCCACCTCTCGTATTCTTTGAGCAGACAAACAAACAAAAGGGAAGACTTTGAAACCCATTTATCATTCTCAGAACTGGGCCCTCATTACCTTCTTCTCTGCTAACCCCTTTCAACATCACACCACTGGAAAGGGGTCTAGAACAGAATTCAGTCATTTATTTAAAAAAAACGAGAACCAGGACAAGAACACAAGGAGCTCTGGTGGCATAGTGGTTATGCATTGGGCTGGTAACCACAAGGTCAGCAGTTTGAAACCACAAGCAGCTCCGAGGAAGAAAGATGAGGCTTTCTACTCCAGTAAAGAGTTGCAGCCTGAGCAACCCACAGGGGCAGTTTTGCCCAGTCCTTTAGGGTCGTGATGGGTCAGAATCGACTCGATGGCAGCAAGTCTGAGTCTGAGGCTGAGAACACATGGGGCGGCGTGTTCTCAGCCCTGGCCTCAGCCACTGTTTCTGCATAAGTTCTCGGCTGCTCTTCAGCATTCTGTTTTCTTGGATAGATCGATTCCAAGCTAGTCCTCAGCCATCTCAGTAGGTTTTCCTTTTAGTTTTTCATTCCCCGCTCCATATAATCAATCAAATTCTCCCAAAGGCAGAGGGGTGTGGAGGAGGGGCCTCAGTGTCTCTGCCGCAGGCTCAGCCTTTGCTACAGGACGGAGGACTAAACCAGGGAGCATTTGGCCTCGCACGGCAGGCCTGTGTTTGAGACAAAGGCAGAGTGAGCTCTGAGCACCCAAAACCAAGCAGCCTGACTTGCCCATTGAAAACCCGAAACCCTGGCGCAGCATTCCAGGGCTGTGAAGACAAGCTCGGCACTGTGCAGCCAGAGGAGGCCCATCCTCCGGGAAGGGTTTGTGGAATCAAGAGAAATGCTTTGTAAGAGGTGGCGGTCTGAGCGAGAAGAATCTGGGACTTTCTTGTTTTCAGTGCTGAACTCCTTGCTCACCAGTCTTAAATGCAAAGGGGAACATAAAATGAAACAACAACAACAAAACCCAAAACAAAATAGGCTTCCTAACTGTCTCCACGTGGCCAGCTGCCAAGTTGGCGGTGAGTCTCACCCTGGGATTAGCAGAGAGGCTGTCTGTCTTGTTTTTCTTGGTGTTGCACTTGAGCCGTGTTCATTGGGAAAGGCTTTGGGGTGGAACAGCGAAAACAACAGATTATGGTCAGAATTCACGTGTGTAAACACATGTCTATCCTATTTGCCAAAGGCCCTGAGGCCTGGGGCTTCTCTGAGCCTCAGTTTCCTGATCCATAAAATGGAAAAATACTGATTCTGCTTCATGGCTGGCTCCTTCCCCATGATCATGTCTCAGTTTCAGTGCCGCTCCTCTAAGAGGGAGCCTGTCCAAGGTAGCTCCTACCCAGCCACCCAGCAAGCCTCGGCCACACCCCCCAGTGCCAATCCCTGCCCCTAAAATCTGCTTTGTGGCTGATTGCCTGTCCTCTCCAATCTCAAGGAGCCCCGGTGGTGCTCTTGGATAAGCATTGAACTGCTAACTGCCAGGTCAGTGGTTCAAACCCACAGCTGTTCCCTGGGAGAGAGCTGAAGCTGTTCTGTTTCTGTAATGATTTACAGCCTTGGGAAAACCCATCTGGAGTCACTATGAGTAGGAATTGACTCAAGGGTAGTGGGTTTGGTGCCCATTCAAGGATAAGGATCTTGAGAATAAGGACCTTTTATAGCCCTATGTATGTGTTCATCAAGTGTTGTCTAGTTCAGGGCACTGGGGATTCTTAGGTAAAGTAAGATCAAGTCCCTGTTTTCTGTAGATAAGTCAGGCTATGCACAAATCAGCAAATATCTCTCACATGTCAGGTGATCATTGGTGATTTGAAGAATCAAGCCGAGTAACGGAAGGGGTGTGTGTTGGTGTGTGTGCACATTTCCATGTAGGGTGGTTGTGGAAGACCTCTCTAATTAAATAGAAGCAGCCTGATGACAGGGAAGGGATGAGGCCTGCAGATTTCCGAGGCTGTGCATTGCAGAGAGGCAGCGGGGCTGGAGTAGAGCAAGTAAGGTACACTGTGGACGAGGGTGGAGCGGGAGCCCGGCTCCAGGAAAAACCTGTAATTCACATGCAGTGAGTTACTGAATGCGGGTCTTCTAGCTGTAGTCTTTATAATTCCCACCACGTGATTTTTATTTCTTTTTTCCTGATGGGTCTTTTTAAGAGGAGATAGGGACATATACTGCTAGGATTATGATTCAGTTGTAATTCTCAATAGTGAATTATGATGGTCATCTTGTTGGGTATAAAATGAACCATCTTAGCAGGAGGACTACAGGCAAGAAAGAAAGGAAAAGCCAAGAAGAAGTATGTCTTTGGACCCCAAGACCCCTGGGCATTGAACCTCCTTAATCCAAGGACAGAAAGCTGTGAGAGAGAGAAGTGGCAGAGGACAGGCAGCGACTGAACCACGAGCCAGTGCATGAGACACCACGTGACAAACCCACAGCAGGTAAAGCTGAGTGCCATCACGCAGGATGCTGGTTTGTGGAGTAGGGCGCCCCCTGGCACTTAATTGAAGGCACTAGAGTTATTGACCCACAGAACTAGAGCTGAGTGCCTTCAGGCTGAGGCTTATGGTAGAGTGGTATGTCCTTTGGCCGCTTATTAGCAACCCTAAAAGAGGTCTGTAACATTGTCTGAGCAGGGCAGAGGCAAAGGGACCATGCAGCTGAAAGGCTAAGGACTAGAGGGAGCCTGGCTTGTGGATGAAGCTGAGAAGGGATGATCCTGTCTGAATAATTGTATAGTGAGCGTTTATAACCCATTAGCTCCTTAATAAACATTGTAATCATGAGTACTGTCTGTGCATTCTGTGTGGCCATAGCAATGAATTGTCACACCTGGCTAAGAGTAGAATGCTAAGCAAGGGATGGGTGTGTCAGAATTGCTAAGAGGGTTGGAAAATGGAGGTGTCTGACCTCAGCCTAGGAGGAATCTGTCTTGAGCAATGCTGATTCTCCTTCCCGCCTGTGCAGTTAGAGGCAATCATCTGACACCACCACATCATCATCTTTTACATCTCATAGGAACCGTGGGCTTCATTCTGAGTGCCAGGGGAAAGCTGCCTTGTTTGGGTGACGTGGCTGTCGTCAAGTGAATTGTGACTCAGAGAACCAGAGGATTTCTGAGGCTAGCCGTCTTTACCGGCACAGATAAGCCCATCTTTCTTCCTCATAGCAACTAGTAGATTGGAACCACCAACCTTGCAGTACCAATCTGTGGGCTAGGAGTGGGGCGGCGAGCTGAAAGATCAGCAGTTCAACCCCACCAGTCACTCCTCAGGAGCAAGATGAAGCTGTCTGCTCCTGTAAAGATTTCCAGCCTCAGGGACCAGCTCTCTTCTCTCCTATAAGGTTACTGTGAGTCAGAATAGCTTTGGTGGTAGTGATGGGATTAGAAATGCATGGGAAGATGTTGAATAAGCAATTCAGTATACTGACTCAGAAATTCAACGGGAGATATACAGGCTGGAAATAGAAATTTGGGAATCATCAGCAATTAGGTAACATTTAAAACCTTCTTTTTTATTATTGTATCTTCAATGCCTGGCAAGTATAGGTAATCAATAAACACTGATATTTGTTGAATAAATGAATGAATATTATGAGTATGAATAAGCTCATGGACGTAAAACTCTTTTTGAAACTAAACATTTTTCTGCTGATAAAAGTTTATTGTGTTGTCATTTTTAGGTGTTGTGAATTCAGCCCCGACACACAGTGATCCTATGCAAAACAGGCCCAGCTACCGCACAGTCCGGCACCGTCCCTTCAAATAAAAGGCTATATGCAATATTTTAATATCATGATTATCTTACAAACTGATAACATTTGAATAAGCAATTAAGATACAGCAAAAGTACAACCGTGTGGGATTAGAAATTTGGCCTCCAACAAAAACATACTCCAGATGGCCTCTTTCCTCCTTCCCATTTTGATATTTAAAGTTAATATTGTTTAGTACTATGATAAGGGCAGTAAAGCACCTTAGAAAACTGAATGCCAACAGAAAAGTGGGTGAAGGGAGATGTCAGACAGTGTAAGATATGACAAAATAATAATTTATAAATTATCAAGGGTTCATGAGGGAGGGGGGAGTAGGGAGAAAAATGAGGAGCTGATGCCAGGGGCTTAAGTGGAGAGCAAATGTTTTGAGAATGATGAGGGCAATGAATGTACAAATGTGCTTTACACAATTGATGGATGTATGGGTTGTGATAAGAGTTGTATGAGCCCCTAATAAAACGATTTTTTTTTAAAAGAAAATTTAATGCCAGTGAAATACAATATTTTCTTCCCATTAATGGCTCTTCCGATGGTCAAAAGGATTTCTACAACCTTTTTCAAACTGTTTCAAAGGGATTGTGTTTTGAAAATTAATTCTGAAAATATATGCTTTTCATATGGATTTTCCCACACCAAATCACTCCATAATTCTAAATTTAAATGGTATTATTTTGTGCTAACTAAAAAAATCATCTTGACTTCCATCTGTTAATCTTTAAGTTACAGCCTAGTATCTTCATTAAAAAAAAAAAGGTTTGCTGGATGTTCATGTTTCTAATTAAGGAATTATTGGGTGGGGGGGGTGGTGGTTAGACTTAAACAATCATCACAGTAAAATTGTCTGGACCTTTTAAATGCATGACAGAAATCAGAAGCCACATGTCACATCCCCTGAGCTGGTTGTGGAATTATCACCGGGCAAAGATCTTCCGTCTCTGGAAGCTGGGCCCCGTGTTCCAAAGCCTTAGTGTCTTTTTCTGAATAAACAGAGGTAATGGGTAAGTAGATGATTGGATGAGACAGTGTGTGTGTCAGATAGGTCAATGGATAGTTGGATGCAGGGAGGGGAAGAAGAATGGTAGACAAAAAAAGGACATTTCAACTTTTGCCAAAGATGTAATAATTCAATAGGATGGTCTTTTTAACAACTATCTGGTACAGTTGATATCCACTAAGGAGCAGTAAATTTTGACATTTACTTCACATGATAAACAGAAATTAACTTTAAACTGATTATGGGTGGAAATGTAAGAACCCAACCTACATAATATCAAGAAGAAAGCACGGGATAAAAATATTTAACCTCAATTTAGGTAGATTTCTCAGGTAGAACACAAAAGCAAGGATCCAAAAGGGAAAAATGGATGTTGTCTATTAAACCTCATCAACTGTTAGAGCTCTTGCGCTGTGCTACTGCAGACATGAAAAGGCACAACAGAGGCTGGGAGAAAAGACGTTTAAAACATACGTGAAATGGCTTTCAAAACCAGCACACAAACCTGGAAGCAGTTTCCAGGATGCAGCCCTACAAATTTTGTCCAAAACATATAAAGAAATATTACGACTCAACTTTTTTTCAATGTGCAAAATACTTGAACACACATCGGCAGGGAAATACACGGATCACAAATGAGTATATGAAAAGAAAACATCAGTCATCGAGAAACTACAAATTAAGGCCATAATGAAAGAATACTACCGTACTTCCAAACCCATTGCCAGCAAGTCTATTCCAACTCATAGAGACCGACGTAGCGTCTCCGAGACTGTAAACCTTTATGGGAGCACACAGTCTCTTTTTCTCCTGCGCCGGTGGGCTTGAACTGCTGATCTGTGGTTAGCAGCCCAATACCTAAGTCACCAGCCTCCAGGGCTTCCTTACCACTAAACTACTTACTTACTGCCATCAAGTCAATGCCAACTCATAGTGACCCTATAGAACAGGGTAGAAATGCCCCTATGGGTTTCTGAGACTGTACGTCTTTACTGGAGTAGAGAGGCCTGTCTCTCCATGGAGTGGCGGGTGATTTCAAACTACTAATCTTGTAGTTAGCAGCCCAAGGTACAACCACTACACCAACTGGGCTCCATTACTATAATAGAAGGGCTAAATTTAAAAATATCAACAAAGATCTCCACTCCCCACTCATGAGGAAATAATAAGAACAAATTTATCTTCCTCCCGTAGTTAATAGAAAACAGAGCTAAATGCAAACATTTATGATTTCTAGAAATTGAAAGACAATAGCACAAGATTATGATCCTTGAAAAAAGTACAAGACAAGGTGGGCCCTTTGATTCCATCGGCTTACAACCTGGAAGCAGCTGTTCAGGCCAGATTCAGAAGAAGAAGGTGGCAAGTGATATCATTGCTGATGTCAGATGGATCTTGGCTCAACACAGAGAACACCAGACAGATGACTCCAGGTAAAGAAAACAAAAATCCTCGCAGCTGGACCACTAGGTAACATCATGATAACTGGAGAAAAGATTGACGTTGTCAAGAATTTTATCTTGCTTCGATCCACAAGCAATGCTCATGGAAGCAGCAGTCAAAAGATCAAAAGATATAGTGCATTAGATAAATCTACTGCGCAAGACCTTTCTAGAGTGTTGAAAAGCAAGGATGCACCTTTGAGGACAAAGGTGTGCCTGACCCAAGTCACAGTACATTTCCTTTGCTTTACATGCATGTCAAAGTTGGATATTGAATAGGGATGACTGTTGACGAATCAATACATTTCGATGGTGGTGCTGGAGTAGAATATTGAAAGTACCGTGGACTGCTAAAAGGACAAACAGATCTGTGTCGGAGGAAGGATGGGGCAGGACCGAGCAGTGTTTCCTTCTGTTGTGCAGAGGGTTACCATGGACTGACACTGCCTTGATGCCACCTAACAACAACAACAGGTGCCTAGAATCACTGGATTAGAATACCAGAGAGGAGAGGTCTTTATAGAGAAAAGGCTCCAGAATCTGCAGAAAGGTCCACTTGAGATGTTTGCATATTGTAAACACTAAAGTAATTACTTAAACACTAAAACAGCATATGAGGGGGTTTCAAATGGAAAAAATAAAAAGATAGTAGAATGTTTCCCATGAACTTTTAGGGGACTTTTATCCTGGTAATTAAGCCAGTAAAAAAACAAAGGACTCAACCATCATTGTGTGATCACCTTCCCCACATAAATGCTGAAAACAAATGTGTGCATAAGTAAGTGTGGTGAAGAAGGTTGATGGTGCCCAGCTATTGAGACCTATAGCATCTGGCAATTTAAAGGCTTGGAAGTAAACAAGCAGCCATCTAGCCCAGAAGCAACAAAGCCCACATGGAAGCAGCACACCAACATGTGTGATCATGAAGGGC
>NW_022103915.1:47254594-47276030 GCF_000313985.2 Echinops telfairi
AAACCCACAAAGGACTCGCAGAAAGTCATGCTGAACGTCAGGGTTTAGCTGTCGATTCTCTGGTCATTGGGCACATCCAGGTGAACAAAGCCCCCAAGACGGGCCGCTGGACTTACAGAGCTCGTGGCTGGATCAGTCCATCCCTGAGCTCCCCCTGCCACACTGATGATCCTCGCTGAAAAGGAACACGCTGTTCAGAAACCAGAAAAGGTGGCACAGAAGAAAAATCTCCCAGAAGAAACTGAAGAAGCAAAAACTCATGGTTCGGGAATTAAGCTTAAAATAATAAAAGTTAAAAACAAATAAAATAAAACAAAGGACTCACTGCCAAACTGATTTGAATTCATAGCAACCCTAAAGCACAAGGTCGAACTGCCACTGTGAGTTCCCGACACTGTAACTCCGCACGCGATTAGAAAGTCTCCGCTTTTCCCACAGGAATGCCTGGTGTTTTCAAACCACTGACCTTGTGGTTTAGCAGCCTGATTTGTAGCCACCACACCACTAGGGATGCTAATAAAGCCAATGAAAAACAAAACAAGACCCAAACTCATGCTCATCAAGTCCATGCCAATTCGTAAGGAGCCCTTATCCACTTGAAAACTTGACATAAAGTATCAGAGTATCTTAGAGTCCCAAACTAGAAACCAAATAAATACTCATCAACTAGCAAGTGGATCAATAGATTGTAATATGTACACATATTCATCAATAAAATGAAACTACTGAGACATGCCAAAACAGAGATGGATATTAAAAGATCTGTGCTACGTTTCAAAAGATAGGCATGAGATTCTTTCTGCTTCATTCTGACAGAAAGAGATCAATAGGAGGCACTGAATGTGGGAGACAGGAAATGATTCAGTGTCAGGGGAGAACACTTTTGGTGATAGCAACATTCTATAGGAACTTGGTGGTATTCTGGTTAAGTGTTCTGCTGCTAACCAAAAGGTCAGTGGTTCAAAGCCACCAGTCGTTCCATGGGAGAAAGATGTAGCAGTCTGCTTCTGTAAAGATTATAGCCCTGGAAACCTTAAGGGGCTGTTCTACCCTGAATTATAGGGTGACAAATCAACCCCTTGAAATTAGCAGCACATAAAAACACTTGTGTTTTTGTTGCTGTTGTTGTCATTGTTATTTTTTGTTTTGTGAGGGTTAAATAATCTCTGTCTTCACTGTTGTATTGGTTATGACTGTATTTATTTGTCAACAACTCATAGAATTTTACATTTAAAACTTGTATTATTGCATGTAAATTATGTATACCTTTGTCCATATATTTCAATCATATTAAAAGAGCCATTAAACTCCAAACTCGCTGCCATTGAGTTGATTTCATTAGATGGGAATAAAGCATACTGGACTATCAAAAAAGAAAGAATTGGTAAATTAGAAGTTAAGCCAATAGAAATTATCCAAACCAAAGTACCAAGAGTATAAAAATGTAAGAAATGAATAGGGCCATATAATGACATATGGGTCAGTCTCAAGGAGTTTAACACACTGTATAGGAGCCTCAGAAGGAACAGAAAGAGTATAAAGCAATTAAAATGTTCAAATAAATATTGATTCAATTGAGCTATAATTAGCCCTAGGAAGAATAAGGGAGCTCTGGGGGTGTCGTGGTGATGCATTGAGCTGCAATCTGCATGGTGATCAGTTGGAAACCATCAGCAGCTCCTGGGCTTTCTACGACAGTCACCAGTTCCAGTCTCAGAAACCCACAGGGGTGTCGCTATGAGCAGGCATTGACCTGGTGCAGTGACCTTGGTTTGGTTTTGGAAGCAGAATAAATACTAAGAAAACCCAAACAAGCCATATCACAATCAAATTGCTAAACGTTCATGCTACATGGAATATCATATCTACAGAAAACATAAAGAATACTGAGGACAAGAAATATGTAAATATGTGAGTAAGTATGACTGCTATTTTCATTGATGCTTTTAGCTGCCATGAGTCCGTTCCAATGCGCTAGCAGCCCCTGCACAACAGAACGGAGCTGCCCAGTCCTGTGCCGTCCGCACGATGATCCACAGTCAGGGTCAGGCTCAAGGCCACTGCCGCAGCCATTGTGTCACAGCTGACTATTTAAATAAAGCAAAAAGCATGGCGATCGGGACACAGTTTGTAAACAGTGCAAAGGGCAAAGGAAGGGAAATTGAATGAGGTCGTATGTTGCAATCTCGGCTGCAACCACTAAAACAATAGTTAAAACCCCAACAGAAGATACAAACTGTAACACTAAATAACAGTTCATGAAGCCAAATAAGGCAAGAAAGAAGGTAGGTAGAAAAACAAAGCATGTGGAGGAGAAAGCAAAGAATTAAAAAAAAAGAATTGGTTTACACCGAACTGTCTCAATAACTGTATTTATGTGCATCCTTTTATTTAGTACTGACACTGCCCTTAATGTAGCAGATATTTTTGTTCATATTTTATAGATGAGGAATTTGAGACTTACAGGAGATAATTAACTTGCCCAAGGTCACACAGCTTGTTAGCAGCAAAATCACTTAATGCACTTACATCTTAGGAATATTCTTAGCCTCATAACTGTCTCTTTGGGAATGAATCTAAATGCATATATTATATTTAAATGAAGAGCAGCTCTTCTGAAACAATTTTACAGCCTAAAAGTCTTGAAGGAAGAATGAATAAAGCTACTCACTGAATTGCTGCTACTGTTGCCGTGGAAACCTGAAAAGAGATTACATACAAATCAGTTCCACAACTCCATCTTTTAATAGGTGCAGAACACAACCACAGGATGCTGACTCCTCATGGAAAACTTCCTGAAAAATCCATCTAATCAAAAATCTCCTCAGCTTTTCTACTGCAAAAATCCCAGTGCGTACAGTAAACAGCTCTGTCCGCTGGGAAGGCTAGGGATTCTCTTCTTAGGAACCACTGCCATTCATCTGCTTGTTGAGAAAACAATAATAATAATCTTGAAAAACAAGAACAAGACGCTACACAATAGGCCTTTAATCATAAAATCCAGATCAAGAGGTGCTGGAGAGGGAGCTGTGGGAGCTGATTTCAAAGAATGGTTACTCATCAATTAGGCAATTAGGCAAATGTAATTAGGTCCCAGGATCTTTCCAAGCCAACTCTCTTGGGTAGTCAATGGAGCCAGCAGAAAAGACCTACTTCTGTTAAATAGTTCTGTGATGCCGGGTTATATCCGAACATTGTCAGTGTGATAGTGTAGAGGCTGCAACGGTCCCAGTAAAAAGAAATTCTTATTTGAACAAAGGCATAGTTTTGTTTACAAGAACTTATTTTCTTGCTTATCTACACATACACCCTTTAATTTGTCTTCCTGACAGCAGATGTTATGTTATCAAAGAACGCTGAAGCAAGTACTTTTAAGTGTAGGAAAGTAAGAAGGACACAATGGGCCATCCCCTCCCCCCCACATAAAATTTGATTCTGGTTCAGCCATGAGAATTTATTTAGTAGATGTATTCATTAGAACTAGATTTGGTTGCAAGTGACAGGAACCTTAAAGTACTAATGGCTTAAAGAATATAGAAGTGCATTTCTTTTTCACGGAAGCATCTCTCTTAGGTCATCCAGGCCTGATGTGTTGTTAGCTGCCATTGAGTAAGTCGCGCCCCACAGAGACCCGATGTGCAACACAAAGACACACTGCCCTGGCCCGTGCCGTCCTCAAAATTGTTCTTATGTTTGAGCCCACTTTTGGTAGCAACCGTGTCACTCCATCTTGTTGAGGGCTGTGTTAGGCAGGGTTCTCTAGAGAAACAAAGCCAGGACATTTATGATTATATATATGAGGGGGTATTCCCCCAAAAAAGGAATCTTTCTTTCAAAACTCTGAATGAAAATTTCTTTTTTTATAAAACAGCTCTATCACCTTCAAAGTACTCTCCATTATACTTAATACATTTGTCAAATCTGCGATCCCCTTCTTGGAAATGTTTTTCAAACTCATCTGTTTGGATGCCTGACAGCACCTTCCTTATTCCTTTTCGTCACCTCCTCTACGTCATCAAATCTCTGTCTTTCATGTCACTCTACATTCGTGGAAATACCAAGAAGTCCTAAGGAGCTGTGAGGTCAGGTGAGTCAGGTGCATGGGTCAAGAGAGGCATGCTGGGGTATTTTTTGTTTGTTTTTTTTTTAACCAAAAACTGTCACACTGAGATGACTGTGTGAGCAGATACATTGTTGTGGTGGCAAAACCAGTCCCTCATCTGCAACAATTAGGGCTTTTGTGTCACACACTGTTATACAATCTTTTCAGAACCTCTAAATAATAAGTTTGATTAACAGTCTGACCTAGTGGGATAGTCCAAATGCACTATCCCCTCACATCAAAAAAACAAATGAGCATTGTTTTGGGGGATAACTCCTCAGCCAACACAGGTAGAATCTACCCGCAGGCAGCAGACTGCAGGGTAGGACAGCAACAGTCAGCAGTGTGGGGTGCGAGGGGGGGGTGTAGTGAAGCAGGCCAGAGATGTCCCACATTGACATGATCCACCAGCAGTGTGCAGAAGCAGGTCTCAAAGGAGCCACATGATCCGTGGGTTGGCTTGGCCCACAGTACTGCAGTACACAGTTGAGGCAAAGAACTAGCTCAAGCAGCAGCATGCTGGTCCGGTCACTAGGGAGAAAGAGAGAAGGGGGCCGGCCTTGGAAAGCCATTTATCTTGTCACTCTCCAATCAAGCTGCCACCTGATTAAACTCACTCACCCACATGTTCCTCTGGAAGCCCAGTTGGCACAATAAACCTAACTATCACAAGGGTCTTCCGATTTTTCGCTGATATGGGCAGCTCCATAATCCTCAGGGTCACAGGGTCCTTCTAGCTTGTTGTTCAACCATTTTCAGCATGTGCCTTCAATATATGCTCCAAAATGTCTTTCAGATTACAGTCCACATGTCCACAATAAAGCCAGTAGGAAAGAGAAAGTAATGAAGGACATTCCCTAAAGGACTCTGCCCTGAAGTTTCATTACTTCTACTAACATCCATTGCCCATGTCCTATACATCCTGGACTCCCCTGGTATGCCATAGATAACTAAAACCTCACCTACTGTGTTGTTGTTGCTGCTGTGTGCTGACAAATTCATTCTAACTCATAAGGGCCCTATATGACTGAATACACTTGCCCCATAGTGCTTCTTAGGCTGTGATCTTAATGGAAATGGAGGCAATGATGGAAACCCTCATTTACCCATGCCAAGCAATTTAGGAGACGATTCCCTGACCAATGGCCTGGAAGCGATCTATATTTGTGGCCATCCCAGAGAAAGGTGACCCAACAGAATGTAGAATTTCTTGAACAATATCTCACGTGAGTAAAGTTTTGCTAAAGATAATTCAAAAATGATTGCAGCAGAACACTGGCAGGGAGTTGTAGAAGAGGTCTAACTGACATGGGTAATGCCAGTTAGATCCGTGTTGGCTGAAAGCAGAGAAGATAAAAAAGATGTTTACCAGTGTTTGGAAATTCCCAAACACTTCATTGTGCTTATACCCAGAACTTGTACGCAGATCAAGAAGCAGGCATTTGAACAGAACAAGGGGGTGCTATTGAGAGGTTTGAAATTCAGAAAGGTGTCCATCAGGGTCGGATCCCTTCACCAAATCTATTCAATCGATACGCTGAACAAATAATCTAAGCTACTGTACTGTGCAAAGAAAACTCCAGTGATTGGATGGGAGAGAGTCTCATAAACAACCTGTGGTTGAAGGTGACAACCTTGCTGGCTGAAAGTGAAGAGACAGGGAAGCACTTACTGAAGAAAAGACGACAGTATGGATTGCATCTCAACATAAAGAGAACCAAAATCCAGGGACCCAAACCCACCTGTAGACAATGGGACCGTCACCACGCCCTCACAGAGGGGTCACAGGGAAGGAATGAGACAGCCAGGGCGCAGTAAAGCACCAATGAAAGACACAATATCCCTCTGGTTCCTGGAGGCTTCCTCACCCCCCACCATCATGACCCCAGGCCTGCCTTTCACTGTGGGTTAGGCCGGAGCATGTACCCAGATACAGACAAGAGCTCAGGACACATGGAATCCGGTCAGATAAACCCTTCAGGAACAGAAATTGGAGTAGCGATACCAGGAATGTAGGGAGAAGCTGGGGAAAGAAGGGGGGAAGAAACCATGGGGGAATGGAGATAGCAGTCAGTGTAAAATATGAAACTAATAATAATTTATAATTTATCAAGGGGTCACAAGGGTGGGAGGGAGGAGGGAGGGTAAAAAGAGGACCTGGTAACAAGGGCTCAAATAGAAAGCAAATGTTTAGAAAATAATGATGGCAACATATGTACAAAAATGCTCGATACAGTTGATGTATGGATTGTTATGAGAGCTGTAAGAGCCCCCAATAAAATGATCTTTAAAAAAAAAAATCCTCGCAACTGAGCTAATAAACAACATTATGGTAAATGGGGAAAAATGGAAGTTGTCAAAAATTTTATTTTATATTTTTGGATACACATTTCTTTTATAACTGTTCACGGGAGAAGCAGCGATCAAAAAATCAAATGGCATATTGTAATGGGTGAGCCTGCTACAAGCGACCTCTTTAAGGCATCAAAAAGCAAAGATGTCACTCTGAGGATGCCGGGGTTCCTGTCCCGAGACTTCAATGGCCACGGAAGAAGCCTCATCTGTGACAGTCGGACAATGGCTAAGAAAGATGGGTGCCTCGGAGTGATGGGCTTGGCAGAGAATATTGAACTTCTTGTACTGCGTGTACGGGCTGCCAGAAGAACGGACTGAGCTGTTTTGGAAGCAGCGTGGTCAGAATGCTCTCATCCCTGGAAGGAAGAATGGTGAGACTTTGGTGTGTGTTGGATGGTATCGGGAGGGACTAGTCCCTAAAGAAGGGCATCTTGCTTGGGAAAAATAGAGGATCAGTTCAAAAAAAATAAAAGAGGGAATGATTTTCAACAATAGGAACTGACATAGTGGCTGCCACAGTGAGTTCACACACGGCGACGATTGTGAGGATGCTGCAGGACCAGGCGCTGTTCTGCACCCACCACCACCCCTATTCTTCATGCAAGGTTTACGTACTCGATTGCTGATCAAATGGCAGAAGCTGTGAATGCACCCGTAGCTCCTTGGGAGTAGATACATCAGTCTGCTCTGACAAGGATTCTGAAACCAAACCCAGCCAGCCGGTTCCTGTTCATAGCAACCTTAAATGGATTTTCAAGGGTGTGACTCTTTTTCCCCCTTAAACCATTTTATTGGGGCTCGTACAACTCTTATCACAATCCATCCGCCATCTCAAGCACATTTGTACATTTGCTACCATCCTCCTTTTCAAGACACTTTCTTTCTACTTGAGCCCTTGGTATCATTTTCCCCTCCCTCCCCCACCTTCCCTGTCTCATGAACCCTTGATAATTTATAAATTATTATTATGTTTTCATGTCTTACAGTGTCTGATGTCTCCCATTACCCACTTTTCTGTTGTCTGTCCCTCTGGGAGGGGGTTATATACAGATCATTGTAATCGGTTTCCCCTTTCTCCCCCACCTTTCCCTTCTTCTCCTGGTATCACTATTCTCATTATTGGTCCTGAGGGGCTTATCTGTCCTGAATTCCCTGTGCTTCCAGCTCTGATCTGTCCCAGACTAAGACTCTTTAAGCAGCAGACAGCCTCATCTTCTTCCATAGGGCAGCTGGTGAGTTTGAACTGTGGACCTTGTCGTTAGTAGTCTAGGGCTCAACTCACAGCAACAACAGGCATCCTTCCGTAAAGATTACAGCCTTAGAAAGCCTCTGGAACAACTGTATTGTATTCTATAGGGTTACCATGAATCAGAATAACTAGACAGCAGTGGGTTTAGTTTTATGGGAGCAGAACACCAGCTGTTTTTCTACATGGAGCTGCTAGTGAGTCCAAGCTAATAATGTATTGGTTAGCAGACAAGCACTTAACTATGTATCGTGCACAGGGGCAGTTTGTAGAGGAACAACCGAAGAGGAAGAGGGACTGTTGTTCTGTGCATGATTCTTGAGGACGTCAGTCTCAGGTTTGATCAATTTATCCATTGTTTACAATGCGTTCAAAGCCCGTTAGCCCTGCTGTACATGGCAGGTCCTGTGCTAGATTCTGGAAATGCAACAGACCACGAGGATACAAAATCCAGCAAGTAAGTTCGATACAATGTATCAGGGACTTCAGGTAGGTAAAGCAGTAGCTAAAAGAGTCTCTAAAGAGAATTTCCCAGAAGAAATGCCATAATAGCTAAGTATTACATAAAAAAATAAAGGCATTGCCAGTGATATCGGTGGGGAAGAGGTGGGAGCAGGTGCGAGGTGTTTGGGAGCGTTGGAAAGTGGAAGATGTATTTCAGACAAGGAGAAACAGATAGAGTGACCCTGAAAAGGTATGACTTGTTAAGGAACTCTTGGCAGTTCCACCAGACTTGGCATGGGGGTAAGAGGCAGAGAGGGAGGGAGGGGAGCAGATGAAAACTGATATATAGGCTGAGGCTAACGATGGTGGGCTTTGTAGGCAGATCAGAGAGCCTGTACATCATTCTTCGGTCGATGTGAAGTCACTGGAGAGAGGAAGAAATGGGAGGGACACAGGAGATTGCGCTTTGAAAGATTTATCTGGTGGGCGTGTGAACGTGCGGCAGTGAGACGAGACGAGCAGGATCGAAGCAGGAGAAGTGCTCACTTATTCAGCGCTCACTGAGCACCGCCTGTGCCAACACTGCTCAGGGCGCAGGATCCCGTCTGGAGCGACACACGCGCAGGGACCTTTAAGGCCCCAAGAAGAGGGAGAGGCACAGCGCGTGGTAACGGATTCTCGAGCATGTGTGAACACGTGAACGCACAGGCTGATTGAGCACCGTGAAGAAGGGGAGCCGGAAAACCACAGAAAGCAGAACGTTTGTTGGGAAGGCCGAAAAGGAGTTCGGAAAAGTGGTCAAAGGCAAGGAAAGATCTTCCCAGTAGAGTGTCCAAGACCTGCAAATAGGAAGAGGCACGAAGAGGCACGGTCAGTAGTTCAGTGTAGTGGGGGTACAAGGTGTGGGCTGCGAGGGCTGGGAAACGAGCTAGATCAGAGCAGGGACGGCGGAGGAGTCCCGTCTCCAGCCCTGGTGAGATGTGATGGCAACCGCGCTGCTTTCAGAGGAGTGAGAAGAACAGTCCCGAAGCGGGAGATCTTCTGCCTGCCCCTGCTGACCTAGTGACCGCCGTCTTCACGCTTCTCTGGCTCAGTCGTTGGTTGAGCTGCATGGAGTGTGTCAACAAGCTCATGGCTTCGTTTCTCTCTGAGTGCGATCAGTGGGGAACACCGGAGGGAAGTGAATGGGAGGAGGGGGAGAGGAATGACTATTATACTGAGCACATCCGCACAATACCTATTTCAAGTCTCCCAAAGCGAAGGTGTCCCTTTGAGGATTAAGGTGCACCTGACTCAAGCCATGGCATTTTCAATCGCCTCGTAGGCAGATGAGAGTTGGATAACGAAGAATGGATGCATTCACATCGTGGTGTTGGCAAAGAATGCTGGAAGCACCAGGGACAGCCAGAAGAGCAAACAAACCTTTCTGGGGGGAGGTCCAGCTAGAATGCTCACAGGAAGCAAGGGTGGCGAGACTTCATCTCCCGTACTTTGGACACAGCATCAGGAGAGACAAGGCCATGGAGAAGAACATCATGTTTGGTAAGGCAGAGGAACACCCTTGACACGGTGGCCTGACACAGTGGCTGCCTGAGTGAACTCAAGCGCAGTCACAATTTTGAGCATGATGCAGGACTGAGCCATGGTTCCTGGCGATGCAAGCAGGATCACCGAGAGTCAGGCTGATCCCGCTGTGCTGAAGAAGAGCAGAGTGAGGACAGGGCGCATGTTTATTCCCCCAGCTTCCTGCCCGTGGTGTTACTAGAAGCTGGCGTCCAGCTGGCATCCTTTAATGCCATGGTCCCTTCCGGAGAGCCCTTTCCTTGCGGGGCTCTCTCACACGCTTCTGGTTCCCATTCTCTCGGGTTCGCTTGGTCCCCAGACTGCCCTTGCCCTTTCCTATGCCCACACAGCAGTGATAACTGTACCCTACCATCACCAAAGAACACTGCACCACCCCCCCACTTTGTGGTTTTCTCACCTATGCCCACTGTCATTATAAGGAGTCCTTTTATTACATTCTCCTTAAATTCCACAGTAAATGTGCCAACTGTTTCCTGCCAGAACCCTGCCTAATATCATCACTAAACACCACTTATACCTAGCCCTCCTTTCTGCACACCTTTTCCCTTCAGAAGTGATCCGACCCTGCCAGATGGTCCCCAGCTCTTATCAAAGACTGCGGTACGGTGGATGCAGATACATGCAAACGGATATAACTCCCCTGACAAGTTCACAAGTAAGTGGGGGAGATAAAAATCATTCACAGTACTAAAACCTACTAGGATGATCTTTGGCAAATACGTCCTGACTGGATCCAAATCAACCGATCACAATTCCGGAAAGAGAAAATTGGATTGCTCATCTCAAATCAGTTGTTCACTTTGGATCCAGTCAGTTGCGGCCAGAGGGGCAGATCACAGTACAACCATGACTACCTGCGATTCACCCACCTATGCGAGTTTCCAGGGAAAGGTTACTGTCATGGGATGAGCACCCATCGGTGGAAGCATCTCTTACAGATGAGTCTTTGTTTAATTGGATAAAGGTAGGTTGTCAGCTACTGTAACATTTCTCTTGCCATAAGCTATTCTAGAACTACTTTTTGGAGCAGGGATAATGGCACACCTACAATTCAGTTATCTTTCTATCATTCTATTGTTGTTGTTGATTGCGAATGCATCAATCCCAACTCGGAGTGGGTCATGTCTGCAGAGTGGAACTCTTCCATAGGGCTTTCAGGCTGTCGCCTTTTGGGAGCAGAGCACCAGGCTTGTCTTCTGAGGAGCTTCTGGGTGGGTTCAAACCATGAGCCTTTCAGGCCTTTCAGGAGTTGAGTGCCTAAGCTTGCCTACCACCCAGGGACTCCATTTATTCTTTTCAGTCGAGTCAAATTAAATATCCTTTAGTTCCACAGTGTATTGAGGGGGAGGGGGAGAAGTGTTGCTACACCTGCCACACAGCTGGGTCCAAAGACTGCCTGCCTGCTCCCAGCATGCTTCTGGGTTTGTTTCCATAGCAACCAGTCAAGGAGTGTTTCCACCCTATCTACCCACTCCAGGATAGACATTAATAAAATAAGCATATAGAAGAAAGAGTAAAAGACAGGTTGAATAAGTCTAAGCCATTATTTTTATAGCACTGTGGCCCTAAATTATTCCCTGTGATGGTCCCCTTTATAACACAAGATAATAGAAGCTAGATTACAAGGTCTTTCCTGCTAAGTGCTCAGAGTTATTTCAAACCCATTATCGCATTATTCTGACAGCATTCCTCAGAGGTAAGGAAGGTCTCAGTTGACAGGTTGGGAAACTAAGGCACAGAATCATGAAATGACCACCTTACCTAAGGCAAGACGATGGCAGCAGTGGGAGGGGCTCAAGAATCTTGCCTTCAAAATCTGCCTTTTCATTATACTTCTCTGCTTCCCTGTAGCCATCAGCTTTAAGCTCCAGAGAAAATCAATTCGACGTGATTTTGATTAAATACCATCCTCACCAGATTTTGTGTTAACGGTCAAAGCAGCCACAATGACAGAGGGCAGGGTCTGCTACTGCCGAGGACAGTGAGCGGAACCATCAGAGGGAAGGGCAAGTGAACCCAGAGATTGGGAAGCTGAAAAGCAACTGTATCTATGTAATTACCTGATGACATGTGAGAGGCTTCCAAGAATTGGTGGGAAATGTCCAGAACCTTGGAATTCCCCCTTTTCATGAACGTTATAAAGGTCCCCAGCATTTTACCTACATTTTTTTTTAAACAAGATAAAGAAACCACCACCCCACTCGGGAATAACAGCAGTTCACCCCATTCTCACGGGGCGCGTTTGTGACAAAAATGAGACAGGTAGGGAATCAAACGTGGCCAAAACAATACAGGCCTGGGCAGTGCTGTACACGGGGTCGCTGTGGTAAACTGAGGACTTGGTAGAGTGTATTTGGCCTTATTTCTACACTCGCAACCAGGGGCCTGGAAAACTAGCCCTATTTTGGGAAAGATCTCCATTGTTCTGAGATAGAAGTGTTTCGAATACATGTTCTCCAAGCTGAAAAGGTGCTCCCACAATAGCCTTCCATTAAGGAACTTTCATCATGGAGCGACCACATAAGATGAGTCATTTGTGTCTCTGGCTGTTTATTATGCCTGAAGGCTAGCTGTAGGTAAGAGCCACCGGGTTCTTTACCTTGGCCCACCGTAAAATGTAGCAAACTCTGCATTGACATCTCTTGCTGATACTGATCAGGGATTACTCCCGGGTGTTCAAGGTCACTAGCACTAGGTCAAGATGATGATTCACCTCATTGCTGGTTTATTATGCAACCCACCAATGATATTACCCACTGACTATGCAATATTTGCTATATGATGCATATGCCTTTTGAAAGATCTATAAGTCCCATTATATATACCTGCTGGAAAATACACTCATTCTCTTAGTCTTGACATAGGGACAAGGAGCCCGTATGCTCTGCCATCTGTCCTTATTATTTTCCACAATCATAATGTTGTTAGGTGGCCAGAATAGGGACGAAGGGGGATTGCCTCCCCAAATGCCTGCCTACGGCCACCACAAAGGGGCTCCCGAGAAATCAGGCACCCATCAGATGCCTATGGGAAGATCCAAACTGAGCATGTGCAGACACAAGCCCCCTAGGTCCAGGTGGGAGGTCCATCTGGGTGCTCTGACTAGGCCATGTCACATGACATCACCCAGGTGGGTGCGCTTAAACTCAGCCAATGAGGTCAGCCAATACCTTCAACCACGCCTTCCCAGCTAGAGGAGATAAGAGTCTAACACAGGAAGGCCAAGCGTCTTGGACTTTTCTTTTACTCCCCTCTCTGACTGCTCCTTGTTCAGGTGTGCTTTTGCAGGTTGGAGGGCGGAGGGGCACACGTGCTGGCCAGGTCGTGGGGCCTGAGCTCCCTCTTGGGCCTCTCTCAGGGCACTCTTTGGGGATTTCCTGCTCTTGGCCCCTGGGATTACCTGGGAATACTTGAAACATCCCTCTTCCTCATAAAACTCACCTGGATTTACAAAAGTGCTTCTGTGTGAATTCTGTCAGTCTGGGGAAGCAAGAACCAAGGTGTAAACCACTCCAGAAACCTAACAAAGTGAGGACCCTTTCAAGTGTTGGGGACCCCTGCACCCCAACAGGTAGTTATGAGTTGGAATCTACTCAAAGGTACTAAGAAGAACATCATGCTAGCACAGTCCATTGGTGGGTTAGGGGTGGGGTGTACACACGGTTAGCACCCTTGGCTGCTAACCAAAAGACTGGCGGCTTGGCTCATCTCGATATGCCTTAGAAGAAAGGCCCGGCAATCTAGCTCTAAAAGCCAGCCATTGAAAAACCCCAATGGGGGTCTTAAAGGCTTGAAGATAAACAAGCGGCCATGTAGCTCAGAAGCAACAAAGCCCACATGGAAGAAGCACACCAGCCTGTGTGACCACGAGCTATTGAAGGGATCAGGTATCAAGCATCAAAGAACAAAAAATCATATCATTGTAAATGAGGGTGAGTGCAGAGTGGAGACCCAAAGCTCAACTGGACACCCCCTTACTGTGGGGAGGAGATGAGCCAGTCAGGGTGCAGGGTAGCAATGATGAAACATATAGCTTTCTTCTAGTTCTTAAATGCTTCCCCTCCCCCCACTATCATGATCCCAATTCTACCTTGCAAGTCTGGCTAGACCAGAGGATGTACATTGGTACAGATAGGAACTGGAAACACAGGGAATCCAGGACAGATGTCCCCTTCAGGACCAGTGGTGAGAGTGGCGATGCCTGGAGGGTGGAGGGAATGTGGGGTAGAAAGGGGGACCTGATTACAAGAATCTATGTATAGCCTCCTCCCTGGGGGATGGACAGCAGAGAAGAGGGTGAGGGGGTGGTGGGGATGTCGAAAAGGGTAACATATGACAAAATAATAATAATTTATGAATTATGAAGGGTTCATGAGGGAGAGGTTCAGGGAGGAAGAGGAAAATATGAGTAGCCGATATTAAGGGCTCAAGTAGAAGGCAAATGTTTTGAGAATGATGATGGCAACAAATGTACATATGTGCTTGATACAATGGATGTATGTATGGATTGTGATAAGACTTGTATGAGACCCCAATAAAATGATTTAAATAATTAAAAAAAATAATGAAAGAAAAAAAGAAAAACCCTATGGGTTCCCCTCTGTCTACACAGGGCTCCAGGAGAGCAATCTGTTCTGTTAGGAAGAGCCCTGACAGGGTAGTAGGTTATGCAGTTGGCTGCTGATCAGAGGTCAGCTGTTGGAAACCAGCAGCGACTCCACAGAAGAAAGATGAGGCGTCCTACTCCCGCCTGGGAAAAAGCAGCTATTTACAATCTTGACAACTCACGGGCAGACCTACTGTGCCGTACAGCAGCAGTTCCCAACCTTGAGGTCGAACGACCCTTTCACAGGGGTTGCCCGATTCATAACAGTGGCAAAATGACAGTGATGAAGTAGCAACAAAAATAATGTGACTGTTGGGGGGTCCCCACCCCATGAGGCACTGTATGAAAGGGTGGTGAGAACCACTGCCCTACAGGGTTGCTCTGAGCGGAAAGCGACTCCATGGCAGTGCGCTTGGTTCGGGTCTGACTGACTGGCAATGAGTGCGGTGTGTGGGGTTAGCTCTACTCTGACAACTGCACAGAGCATGACTCAGGGCAAGGAGGAGGCGTCTGCTCTCTGGAGAAGCCTCACCTGTCATGCCTGCGGGGGATAAACACAGGAAGGCAAACGAAAACTGGAACATGGCGAGGCAGGGAGGGTCACCCCACACGAGGGCCTCTGGCACGGTGGCCAGATTCATAGATCAAAACCTCTTTGGACAGGATGGAATGTAGTGTTTAACCAAGCAGCGAAAAGGGCACGGTTTCTATTTCTGAGGTCAGATCTAAGAGGAGGGACAGGTCTATTAAGTTTATTCATAACATGGGAAGGCTTTGGAAATATATCATCAAATGGAAAAGTTTTGCATCGAAAACTAGTCTTTTCCCAACCTCATTCAAGAGGCAGGGCAATTCGTCCCTTTGAGAATTTAGAGTGATACTTTTATGTAGTGGGGAGATTAGGAGACCGAGAGGACTCAGTACACGTAGCAGTAAATCTTCCACAGATCTCAAGAAGAGCAAAGGCATTTGAACACATGGTAGAAAGGGTTATCTGGGGTGGGGGTGGGGTGGGGGTCTAGGAGAATTCAAGGGGCACAAGTGAAGTATTTCAAATATAATTGCAAAGAAAGATTTATTCTTTGCTGCTTTCAGCGGATGGCTTGGAGGGAGAAGAATCTCTTCACTGAGACCCTGATGCACACTGCTGTTTGCCCTCTTGACCATGCTACCCTTCTTTTGCTACACAGAGCTATTTTGAATCTGTCATAAACACAGATATTCCCCCCGCCACGCAATGATAAACAGGCTGTTACAAAGCGCTGAGAAGCCAGACAGAGTGTTTCCACATCTCGAACCCCAGTGATTTCTATGGCTTCACATATTTTCAAGAGCAGTTCAACCACATGCTTAACTTCAACATAGAATTCCTTTCACCAGCTATGGAAAGGGGAAGGAAAAAAAAATCAAAGGGACTATTGCTTCTGTGGAAGTGCTTGTACATGACTCCAGGGAAATTAGCCTTTCCCTCATTCCAATGGGCTTTATGTGGCTGTCCCAACCTGGCGGCACTAAGCCTCCAGAATGCATGCTTCTGTGTGTGCCACGGTCGCTGAGGCTGGACAGGCCCCAAGAGCCTCGGAAAGCCCGCAGAGAAGGCTGTACAGCGCTGAGGCTGTTCGTTAACCCGGCAGAACACCTGGACAAGTCATGCTACGCAGTCCCCCTGCAAGGGCTGAGTTATCTCCATCCCTTTCAAGGTACCATTTGCAGAGACAGGGGCAGTCTCCATCTATAGACTCTGTGAACATCCTCTGCTATTCCACTTGGACCAGCAAGCTCCTGATCCAGGACACCCAAGCATAACCAAAGCAGACTCTGAGGGGCTCCACAGGGCAGAGTAGATCTGCTCCATTGGGTTTCTGAGACTGTACCTATTTCCAGGAGCCAACAGCCTCATGTGTTTCTTGTGGAACAGATGGTGAGTTTGAACCACCAACCTTGAGCTTAACAGACCTATGCTTAATCCATCATGTCACCAGGGCTCCTTGCCAAAGGACCCAAACCACTCACCATCACTGTCGGTTCTGACTCACAGCAAAGTGGGGCAAAATGTCAGTGGTTCTGAAACCCAGAAATCAGCCTGCTTTCACTTCTGGTCAGTCACCTGCTGGCCCCTCCCTGGGCTAGCCCTGAGTGGCATCCTCTTGTTGAGAAGAAGTACAGAGCCTCTTTAAGAGTTTAGATTCAAGGTGAATCAAACTGGGTTTAAACATCAGCTCCCCTGCTTACTAGCACTGAGACCTTGAGCAAGCTATTTAACTTTCCTGAGCTTCGATAGATCTGCCTCTTTAAGTTTGAGGATAAAATAATGAGATCATTTATGTAAATAATTCCGTAAACACAGGGAGTAGTGGATAAATATTAGCTATTGTCATGGACTTCTACTTGGGAGACACAGCCTAACTTTCTCCTGTCTGAATATTCCCTCATTCAATAAACTAGTGATGATCTACCTCAGGGATCAGGGAACCATCACAAAGCTTCCACTGCTATTTTTTTTAATCAATTTATTGGGGCTCATACAATTCATCACGATACATAGATCAATTGTGTAAAGCACTTCTATACATTTGTTGCCCTCATTATTCCCAAAATTCGCTTTCCTCTTGGGTTCCCGGAATCAGCTCATTTTCCTTTTTTCCCTTCCCCCTCCTTTCCTCCTCCCCTCTCCCCCATGCACCCTTGATAATTTATAAATTTATAAATTATTATTGTATCTGATATTACAGTGTCCAGTGTCCAGTGTCTCCCTTCACCCACCCCTCTGCTGCCTGTCCCCCAGAGAGGAGGTTATATGCAGCTCCTTGTGATCAATTCCCCCTTTCTACACCCCCCTTCCCTCCTGCTATCGCCACTGTCACCCCTGGTGCTTCCACTGCTATTAATGTGAGTGCCCAAGGTTTAGACTGTGTGCAAATGTCCAAACACGAGAGAGTTCTATGCAAACTAGTTGCAAATATACACACTTGCAAGCTTGTGTGTGACCCTCACGTGGATTCCCATGCCTAGTGAGTGTCTTGATGAGGTCAAATATCTTTCTTCAACAACACAAAAGAGAACTATACACATGGACTTCCCTAGTGGACTACCCAGAAACTAAACTGAGCACATCTGTGGGAAGATACGATTGAGAGGTGTCAGACCAGCAAGTATCATTTTTCTGAAGATCATCCAGTGATGATTGCAGCAGTACATTGACAGGTAATCGCCAGAAGTTCAGGCCAGATTCAGAAAAGGCCATGGAACAAGGCATATCATGGCTGATATCAGATGGCTCTTGGCTCAAAACAGAGAATACCAGAAAGATGCTTACTTGTGTTTCATGGATCATGCAAAGGCATTCAACTGTGTGGACCATAATAAACTGGAAGACTTTGAAAAGAATGTGAATTTCAGGACATTTGAGCTCATTTCGAACTCGTACGTGGAGCAAGAGGCAGTTGTGCGAACAGAACAAGGGCAGACTGCATGGTTTAAAATCAGGAAAAGTGTGCATCGTGTGTGTGTTCTTTCACCATGCTTGTGAAATCTGTATGCTGAGCAACCCATCGGAGAAGCCAGATAATACGAAGAAGAGTGTGGCATCAAGAGTGGAGAAAGGCTTAGTAACAACCTTCGTGAGATGCAGATGATACAACCCTGCTGGCTGAAAGTGAGGAGAACTTGAAGCACTCGCTGACGAAGACCGAGGATTGCAGCCTTCAGTGTGGATTACAACTCACTGTTAAAAAGGCCCAAATCCTCACCACTGGACTAAGAAATGATAAATGGAGAAAAGGTTGAAGTTGTCAAGGATTTTGTTTACTTGGATCCACAATCAACGCTCAAGGAAGTGGCAGTCAAGAGATACAAAGATGCATTGCATTTGATAAATCTATTGCACAAGACCTCTTAGAGTATTAAAGAGCAAGGCTGTCACTTCGAGGACTAAGGTTTGCCTGAGCCAAGCCACAGTATTCCCCATTGCATCCTATGTGTAAGCTGCACCTTGACCAGGAAGACTGTACAAGAACTGAGGCATTTGAATTGCGCCGGAGGAAAGTACTGAAAGTGGCATGGGCTATAAAAGGACAGACCGATCTGTGGGGGAAGAAGTAAGACTGGAGAGCTCCTTGAAGGCAAGGATGGCAAGAGTTCACCGGACACGCTTAGGACATGTTGTCAGGAGAGACCAGTCCCTGGAGAAGGACATCGTGTTTGGTAAAGCGGAAAGGCAGTGAGAAAGAGGAAGGTCCTCAGTGAGATGGACTGACGCCGTCGCTGCACCAGGGGCTCAGACATAGGAACACGTGTGAGGCTGACATGGATTGTACAGTGCTTCGTTCTGTTGTGCACAGGGTCATTCTGGGTAGGAGCTGACTCTATGGCACCTAGCAACAACAACAACACAGATGAGGTCACTATGATTGAGAATTAGAAATAGAGTTGGTTGTTGCTGTTGTTGTCCTCACTATAGTTTGTTTTGTTTGGTGAAGTTAGTAAAACACCCCTCCTTCTGGCCCCAACCTATCTCTTTCCAGGAGACTGAAACAAGCAAGTCAATCCACCATTCACATGAGAAGATATACGAGTTATCAAGAAGTACCTGAAAAGATGAACCTCACGAATGATTCAATGAATAAAAATGAACCCCATGACACTGTTTCTTCTATCTAAAATGCAACTTGTCACATGGTAATATTCAATGCCATCAAAAGCAGTGAAAACAATATACCAAGGAAAATGAACATTGTAAAGGAAATAAGATAAAATGTGAAGAGCAAATATCTATCATGAAAGAAGTGGAGGCATGTTTATTTCCTTTGTATCAAGTACAATATTTGTATTCCAATTTTTCTGTAATAACTGTTTATTATTTATGTTATCTGACTTTTCCAAATGTGTTCCAGTTTATCAGAGATTTTTTCCCCTATGAGTTTACTCACATTTAAATATAGCCCTCTAAAGAAACAAAACTTTAAGCCCAAAGAATAACTTAATTGCTGAAATCTCAGCTCCTCTGCCAAGTAGAAGAGATTCCTAGAGGTAGGTCAGTCTCTGGTCCTTCTTCAACCCTCCCTTCCCAAACCACAGTAAATGCCAGGGAAGCCTCAGAGATGGCTGTAGAGTCTAAGACTGATGGAAGAGTTACAAGTAACAGTGACAGGTTAAGCAGACACAGCTATCGCCCCCAGAGACCAGGCTCTGGTCAGCAAGGAGTCACCGAGTCTGGGGGGATAATGGTGACCTTTTCTGCACAGCCAGTAGGTGACTCAGAAGGCGATGAAGGCCTGACCCTGAGAATATTCCCCAGTCAGCCTTTCTCATGGGATGGCCTGATCTCAGGTAACAGAACAAGGGTGGTCCTTTCAAGCCATCCCTGTGCCCGTCTCCTGTCCTGGTTCAGGATGTGAATGACAACTTGTTGTGTCATGTGAATGACATGCAGTTGTGTCGGGCTTTGCGATGATGAAAGGCAGGTTCTACCAACTTTGTGAAAGTGTAGTATTGCTAATTGCTAGAATTCAGCATTCATCGTGTACTCTATTATTCTGGGGCATCTGGCCAAATATAATTAGCAATTTTTCACATCCCTCTAATGCCACTTCCTCTGAAGAGAAAAGTCAGCATTATTACTGTCATTACCCTCTGAAACACACAAGAATATTATGACAGCTGATGCCACGGCAGGTCACTGGCAAAACCAAAATTAAACTTTATTTCCTGCCTCCTTTATTAGCAGCTAGAAGTTTCATGAAATCACACATTTTTTTCCTCTAGTGCGAAAGACCACAAGACACGCTATGTAAATGTAAGATAAATAAATTGGATGCGATTTGCTCTCATCTCAAATAAAAATGACTGCGTGTTTTTTAATTATGCAGTACGATCGCGCTTTTGTTCACGATGGGCTCTGGCGGGGAAAGAACTGTCCTGAAATCAGAGCGGCAAAGATCTGATGGTAGCGTTCCCACTAGGAAAATCAGCCCTCTCTTTTGCACCTCATTCTCACTAGCTTTGAAATAGGCAGCTAAGCACAGTCCCACCCAAACCTCACAATCATGATGCGAGGATCATCAATATGATTGCTCTACAGTCAGACAAAGGAAAATGGGAACAAAATGTTCTCAAAAGGAAAATGGAAGAAAGCATTTTAATGAACGCCAAGTTGTAAACGATAAGAATAAAATGGATAACTTTTAAAGTGTACCGTTCACTGTGTTTTGAAAACTGTTCCCACCTCAGCAGTCAAGATTTGGGTTAGACCCATGACCCCAGAGTTCCCTTCACATTCCACTGAAGTCAAACGGCACTTCTCCCGACAGCTATTGATCTGTTTCTATCAGTAAAGATTACTACTCTATGGAACCTGGCTTCCTTCAAGCAAGAGAGTGTCTGTGTAGACATTCATTGATGTGGCTACGTGTGCTCATTCCTTTGTATTGCTGCCTAGTTCAGTAAGCGTCGGTCCGCTAACTGCAAGGTTGGCATTTCAAACCCACCAGCTGCTCTGCGGGAGAAAGATGAGGCTGTCTGCTCCTGTGAAGATTCACAAAGCCTCAGAATTAAGAGTCGGAATTAACTCAGCGGCAGTGGATTATTGTGCTGATGGACATTTGGGCTGTTTCCAGTGTGAGGCTATTACAAATAAAGCTGCTACAAATAAAACAGTCTTATGGCTGATCCCACTACGAGACACACCGTCCCTTGCTGGCCCAGGGCCCTAAGGGGGACAACACTGGAGACTCAGTGTCGGGACTGGACCGGACCAACCCCGCGACACCCAGGCAAACCACTAAAGGCGTGCTGCAGAGCAACCATAGGAGCAGAGCAGGGAGCCCCCGAGGGAGTACAAAGGACAGACTCTGGGGCCAGAGCATGGTACCCCATTGGACCTGACTGAAGGACATGCTTAGAGATCAAAAATCAGACCTGATCTATTTACAGGTTTTTCTTTCTTTAAAAAAAATTTTTTTGTCTTTTAATTAATTTATTCTTCTATGGGTTATTGGTTTTCCTTTTGTTGTCATCACTGTGTTCTCATTCATCGCCTATCTTGCTATGGCTTGATTTTTGGTGCATTTATTATCTCTACAGATCTATCTAGATAAGATAG
>NW_022103915.1:47278618-47280238 GCF_000313985.2 Echinops telfairi
CAACTGTTATCCCAATCCATACACACATCAATTGTGTAAAGCGCATTTGTACATCGTTTCTCAAAACATTTTCTCTCCACTTAAACCCCCGACATTAGATCCTCATTTATCCCCTTCCTCCCCGCTTCCCCCTCCCTCATGAGCCCTTGACAGTTTATAAATGGGTATTTTGCATATAGGAGTTTTTTATTAAATCATTTTATTAGGGGCTTGTACAACTCTTATCAAAATCCACTCATACATCCATTGTGCCAAGCACATTTTCACATTTGTTTCCCTCATCATTCTCAAAACATTTGCTATCTACTTGAGCCCCTGGTATCCGCTCATTTTTTCCCATCCCTCCACGCTCCCCACTCCTTCACAAACTCTCGATAATTTATAAATTATTATTATTTTGTCATCTCTTACACTGTCCGACATCTCCCCTCACCCACTTCTCCACCGTCCATCCCCAGGGAGAAGGCCATATGTAGATCCCGGTAATCTGGTCCTCCTTTCTCCCCCACCTTCCAACCACCCTCCCAGCATTGCCATTCTCACCATTGGTCCTGTGGGGTTCGTCTGTCCTGGATTCCCTGTGTTTCCAGTTCATATAGTTTCAATGTTTTAGAATTAATACTTAGGTCTGCATTTCATTTTTAATTAATTCATGTTCAATGAGAAATAAAAGTGAAGATTATTGTTTGTTTCTGTATGAATACCTAGTTGTTACAGCACTATTTATGGAATCAGTGATCTTTCCTCCAATGAATTACCTTAGTACCTTTGTTGAAAATTACTTGACCAAACATATGAGTCCATTTCTACTTTATTCTGTCTCATTTATCTGTTTGTCTGTCATCAAACCAATACCACATTCTTGGCTACTGCAGTTTTGTACTAAGTTTTAAAACCAGATAGTATAAGGTTTTCAAGTTTGGGCTTTTATTTCAAGATAGTTTTAGCTTTTATCAATACTTTACACTTCCATGTAAATTAAAACTAGCTTGCCAATTTCTTTATAAACTCTACTGGAGGAAATTACTGTATCTATAATATTGAGTCTTCCGATACTTAAACATGGTACATGGCTCCATTTATTTAGGACTTCTCTCAGCAATGTTTTGTTGTATTCATTAGATATATTTCTGGGTATTTGGTGTTCCTTGATGGCATTGTAATGGTAATTTTAATTCACTTTCCAATTACTTTATACCAGTTTTACCCTGTCCTATAGGGTTGCTATGAGTTAGCAGTGACGAGTTTGGAGGTTTTTGGTAGAACTGAGTAAGAACTCCTGGTGGCTTAGTGGGTTATATGTTGGGCTGTTAACCACAAGGTCAGTGGTTTGAATCCACTATCCACTCCATAGGCGAAAGATGTGGCTTGCTATACTATCAAATACCCACAGGGGCAGTTCTACCTTGTCCAGTAGAGTTACTATGCGTCAGAATTGATGGCAGTGAGTTTGGTTTGGGTTTTGATATGACTAAGGCTATTTACATTTAGAATTTCTATCTCCTTGAGATATTGACTCCATCATTTTAAAATGCCCCTTGAGATAGTTTATTGTGCCAACATGGCCGATAAACACATGTGGGGTTAATTGAAGGGCAGAGTGATAAATGGCTCAGTGAG
>NW_022103915.1:47280881-47282356 GCF_000313985.2 Echinops telfairi
GAAGATCCTGGCTGGTGCAAACTGGTAATGGGCTTCTAGTTTCCAAAAAGTGGCAGTTTGAGTCCATAGATCAGTGACCTGGAGGAAGAGTCTGGCAATCTGCTTCTGAAAAATGGTCATTGGACACCGTATGCGTGCCCTTCTGTTCTGATATGTCCGGAGTTTCATGAGCTGAGATTATCTTGAGGACAACCAGGGTGGGCTGTTGTGGGCTTTGTTTTTGGTTTTTACCTTTGTTGTTGGTGTTTTACATGGGGTCTTACTTCTTTTTCTTTTACTTATAATGCATCCCCACCTTTATCTTAAGGAGCCCTGTGGCTCCATGGGTTAAGTGTTGGCATGCTAAACACAAGGTCAGTGGTTCAAACCCACCAGCTGCTTTGTGGGAGAAAGATGTTCTTATGCAGATTTATAGCTTTGAAAATGCTCGGGAGCAGTTCTTCTCCGCCCTATAGACAGAATCGATGCCATGGTGGTAAGACATTTGTTGTTTGGTACCATCAAATCAATCTCTTACTCACAGAGACCCCTACGCAACTGAGGAGAACTTCGCGATAGGGGTTTTTCAGGCAGGTGTTCATGAAGCCCCTGGGTGGGTTGGCTCCACCAACTCCACCACTTAGCAGCAGAGCGCTGAACTGCTGTGCCACCAGGGTTCTATCATTTATCACTGGCCAGCGGCATGTATGTAACCCGTCCTTCTCAAATAGGACCACGGGTTCATTGTTCTGCCTGCGGCCACTGAACCACATGTGAAAGTGACCCTGCTTACTGCTGACCTCGGGAGAGCTTGCTTTGTGGGGGTTCGACTCTTGGGTTGCTTGTCTACAGCTCCATCTTGCTGGCTTCTGTGTCCATTGTCTATTGCTGTGCAGCAAATTAGTCCGGCTGATGACGTCACGATCTCACACGCTTTCTGACGGTCAGGGTCTCGGGAGCAAGGTAGCCGATTGTTCAGAGCTGGGGTCTTCTGAGGTCTTACAAGGTTGCAACCAACCTGCTTGCAGAGGCCGCAGTCATCGGTCATCTGAAGGCATGGTGTGGCATGTTACTTTTTCTGTATTGTTTGATGAGTAGAAGCCATTTAAAAGACAAGGCAGGCAATGACGCCAGGTCCTGGACTTAAACTGTCCAGAGCGAAAATTCTAGCTCTGCCTCTCATAGCTTGTTTGATTTGGGGCGAAGGGAGTCATACAGCTGCAGTGCCCTTCTCTATAAGATGGGGCACAGAAGCGATTGCAGTTTAGGAACTTAGTTGTGTGAATTCGGGAGAGTGCTTGCAAAGCGCTAGCCCAGCCAGCAATGAAGGTGTGTGCTTGTGCGGGGTACTGACACCAGGCAAAGAGGTCGTTCGGAACATGTTTTTCAACCCCATTCACATCACCCCATTGTCTCCCCTTGTGGCTTAAGGACGTAATGTAATCGTTTATGCTTTATATCGATAGCAGACGTTTCTTTTTTTTTTTTTTTTTTTT
>NW_022103915.1:47283937-47285376 GCF_000313985.2 Echinops telfairi
GCACAGCAGCAGCGCTCGGGCCCCCGGAGCAAGGTCATTCATTATCCGCAGCCCCGACGCCGGCGCACAGCAGGCCGGGCAGGCGGCTCATCAGCATTCCGTATCTCCCCTCGCTAAATTTGCCGTTGCATTTGGAATGCCTCTGATTGCACACGTTTTATATTCCGGGCTTCCTCAGAGAACGGATGCCACGGGAGCGATCTGACAGGCAGCCGCGCTCACGTGCATGTATTTGCCAGCAAACAGAGGAGGGGAAAGTTACTAAAACACTCTGCTGACAGCTGTGAATGCATGGAGGATCGTTTCGCTTATAAAAATTCTTTTTCCATAGTGGGGGGGAGACCCCCAAAAATACATAACTCGAAGAAGACTTATGGAGAGGAAGAAATCGCCAAGAGCATCATTTTAATACGTTGGTGCTTCGTAAACTCTATAATAGGCCCCAATAAGAGCCAGTAAACAGCCGAGGAAGTCCAAGGCCACTCATTCATTCAAGCCCCTGAGATGGACTCCGTATTAAAAGGCACTTCCGGCCTCCCTACTTGGCAAACCTGAGAAATTACCCATCTCAGAGCCGGTGCCCTTCATAAGATAATTTATATTTATACTTAATTACCCTTTTCTCAAAATTTCTTAGATGTGATCAACCAGATGACATCTGAATTGCCACCTCACAAAAGAAATAAATGAGGGGCATTGCTTTTATGGACTGTGAAAGGGATGTGTAATTTGTACTCCCGATCAGCAGAGCTACTAAAGATGGAAATTTATGATTTCTGCCCCCCAGGAAAACCTCATTAAGCTTCTTGAAGAGCGGGAAGCCTTGTGAGCAGTAATCAAAGAGTGTAACACCTCGTGAGTGGTCCACAGAGCCTCTTCTTCTGACCAGTCCACCGCCGGGGACAGGGGCGCGCGGACAGGCTTCTGACCCAGCACACGGTGAATTAACGCACCGGCACAAAGTGCGCTAGGTAGCCCAGATCACACCGTGTCTCGCTGAGCATCTTTGCTGAGAGAAAATATTGGCCTTTCGTCTTTGTCAATCCCCAGGAACCATGAGCAAACAAGAGGCAGATTGATGTGCGCGCTCAGGGCAAATCCGAAGATAGAACAGCCCAGATATGGAGGCAGGGGAAGGCTCCACTGTCAGGCCTGAGCGAGTGTCTGTGTGTGACACTCCTCAACACATAGTCAGTGTGACTCAGAGCCACCCTCTGAGTTTGTGTTGTGTGCGCGCACGTGTGTCTGGTTCTGCTGCTCTTGAGAACCCAGCCTCACACAGCTGGGAATCAAAGCACATTTGTACATATGTTGCCATCATCATTTTCAGAATATTTTCTTTCTGCCTGAGTCCTTGGTATCAGCTCCTCTTTTTACCTTCCTTCCCCCACCCTCCCATCCTCATGGACCCCTGAAAAAATGATGTTATTATTATTTTC
>NW_022103915.1:47285758-47287293 GCF_000313985.2 Echinops telfairi
GCCCACCGTGTAAAAACCATGCCACCAGGGCTCCTGATGGGTATTGGCCTCATCCATCAGGTAGATGTCAATAGGAAGGCTTAGATTCCATCATTAAGTGAAGGCTGTTTTCATAGCAAAAATCTATATAGCAAATGGATTTACTACCCACAGATACAACTCTTTCAGGTGCTTGGTTCACGAATTAAAGATGCTTGCATTCCTCCCCAAAGTACAATTTAAACCGTGATGTGCAGTCGTCATTCTTGGTGCAAAGACACCAAGCCTGCCTGTGGCAATTAGCTCATTATCCTATACTAACAAGACGTATTACTATCTGCAAGTGGCATTAACCTTCTTCCTCTTTAGTGCAGAATTTAATACAAAGCAGATCCGTCCCTCTCACCATCCAATAGAGCATTTCATTAGCAAAGGATCAAAAGCATCTTGTTGTCATGTCGCTGTACAGAACAGACTCTAAAGAAATCATGAAGGACAGCTTAAGTGTTATTTCCTGAAAGAAAAGGCAGTCAACAAAAAATTAGACCACAGAAGATGACAGCTGCAGAATCATAACATGTTTCATTCCATCTTCCCAGCCCAGAAAACTCTATTAAGATAACATACAACAGGAAGCCCAGCCAAACGAAGTAAGAGTGGTTTTGATAAAGATGTACTCAGGACTTGAAAAGGTCCCCAAAGGTGCTCATTAGAGAATGCCAAATACTGTTATTAGCCTTCCACATGGTAGTCCGGTCAGGTCTCGAAAGACTGTGCTAGATTATAACACGCACACACACACACACACACACACTCCTGCAATTAAATAGGGTTGAATTTCCTCCATTCCCTAATCACATTCCCTCCACCCAGAAAGGATTTTATTACAGCTTCTCTAGAGGAGACTTTGGGAATTGCAGTGACATGCTATGCCAGCAGAAAGATAGGAAAACGTAGAGTTGACTATACAGTGGTGTCATTTCTAATGCCTCCTTACGAGGCAGCATCCATTTGCCTGCATATAAAACCTAAACCCCTACGGCTTTGTTCAGAGGCTGAAGCAATACAGACGACCATTTAACACGAGTCACAGAAAAGAAATCCCGGAGCCACCCTTCCTGTGAGGAGTTCCCATCTCCAACAGGCATGTATGATTAAACGATGTCAGTCAATTACATTTCATTTTTTATGCCAGCTGGCATTCATTATGAAACCTCAGAAATGTGTCAGGAGGGGTAATTTGGCGAATGGCTATTGGTTCTGCCATTTGAAACTGACAAGTATCCAGCAGCCCATTTTATTCTCTCAGAGATCGTTCATTTCAAGATACGGGGCTTTGGCTAAGTAGACTGTGTTTGGGTCATTATGTGTAATATGTGTAGTATAGTAATCCCTTTTTTGTGTGCTTTAAATGCCTTTAGTATGAGGTCCTATCTATAAGGAATGTGAGTTCTCTTAGTAAAAGTGATTTTTTTATTGCATAAATATTTTATGATATGTATTTCCCATCTCTTGGCCTGACACTTTATTACCACCGACTTTTATTAATTCTGAGC
>NW_022103915.1:47287393-47289426 GCF_000313985.2 Echinops telfairi
ATTACAATTGCTTAACTTCTCCCAGGATTAATTTGCCTAACCACAGTCCCCGAGCCATCCAAGAAAGCCATCATTTGGAAGTGTAGTGGGAGGCTTCAGATGTGATCATTCTTAACTCCCTTTTATGGAGTTTGTGTGAACTCAAAGACGGTGTTTATTGGGAGATATTTCATGAGCGGCTCATGAAATCGAATACAGCCAAACTCTCCATTGTTAGGCAGCTGAAGCCCTTGTCTGGGGACTTCATTACGTGCTAGCACCTCTGTGTGAGGCCAGATTGAGCAAGGGAAAGTGGAAAAATTCACACACACCTTGGTTAGCTCAGGCTAGCGACTCTTATCCAAAGTGGAAATGGCAGCCGAGACAAGCTTTGCCTTCCCCTGGGATTCATGCAGGCTCTCACCATATCAGTTACCATCACAAAACTGATTGGACTATTTCCAAGTCTCTCCCCTCTCCTCTGTTCCTCCTTGGCATATCACTCTTATGTTTATGGAAGGAAGAAGGTACGAGAGGCAGCATCTCTTCAGAGAACGGGAATGACTGTAACATAGATCATTACATAGAAATACCTCAGCATTGGCTTTGAAGACTGGAGAGCAGAATGGGGTGGGCATAACATGGGCCTAAATGATTTTATCTAATGAGATTATTTTAGAAAACCCAACAAACAGATCTGAAAACAATTACTCATGCCAGAAGTTGGATGGTTCATTTTTGCAAAAATCCAAGACTCGTCACTAAATGGAAATGACCACGCATTAAAGCACTGTTCTCTTGAGTGAAATGAGTTAACAAAGTCCTTTTCTCCTTAGATGACTGTTATGGATTGAATTATGCCCCCGAAAAATATGTGTGGAAATCCTAGCAGCTATTCCTATACATATGATGCTGTTGGAAAGAGGGATTTCTTTTTTTATGTTCATGACAGCATGTTGGCTCGGGATGGATTTTAAATCTAATTAGCTCTGAGTTCTTAAAAACAAACAGCAGGATGGACAGAGCTACACCGGGGTAAGCCCAAAGTATTGCTACAAAGCCGTCTCCCTCCCTCGCATCAAGTCTATTCTGACTCATGGTGACCCCACAGGGCAGAGTGCAACTCTCTTGGTGGGTTTCCAAGGCTAACTGTTTTAAAGGAGCAGACAGCCTCATCTTCCTGCCACAGAGCGGCAGCTCTTGTGCTTAACCCACCATGCCACTGGCCTCTTTATTCAAAGTCATGGGCACCTTTCTTAAACAAAAATACTCAAACATGGAGCTGTTGTTTCTCAGCACATCCTCTATTTAGGTCGATCTGCTTCTGAAGGCTGTGCTTCCATCTCGGCTACCACTCTTCAAAGAATTCTGCACACTTCAATCTACACAACGTCAAAACGGCAGTTTGGGGGCCTCAGGAGTCTCAAATCATTCTCAAATCCTTCAAATGCTCTTTGAGTTTTGAGAACAAACAGCAGTCTAAAGGAGCCCGTTCTGGGCTGTAGGATGGATGGGTTAAGGTTTCTTAAAGAAAGGACAGCTCTTGCTACACCTGAAGCCCTGGCAGCAGAGTGGTTACATGTCAGGCAGCGATCCTCAAGGTCTGTAGTTCAAAACCACCAGCTACTCTGCAGGAGAAAGCCAGAGCTTTCTACCTCCATAGAGACTGATAGTCTCAGAAACCCGTAGGAGCAGCTCTACCCTGTCCTATCGGGTTGTTAGGAGTCAGCATCCATTTGATAACAGTGAGTTCGGTTTGGTTTGGGGTTTGGGCATTGTCATAATGGAAAAAAATTCCTCGATGCAATTTTCCTAGCCTTTTTCTGATCAATGCAGTTTTCATTTTCTTAACTCTTCTTCATGTTAAGCTCCTGTGATTGTCCTGTATCTTTCAAAAATGTATCAAAATCACTCCTTTCAGGGGCCTCAACACGGTCACCTTACCTTCTGACCTGACTTCTCTGCTTTGAATTTAACTGGCCCAGCAGGTGCCCCCTTGAGAACCACTGTGCTGACTGAAGTTTTGTGTGTGTGTGTGTGTGTGTGTGTGTGTG
>NW_022103915.1:47289742-47295991 GCF_000313985.2 Echinops telfairi
CTTGTGTTATTTTTTTTTATAAAGCAGCAGCAGCTAACTAAGACAACAATTACCCAAGCAGAAATAAACACAGCCTACTAGGCTATGAGGCAGAAGCTAGAGACTGGGGAGTCAGTCATAGGGAAAGCCAAGCCAATGGGGATGAGATGATTTCTGATAAACAAGCAGTTTCAGGATCTTGCTTACTTGGAGGTAGGTGGTGAAATGATTGCTGAAAGAGGAAACAGAAGAGGAAAGAATCTATTCTGATTCACTGATTTGCTCTAAATCACACCTCATTCAGCCAGCCTCGTACCAAAGTTCAACCGAGGGAGCACTGGGAATGCTCAAACTTCTGGGATTCTAAGACCTACTGAAGGCAAGAGAAAACTCAATCTCCTCGCCTGGCTGCATCACAATATGACGGCAGTACACACTCTGTTGTTGCTGTTGTTAGGTACTGTCAAGTGGCTTCTGTTAGATCCCGTGTCCGACAGAATGACGCACTATGCTATGCTCATCACTGTGAGTACGTTGGAGCCATCGTTACAGCCACCGTGTCCATCCATCGCCTTACGGATCTTCCTCTTTTTCACGGCATGCTGTCCTTTTACGAAGGCTCTCTCCTGATCACACGGCCAAAACATGTGAGACAACGTCTCCCCATCCTCACTTCTGTGGAACATTCTGGCTGTACTTCCAAGATAGAGCTGTTTGTCCTTTCAGCAGTTCACAGCACTTTCAATATTCTTCAGCACCGTAATTCAATGCAATGATTCTTCGTCAGTCTTCCCTGTTCACTGTCCCACTTTCCCAGGCACGGAGGCAGGTGAAAACACCATGGCTTGGATCAGGTGCGCTTTGGTCCTCAGAGCGACATCCTTGTTCTTCAACACTGTCAAGAGGTTATGTGCAACAGACGTACTCCATCCAAATAGTTTGGTTTGTTGACTGCTGCTTCCATGAGTAACCAGAATGCTCCTTAGAAGCAAGGATGGTGACACTTCATCTCACGTCCTTTGAACATGTTATCAGGAGAGCCCAATCCCTGGAAAAAGGACACCATGCTTGATAAAGTAGAGGGGCAGCGAAAAAGAGGAAGACCTTTGACAAGATGGATTGACACGGTGGCTGCAGCAATGGGCTCAAGCATAACAATTGTAAGGCTGGTGTGGAATCAGACAGTTTCATTCGGGTGTCTCTGGGGCCACTGTGAGTCAGAACGGACCGATGCCGATGGCCCCTGACAGCAACAACATACCCGGCCATGCTTAGCAACGGCCTGATTCTGGCAACTGAACAGTGATGAAATTTATTCATAATAGACTCATAAAATTTAAGCCACACACTAAAATATTATCTATGAAGATAAATCACATCCTATTCAGATAGCAGGAAGATACAATTGCGAGTGAGTACTGCTGTTATTATGCACACTGAAGTTTCTCCTCGCTCGCTGGGAGCATGCAGGATAGAGGCGAACTGCCCCAAAGGGTTTCCGAGGCTGTAATTATTACAGGCACACATCACCAGGACTTTTCTCTCCTTATTTTAACTTCCCCCCCCCCACACACACACAAAGAAATTGGTAGATTTGAACTGTTGACCTTCTGGTTAGCATGTAAACACACAGCCATTGTGCTACTGGGACTACTTAACAAGATAGAACTGCTTAAAAGAATAGGAAGATAGAAGCACACAGGATAAAGAGAAATGAGACTGAGACTGGAAAGAGAGACTAGGGTAGATCTTACAAAGATTTATACAGAATATAAGGTTCTTTATCAGTCAGCTCCTTAAGTCATTTACAAATTATTTTTTAAAGAAAATAAGACTCTTATGTTAACAATCTCAGTGTTAACATAAACTATGGTATACTTATACATGTGTATATACAGATTTTCACTCCAGTTATAGGTCCTTCATGGCTGTTTGGTTTTAGTAACCCTTAGCGTGGGTACAGAAGAAGCATGCTTTCTAGAATATTACTGGATGCAAGATAGGGAGTGGAAAGGGCTGAGGGGAGAGTGTGCCCTGGCTCTAAAGAGTGGCACTTGAATGTGTAGCAAGTGTCACTTCCAATCACTTTTCATTTGGCACAGCCAAACCTAAAGTCAGTTGTGTGAGAAGTCCAATTTCTCCCACAAGCAGGGTCCCAAAATAGAAGGGGCAGGAAAGGTTGTTTTTTTTAACTACAAAACCTGGACTTCACCTCTCTTTGCTTTTAAGTTTTACGTAAATCTAAAACGACCAGGATTCGTTAGTTACACAGGAAATGATAAACCCGCGGGCAGCTCACGTTGCTGTTTGTGTTGTTGGGAGGTGTCAAGGCGGTGCCGACCAAGAGTGACTTCGCACTACTGAGCCAAGCATGGCCCAGCCCTGCACCCTCTTCACAATTGTTAGGTTGGAGACCCTGGCTTTGTGTCCATCCATCTCACCGAGGGTCTTCCTCTTTTTGCTGCCCCTCTGATCTACCAAACCTGGTGTCCTTTTGCAGGAGCCCTGGTGGTGTGGCGGCGACCTGTTGGGCTGGGCTCCGGAGCGGACAGGAACCACGAGCAGCTCTACGGGAGGAAGTCTGGGCTTTCACTCCTGTAACCAGTTACCGTCTCGGAAACCCATGGGGCATCGCTATGTGTCAGCCTGGGCTCAATGGCCATGCCTTTGGTTTTGCGATGTCCTTTTTCAGAACTGGTCTCTCCTGATAGAAGTCCACAGTACATGAGTCAGTCATCCTGTCCTTGCTGCCAAGGCGCATTCTGGCTGTGTCTGCCAGGACAGTGTTGTTTGCTTTTTTGACATTCAGTGGCACGTTCCTTTTTTCCCCAATGGTACTTTCAATTATTTTTCACCAGTACCGTCATTCAAATGCATCAATTCTGCCGTCTTCCTGATCCAATGTCCAACTTCCACATGCACACAGTAAGGCCATTGAAAAGACCCTGGCTTGGGTAAGGCACACGTTAGTCCTCTAAGCGACATCTTGCTTTTCAACACTTTACAGAGGTTTCGTGCAGCAGATTTGCCCAGAACAATATGTCGTTTGATTTCCTGGCTGCTGCTTCCATGAGCATTGATTGTGGACCCAAGCAAGAGGAAAACCTTGGTAACTGCCATCTTTTCTTCATTTATCCTAATTGGTGCAATTGTGGGGATTTTGGTTTTCTTTACATTGAGTTGTAATCCATACTGAAGCCTGAAATACTTGATTTTCACCAGCAAGTGCTTCCCAATGCTCCTCACTCTTCAATAAGCAGTTGTGTCATCTGCATATCCCAGTTGCCAATAAGCCTTCTTCTAACCCTGATGCCACACTCTTCTTCAGCTTCTCTGATGCTTCGTCAGCACACAGATTGAATGAACATGGTGAGAGGATACATCCCTCATGCGCAACTTTCTTTACTTTGAATTAATTTAAATAAATCCTTGAAATTAAGTTCAAATTATTATGTATTGTGTCATGTGTGCAACAGGAACTAAAAAGAAAACCTCGGGGGAAAAGTCTTATTACAATATGCTAAGGCTCATTGTTGTTTCTGCTCATGTTAGTAATTCAATTAGTCTTTCCTCTTCTGCCAAATAAGCCCTGGTGGCATACTGCATAAGGCATTGAGATGCTGACCACAAGGTCAGTGGTTCAAGCCCATCAGTGACTCCTTGGGAGAAAGATGAGGCTATTTACTCCCATAAATACTTAAGTTCCAAGAAACCTAAAGGGGCAGTTCTACTCTGTCCTGTAGGGTCACTGGGAGTTCTAAAGGTGGGCGGCTTGGTTTGGTTTACTTTGTCCATCACATGACATGTAGTGACTAAATCCTCCCTGAGCTTTTCCCTCTTGGAGCGACTGTACTGAAACGTCTTCCTACAAACAATTTGCTATCACAGCATTTGGCCTTCACTTGGTGAAAACTCATCTTATACAAATGAAGCCTACTTCTGTTCATTTTTCATTCATTCTTGACATTGAAAGTCTTACAACTTGGTGCCAATATGCTCATAAAGACATCTGCAGCACAGTGAAATTTTGTGATCGTGATGAGATCATCATACAGATCACACAGAACATGCTGATATACTTGGATGATATTTTTAATTGACCTTAAAATGCAAATTTTGAGAAAACAGCTAACCATCCTGAACATGACTCCTTACTCCTGCAAGACTGCCACTCCAGACGTTTGAGGATCCCCCTTTGAAAAACATTGTTACAGGCAAAGGAGAGCCATTGACAAATGTAAAGCCATTGCTGTTGTTAGTTGTCATCCCGTCAGTTCCAACCCACAGTGATCACCTGCACAATAGAAACCCTGCCCGGTCCTGCGCCATCCTCACAATTTGTTCCTGTGTTAGAGCCTGTTGTTGCAGCCACTGTGTCCACCCATCTTGTCGAGAGCCTTCCTCTTTTTGACTGGCCTTCTCCCGTACTAAGCAGTAGATCCTTCTCCCGGGATTCGTCTCCCCTGACAACATGTCCAAAGTACATGTGATGAAATCTTGCCATCCTTGCATCCAAGAAGCACTCTGGCTATACTTCTTCCAAGACAGGTTTGTTTGTCCTTTTGGTAGTGCATGGTACTTCTCCATGCCACCGTCAAAGGCACTCATTCTTGTTTGGTCTCCCTTATTCGATGTCTAACTTTCACATGTATATAAGGCCATTGAAATAACGATCGCTTTGATCAGGTGCACTTTCGTCTTCAAGACAGCCGCCCTGCTTTTCGGCACCCTGAAAGAGCGCTTGTGCAGCTGCTTTACTCAGCATCATGCATCCTTTGATCTCTTGACTGCTGCTTCCATGAGCATGTCGATCCGACAAGATGAAATCCTTGGCAACTTGAAACTTTTCTCCATTTGTCATGATGCTACCTATTACTGGCGCTGTGAGGATTTGGGTCGGCTTTACATTGAGTTATAATCCACACTGCATTCTGCAGTACTTGATCTTCATCAGCAAGTGCTTCCAGTCCTGCTCGTTTGTAACAAGCAAGATTGTGTTATCTTCATATTGCAGTCTGTTTGTCTGTTTTTATTAAAAGATCATTTTATTGGGGGTTCTTATGACTCTTGATACAATCCATACATCGATGGCATCAGGCAAGTTTGTACATATGTTGCCTTCATTCTTTTCTAGGTATTTACTTTCTATTGAGCCCTAACATTGCAGCTTACTAACTGACTTTCCTCTGATCCCGGTGCCACATTCTTCTTCATATTATCCAGCTTCTCGACGATCTGCTCAGCCTACAGACGGAACAAGTATGGTGAGAAGATACAACCCTGATGCACACCTTTCCTGATTTTTCAACCATGTAGTATTCCCTTGTTCTATTCACACAACTGCCTCTTGATCGATCTGCAAATTCTGCACAAGCACAATGAAGTGCTCAGGAATTCCCATTCTTCTCAAGGCCACCCATGTTATGGTCCACACAGTAGAATAACTTTGCATAGCCAATGAAACACAAGTAAGCATCTTTCTGGTATTCTCTGCTTTCAGCAAGATCATCTGACATCAGCAATGATATCCCTTGTTCCACATCCTCTTCTGAACTCAGCCTGGACCTCTGGCAGCTCCCTTAAATGTATTGCTACAAACATTGCTATATGACCTTCCTTTTGGGTTTCCAAATCTAGTTCTTTTCACATTTCATTATAATATTTGACTTTGTCTTCTCCAAGTGTCTTTTTGAAATCTGTTCAGCTCTTTGATTCATCATTTCTTCCATTTGCCTGCAAATTTCAGAGTCTCTTCTGACTTCCACTTTGATCTTTTCTTTTTTTCTTCTCTTTTTAATGATCTGTTTTCTTTATGTATAATGTTCTTGATGCCCTCCCATAGCTCATCAAATCGGTTGTCATTCGTGTTCAATGTGTCAAATGTGCTCTTGAAATTCAGGTGGGATGAACTCAAGGTCCGCTTTTGGTTCTCATAGACTTGTTTTCATTTTATTTGACTTCAACTTGAACTTACATTATGAGAAATTGATGGCCTGTTCCATAGTCTGACCCCTGGCCTGGCTTTAGCTGCTGATATTGAACTCTTCTATCACATCTATCCACATATGTAGTCAATTTGATTTCTGTGTGTTCCATCTGGAGATGTCCATGTGCATAGTCAAACAACACCTTTTGTGTTGTTGAAAAATAGATATTTGCTATGGACAAGTTGTTTGTCTTACAAAATTCGATCATGAGATCTCCAGCTACTTTTCTATCACTAAGACCATATTTTCCAACTACGGTTCCTTCCTCTCTGTTTACAACTTT
>NW_022103915.1:47297087-47305362 GCF_000313985.2 Echinops telfairi
TCCCATAGGCATTACTCCCATAGGCATTACTCCCACAGGCATTACTCCCACAGGCATTACTCCCACAGGGATTACTCCATAGGCATTACTCCCATAGGCATTACTCCCATAGGCATTACTCCCATAGGCATTACTCCCATAGGCTTTATTCCCATATGCTGTACTCCCAAAGGCATTACTCCCATAGGCATTACTCCCATAGGCTTTACTCCCATAGGCTGTACTCCCAAAGGCATTACTCCATAGGCATTATTCCCATAGGCATTACTCCCATAGGCTTTACTCCCATAGGCTGTACTCCAAAAGGCATTACTCCATAGGTATTACTCCCATAGGCATTACTCCCAAAGGCATTACTCCATAGGCATTACTCCCATAGGCTTTACTCCATTCGACTCTACTTTGAGAAAGCAGCTCCCCCTTAGTCACATTTTGAGGACATTCCAACCTAAGGGGCCCATCGTCTGGCACTATTTCTGACAGTGTTCTTCCACACATTAAGAATTCAGTACCTGACAGTGTTTTTATGCTATGCATGCGGTTTTCAGCGGACAACCAATTCTACTTTGTGTGTGTGTGTGTGTGTGTGTGTGTGTGTGTGTAATCTGTTCTTAGTCTGGAAGCTCTGCCAAGACTTGTTCACTTTGGGTGAACCTGGTGGCATTTGAAACACCAGTGACAAGGCTTCCAGCATGTAAGGCAAACTGAGAGAAGTGATGGTTTTAGAGCTGTAGTTTATAATCTGTTAGATCTTGAGAAATACGCTTAAAGCACTAAATAAAACCAATTTGGGGTGTGATGGTTGGCCAAGTACGGAAAAAGGAAGACCTAAACAATAAAATAAAAAGAAAAAATGAAATCCTAGAAACTAAACATTTAGTTAAAACACCAACTTGAAATCTGACCAAGAAAACTTAGGCGAAAAAAAAAAAAGAAAGAAAACTTAGGTGAAGCAGAGAAAATTGAGGTAGAAAAATGGTAACTTGACTTCCATACTCGTCTTCCCAAACCAGGGAGGCCCATCACTGACGGAGATGTGCTACCTGATTACCACCCGCTGTCATATAATGAAAACACACTTTACAGAACTGGAAAGGGCCGGAGTCTTCCCTTCCAGCTCTGCCCCTTTCTAGCTATGGGACTTGGGGGAAACCCTGAGTTTATGAAAGGAAGATTATACAAAGATTCCCGCCTGTCTCAAATATTTGTTTAGAGTGAGTTTTGTGAAACAGTCTTAAATTTATGAATTTTTGCATGAAAACAAATATTTATGAATTATGTATTATAGATAGGAGGGAACTTGTGGTTAGCTGCTATCAAGTTGCGATGATCTCATACGTGGTAATTTGTACTTTATGAATGTGCACTTTGTTATAAAATATGTTAAAGTTTTAGGGCTATGTCTTCTCCCCCTCCCTCCTTTCCCTGGGGCCTAAGTAGCCCAATAATAAGGTAATAGAATGGAAAAGTTTTGTTGTGAAACTCAAGTTTTGTTGTGAAATTACTTTGTGAACAAGAACTAGACACTTTTTGTATCAAGCTCCCACCATCGAGTCGATTCCAACTCAGAGCAACCCTAACTCTCTCTAGGGTTTCCCAGGCTGAAAATCTTTATGGGAACCGATAGCATCAACGTATTTCCCTGGGGGTGGGGGTGGGAAGTGGGGGAGGGGGGCTGGTGGGTTTGAATTGCTAACCTAGTGTTTCTCAGCGCAGTGTCTACCCCACAGGGTCACCAGGGCTCCTCTCACACTATAAGGCACAGAATATCAAATAGCAAAGGACTAGCCTTTATATAAAACTGGTCTGATGTTCCTTATAGAGTCTACTTTTCCCTGTTCTAACAAACCTTTCTCTCTTAGCTTTATCTGGGGCCTGGCAAACCTCAGCTCAGAATGACAACCATGCTAGATGCAGTGATAGAAGAGGGTAAAGGCTCTTCAAAGGAAAAGCACTGGCCACAAGGTCAAAAGGTTGGCCGGAGGGGCAGAAAAGGAGCCAGGGTGTAAAGAGGATGGTATTGTCTGCTGCTAATGGAAGCAGCCCAGGAAGCATCTAGGGAGTCTGAGTGCCACTCAGACCTGTAGGCAACAGACATACACAGGTCCATGAGAGAAGGGGCCCTCTGTGCTGATTGGCTGTGACCCTTGAACCCAAGGCAAATAACTTATTGATGTTCTTTGGAAGTCTGGGAATGCCATTAAGGTGAGTGGTTAAGTGCTCCCCTGCTTACCCAAAGGTTATTGGTTCACACCTACCAGCTACTCCATGGAGAAAGATGCGGCAGTCTGCTTCCATGAGCATCAGAGCAGTGATTCTCAACCCTCCTAATGCCATGACCCTTTCTTACAGTTCCTCATGTTGTGGTAACCCCCAACCATAAAATTATTTTTGTTGCGACTTCATAACTATAATTTTACTACTGTTATGAATCAGGCGACCCCTGTGAAAGGGTCATTTGAGCCCCAAAGGGGTCGCAACCCACAGGTTGAGAACTGCTGCATTAGCGCCTTGGAAATCTTGTGAGGCAGTGTTACTCTGTCCTATAGGGCCTCCGTGAGTTGGATTCACTTGAAGGCAGTGGGTTTGTTTTTGTTCAGGGTATGCATTTACTCAGGGGGGGGCTTACTTCATCCCTTCCCCATCTCAATCAGATGTCAGGATTCTAATAGGAGGAAGGACAAAGAGGTAAATAAGCCAGTTGGGTCCCATCAGTCACTGGCCAGTGCGATGCTTTTTGTTTGTTTGTTACCTTTCCAGCCCGTCCCACCAAGATAAGGAACACAGTGTCCATCTTGGGTTACTATTTTGAACCTATCCCGTGGCTGCGGTGTGACAAACTGTCCTCCAGGAAAGGTCCAGAAACCACTGAACATTTACATGGGCCAAGAACAAAGAGATTTCTGTTGGAAGCAGGTCTTAGAATAGCATTATGATTTGTTACCGTTGGATGGGGTTATCTTCTGTGTTTTCATTCCTGACTTTCCTGACGTTGCCTGAGACGTTTAAGCTAAGAGTAAAATGTAAGTTCGTAGTCACTAAAGCTTGTTAAAGGAAGTGTTGAAAGGAGCTGTGGTGAAGCTCCTGGTCTCCCAGCTCACAGTGGGCAATTCAGCTACATACAAGGACACTTTGTGAGCTTAGAGTAAATAAGATTCAGCAACATTTTAAAAGGTGGATTTGAAATCTATCATGGTAGCAGGGTACTAAAATATTGGAGAATGCTGAGACAGATGCAGAAATGAAAATAGTTTTCAAAAATCATAAGGTGTGGATTGAATTGTGTCTCCCCACAAAAATGTGTGTTGTAAATCCTAACCTCTATATCTGTAGTTAAAATCCCATTTGGGGATGAGTTATCTTAGTTATGCTTGTGAGCCAGTATTAAGGTAGGGTGTGCTTTAAGTCAATCTCTTTTGAGATAAAAGGGAGATTAAATAAGCAAGCTACCAAGCAGAGATGTGGAGGTGCGGGGGACAGGGAGATGCCAAAATACCTGAAGGTCACCCAAGAGCAAACCCTCAAAGGAGACTAGGATCTTCCACCAGAGCCAACAGAAAGAGAAACCTTCGCCCCTAGAGCCAGCACCCTGAATTTAGACTCCTATCCTGCTATTCTGTGAAGAAATACATTTCTGTTTGTTAAGGTCATCCATTTGTGGTATTTCTGTTCTCGAGCCCTAAATAACTAAGACATCATGTTCTACCTTACGTTTCTGGCCCCAAAAGCCATTGTGTTAGGTTGGGTTTTCTAGAAATCAGAATCAGTGACCTTGGATGTATTATCGTTAGAAAGAGAGGCGTATCAAGAAATCACTTACACGGTTGCAGAAATAAGTAAGTCCTGTCTGGTTCCAGTCAGGTTTCTCAGCAGAGACAGCAGCAGGGGCATAGGCCAGTGGATGCAGAGGTAACATGAACCCACTGAATTCATGATCCCACTGAGAGCTCCTGGGGTCAGCAGGTGATGCAACAGGAGCTAGAGGAACCAGTGTAAGGGCCAGGTCCAGCAGAAGGTGAAGGACTTCTTACACAAAAAGGCCACAGCCCCAAGGAGGTGTCGTCAGGCTGTGATCCAATGGACAGGTTGGGCTCCACCCTGCCCTTCCCCAGGAACATCTACTTGCATAATCCCTACCCATCGCAGTCATAGGATATGATGTTTTTGCAAAAGGACATATTACTCAGTGTCACAAGTGAAGGAGCAGTCTGGTTATTCAACTTGTCAGTCTTCCCAATATTATTATGATGACGTTGTCCTGGGGATGTCAGGGCCACACCTCCTTGCCTTAAGTAGATAATCTGAAGAACTGGCTCCTTTGATGTTATCTTCCAAGGCCATGAGACATGTTCCCAAGTTGTCTGGGTCCCAGCTTCTGATCCCAGATACCCACAAGAACAACCCTGTGGACGGCCACCTGCACAGGCCCTCGAGCACCCGTGATGCCATGAGCTCTCCCACCCTCTGAGGCAAGTCGTTGATGAATGCTTCTTATCCATTCTCTGCAGGTGAAGATTGAATTCAGAGAAGTTGAGTAACGTGTGAGAAGAGCTAGTTGTTGCGGTTTCCATATTATCTCCTAGACGCAATCACACAGTCTAACGTGGAACTACATCTTCAAAGGGCAGTGGCAACCGTGGTGAGCCAAAGCACTTCTAAGCATTATCAGCCTAGAGGCAGTCTCCCCTAAACAGGGAGGATTTCAAACAAATCAGGATTATTTTGTATCCTTCAAGAGATGCAAAAATACATCTGAATGAATCCAATGAACTGACCTAGGCAGGGGATGTTGATTGAATCAACTGTATGCATATCTCAAATCACCCAAATGTCTTCCTGGAAAAACTTTATGAGTATATGTATATTTTGAATTTTGTAAATCAAGTGATGCTCTTTATAAGTACCTGAGGGGAATCAGTATTTGATGAAGGAACCCTGTTTAAACCTTTTGCAAAGTTGGGTCTTTTGTGAGGGCGATGGAGATAATGGATGGGGCTTTATAGTCTCCACCTGAATTCTGTTTCCTTATAGCCGGGCATACCCACAGTTTGGTTAGTGGGAATATATTATTTTATAAGAGCTCACTTTTGAAGGTGTATAAAGAGCTGAAAATATTCACGAAAGGCTTTATTTGTACTCTAGGCAATGGGATGTGGGTAGCAATAGGTACCAAGGCAACTTTATTTTAATTCCTAAATAAAACCTTATAAACATATTTCTAGACTACTACATCAGTCTACTCCTGTGGCCTTATATATAGGTAGCTCTCCAAGAGCTGTTTTTTGTTTTTTGTTTTGTTTGTCCACTCCACCCCACCCCACACACACCTGCCAAGCATCTGCCTAATTGGTAGCAGCTGTTAATCAAGTGCATTGTGACAAATTCTGCAGCACAGCACAGCATTCAGCCTAACGGTTCTTGGTGTTTGCATTTTCAGGGGAAGCCATGTGTCTTCGGCAACATCGAAGGAAGTGAATTTCTAGTAATTACACTGAGTCAATGTAATTTGGCCTGAAATACCCGATTCATTTGTGATTCAGCTCCCTGGGAAACTGCCAGCACTTTGAGCTGCTGACATACAACTTGAGAAGAAATATCCTTTTAGCTTTCTAGTCATTGGGACCAACAACAGGAGACTGAGAGTCAGTATACAAGCACGGAAGCCATGGCTTGACTAGGGCTTCAGGCCATGTCCCACAATTCTTTCAATTAATCAACCTTCTCTAAGTGCCTGGGTACACTAGACACTGTACTCCAGCACAGGGCATCAAGGTCAACACGACATGGTCCTAACCTCAAAGGCCATGCTCTAGTGGAGCAGGGCATCAATCAGGAGGGCAAGGCGAGACCAGGCCGAGTGGCCCAAGGGACCTACCCGCAGCAACATAAAGCTCTATATTCTACCGGCTTCAAACCCGAGGCCAACTGGAGGTTCCCCAAGGCAAAGGAGCCAAGGCGATCTGGGCAGCACAGCTGACTGACTGTTCAACCACCAGCCAAAGGGTGTGTGGTTCAAACTCACCCAAAGGGGGTCTGCTTCCAAGGTCACCACCTTGAAAACCCTATACAGTACAAGTCTATTCTGTGCACACGGGGTCATCATGAGGCAGAACTGACTTCCTAGCAATTAACAACAACCAGATCAATGGAGCCAAGATACATACCCTTTGAATACTGTGCCCACCTGCAGACAGATTCTTCGCAGGTCTTTATTCAGTGTGCAGCTTCCACATGCATATGACACAATGGGAAATGCCGTGGCTTTGGTCAGGCACACCTTAGTACCAGCCGTGCATTTCAATTCCTAAAAGGGCCTTGTGTAACAGATTAGGAAAGTTAGGGGAGGAGACTAAGGAGTCATGATCAGTACAGAGAAGAACCAGTCCAAAGTGATTTTATAAAAGCCAAGGGCAGCAAGCGTCCCAAGTGGCCAGCAGTGCCATGCATTGCATGGCGTTCAGATAAATTAGAGACTGAAAGCATCCACTGGATTTAAGAATTGGGGAGTTGATGGTCATTTAAACACTATAGAATGATGAGGGCAAAGATCTGATTAAAAAGAGTCAAGAAGAAGCTTAGGAGTCCTGGTGGTGGAGTGGTTACATGTTGGACTGTGATCCGAGTGGTCATCAGTTTGATACCACCAGCAACTCTGTGGGAGAAAGACTGAGCTGTCTACTCCCATAAACAATCTCAGAAACCCACATGGAGTTGCTGAGTCAGCAATGACTCCATGGCTGTGAGCTTTGTGCTTTAATAAGCTTGTCCATGAAAGAAAACCGGCAAATCTCGAAGCACTTGGAGGTGCTCGGAAGAGGGTTGTTTTAGGAAGCAGCGAATAAGAACTCAAGTTTTAAAGTCAAACAGACCCAGAGTTGAACCCTGGTTCTATCTCTTAGAAAAACCATCTGCCCTTGGAAAAGGAGCTCATTTTCTCTGCACCTATCTCGTGTTAAATAGAGATGTGAGTATTCCTTGGTGGGGTTGTTGTGAGGACTGTACAAGATACGAGTGTCAGGAGGTTGGTACTTGCCCTACAAATGGCAGCCATCACTATTAAAAAATGAGCTTAAGAAATGTGAGGTGATATGATGGTTGACTGGCATTTCCCTAATGTCTAATGAGATTGAGCATCTTTTTATGCACTTATTTGCCATTTGGACATCTTCGGTGAAGCCGACAGTTGACCATTTCAAATGTGGAACAGTTACTAGAGATGGTGATGTCCAAGGAACTAAAATCAATGGAGTTGAAGGCCCAGGAATACAATAAGATCGGAATACAATTCTAATTAGACTGAAAAGAAACCATACTGGGTCTTCCACTCCTGCCAAAGTTATTTGTATGTTTCTTTTCTCCCAGTGGGGCAGGGACTGTGCTGACTTGTCTTAGCACAATGGTTCACACATAGTTGGAACTTTATTGAAATGAATAAAAGATAAGGGAGAAATTCTCCACTTATTCCCTCCATTTAGCCAGCCTTGTCAATCAAAAGCAATCCAATGAAAATCTGTTCAAATCATGTTCCAAGTGAGGCGATCCAAATGTTAAAGAAAATAAGAGATTAGCAATTAATTCAGCAGTAGGGAGGATGTCCAAGACAGATTGCTTCAATTTTCAATTAAACAATTTATCTTTTTTAATGAGTCTTTGTTAAACACAAGATACAAAGATTTTAAATTTTAGATTTTTTCCCCTTCTAAACACAAATCAAGAAAATCCATCATGGATGAATCATGGATTAAAGTGCCCAGGCCATTGGTCGACATGACTTATCCCTCTGTGGCTCAGTTTTCTGAACTGTAAATGTGGGGGTAAGCACAGTAACCATAATTCCATGAGATAGTATTTGTAAAGAGCTTAGTTCAGGGCTTGACTCCTAATATACAGTCAAGAAGTGAGAGCTATAATCATTCATGAGGATAGAACAAGCCTCTGTGACGCTCACCTTCCTGACACGATCACTAAAGATAAAATGGGTGCATAAGCAAATGTGATGAAGAAAGCTGACGGTGCCCAGCTTTCAACAGCTATAGCGTCTGGGATCGTAAAGGTTTGAAGTTAAACAAGCAGTCATCTGGCAGGGAGGCAACAAAGCCCACATGGAAGAAGCACACCAGCCTGTGTGATCACGAGGTGTCGATGGATGCGGGTATGAGGCATGTGAAGACCCAAAATGAATGATCATATTCATGCGAACAAGGAAGGTCAGAGTGGAGACCCAAAGCCCATCTGTAGACAAATGGACATCCCCTCATAGAATGGTCACAAGGAA
>NW_022103915.1:47305808-47307384 GCF_000313985.2 Echinops telfairi
GTAGAAAGAAAATGTTTTGGAAATGTTGATGGCAACCTATGTACAAATGTGCTTGATACAATTGATGTATAAATTGTTGTAAGAGCTGTAAGAGCCCCCAATAAAATGATTTATATATAAAGGAAATGTCCCGGTCTCGTAACCTACTTCCCTATATTCAGTTATCCACAGAAATAGCAGCTAAAACATACTCTGGGATTTAAATTCAAGGCGGTAGACAAAAAAATATGCATTAACTTTTCTTGAGATTTCACTGATTTGTAGGGAAGAAGTAGAAACATTAATATATAAAAATCCAGTGACTAGCAAGAATGGGCATATATTAAGAAAATATTTTGGTGAATTTTTAGAACACATAATACAATTGGGAATCAATTGATTGATAATCCAGAGTAGAGATAGCCTGAGCCGACAAGGGTCAATTAAAAAACAAACCAAAAACCAAGGAGATTTCCGTGGAGTCCAATTGGACTCATAGTGGCCCCGCATGGCAATGGGGAACTCCGTCTGCATGTCTGAGGCTCCATGTGCTATGGCAGCATCAAGTCTCACCTTTCTCCTATGGAGCAACTAGTGGGCTCGAAATGCTGACTTCATGGTGAGCAGCCCAACCCATAACCCACTACACCACCATACTACAGAGAGGGTCGCTAAGGGTTCCAGGTGGGACGTAAACCAGAGACCCAGGTGACTGAAGATCTGAGGGAAGAAGGGTTATCTGCCCAGCCCTGCTCGTCTAGAAATACTGCGAATGGAAGCCAGAATCCTGAGCTCTAAAGATATTGGATTATTGGTCTGAATGGGTCGAGGGCATCAAGTGTGAGGATGACATCATCTGGGCACTGGGGGTTCTAACCTGCTTGCTCCTCCCTGACCATGCAGTGTAAAATGATGGCTTTCCCTGGACACATGCTGCATCCACAAACACGAGGCTCATGGTTGGTCCTTACATTCAGAAGAAAGCTCTCTACATGAAACAGACCTTTGTAAAGATGGAAGAAATCTCACCAACTCCCTTTATGAATCAATCCCATGCTTCATTTGTAAATATGAGTGAACAAGAAAAGATCATCAGACATGAGAAAAATTAAGAGCCCCTAGTGATGCAAATAGCTAACGCTACTCAGTTGATAATCCAAAGGTTGGAGGTTCAAGTACACCCAGAGTACATTGGAAGAAAGGCCTAGTGATCTACTTCCAAAGATCAGACATTAGTACTCCATGGTGCACATTTATATTCAACACATGTGGGATCTCCATGATTGGAATTGACTCAGCAGTGACCCCCTAACCAAGAGTGCAAAGGAAAGAACAAAGAGGAGCCAACAGAACAATTAACTCCTGAACAATTCATGCCGTAGGTCCAGCGACAATTCAGGGATGTATGTATGACAACATCAGAAGGAAAGAAGGAAAGAAATCAAGGGAATTTTTAAAAATTGCTTTATTGGGGGCTTATACAACTCTTATCACAATCCACACATACATCAATTGTGTAAAGCACATTTGTACATCCATTGCCCTCATCATTCTCAAAACATTTGCTCTCCACCTAAGGCCCTGGCATCAGCTCCTC
>NW_022103915.1:47309366-47310964 GCF_000313985.2 Echinops telfairi
AGCTGACACCAAGGGCTCAAGTGGAAAGCGGGTGTTGTGAGAATGATGAAGTCAACATATGTACTAATGTGCTGGACACAAATGACGTGTGTACAGATTGTGATGAGTTGTATGAGCCCCTAATAAAATGATTATAAAAGAGAGAGAGAGAGAGAAGAACAAAGCAGGAGGGTTTGCACTTCCTGATTTTAAAATGCAAAAAAAAAAAAAAAGAATGAAAATTTATAACCATGATAGTTTATCATTAGCCATTCATGGAGGAGAAGGCAATCAAATGGAAGGAGGAAAATTATCAAAGAAATAATAGAAAATTTCTCAAAGACCAATCTTCATACGGAAAAACACATATAGGACACAATAGCATGGAAGGGGAAATACTTTTAAAGCTTCCAAATATAAAGACTAAAAAGATTACCAAAATTTCCCCAAAAAATTAGAGGAAAAAGAATTAGGTTGATATGATTATTCTTAACACCAATTCAGGATTTTAAGGGGAGGAAATGGACCAAGTTCTCCAAATTTCAGAAGGAAAATAACCTTAATTCCAGAGTTTTATGTCCAGGAAATATCCAATTAAGTATCAAAAGACCCCCAAACAAACATTTTCAATCATATAAATAATGTTTCCACACATGGATTTTTTCTGAAAACAAAAATTAAAACATAACCATAATAATATAATATTGAAATAATCATGACAAGAATGCACCTGTGCAAAACAAAATAGAAAATATATGGAGTAGAAGGGGGGAGAGTGGCAGCACTGGAGACATACAATTGTACTCATTTTATCTGTTTGAAAGGTGTTAACTAAATGTAATAAATCAAGGTATAGATATTCAGCAATATCATTTGATATTGTATGGTTACCAATAGAATATCTATAAATAAAAGAGTACGTTAAAAAAACCTGGGAATTGGGGAGGGTTACTTAGAGTAAGTTAAATCCATCAATTAAAACAGGCAGCTAGTAAAGTTAAATTCTTGTTATGTGATATTATGCAGCCAACAGCCAAAATGACACAAAAACAGACCATGGAGGTTATTCTTGAACTTGCGGGGGGTGGGGCGCGGGGTGGGGGAGCAGTGAATGAGAACAAGACAGCAGCAGCAGCGGCGGCGGTAGATCTACTACACCCTCTCCATTATGTATTTGAGTCGCACAAGTACCACTGGCTTACTGAGTCACACGCACCCAAAGACACCTTGCGAGGAAGGCCTGGGGACCTGCTTCCAAAGACCACAGCCTGGAAACCCCACACAGTGCAGTTCTACTCTGCGCTCACGGGATCACTACATGTCACAAAAGATTTGATGGCAGCAGCAACAAAAGTCTTTGGTTTGAGCAAGTTTGATTATGATATATCTTGGTGATTTTCTTTGGGCATTTCTCCTGTTGGATGTTCATTCACTTTCTTAAATGCATATCCTTTCATCTTTCTTGATGTTAGGTCAGTGTCTTAAGCACAACCAATAAAGCTAATCTCTGTATCTATAACTCACTACCATCAAGTCAATTGACTCATAGTGATCCTATAGGACAGTGAGATAGTTAATGTTTATTGTGCCAACCTGGCCAATAAACACATGTGGGGTTA
>NW_022103915.1:47312778-47326322 GCF_000313985.2 Echinops telfairi
CTTGGGCAGCATTGGGTTGGGATGTTTTCGTGATGCACATTTTCTTTGCATAAAACTCTCTCTTATACGTGAGTTGCTGTAGATTTGTTTCTCCAAAGTACCTAGACTAATACACAGGGTAATTAATAATATGTTGAATGACAAGAATTTGGACGAAAGGCAAATACAACATGAATAAGGATAAGTGTTAAAACTCAATACTTATGTTCCAAATGCAACTGCACATGCATAAGCTAGAGGAAGTATAAGTTGGTATCATCACATAAGAAAGTTCAGAATGAGACCACTAGAGATGTTAACGTGGTATCCAGAAAAAGTCCAAGTTATGGCGTGATCAATTGGTCTGCTCTGGCAAGTCCACTGAAGGTGTGCTGATTTGTCCTGGGCATTGTGCTTAAAGATAGTCAAGGAGCAGATCCTTCAGGGAAGATTCGTGGGATCTAGAAAATTAAAGAACCTGGGGGAACTGTACCCTGAAGAAAAGGAAAGATTCAAAGTGGACCATCAAAGTCATCTTTAAACATGCACCAACGTGTTTTAAAGGTTTGAAGCCAGGACCCCTATGGAGAAAAAAAGAGGAAGGCAAAGTAGAAGCTGTCAGAATATGGAGCAGAGTACTGTAAGGGCAATACATGTCCCACAGTTGAAGTATTTAAACAAAGATAGGGGGTCACTGGATGGGGTAGCTGTAGGGCAAACCCAAGCATTAGAGTTGTTGACCCAAGAAGGTAAACTTTGAAATTTTTCCTGAACCAAGGTTTTTTAAATAGCAAAATGTTTACAAGACTACTTGGCTATTCCTAGAAAATACGTATATAATTGACCATTCTAAAAGATACTAATCACACACATATACACATACCCTTCATAATTTGCAACTGTATAGACCCCAAATGCACTGATATGTAGTCAATTCTCAGTGACCAAGGCTGTTTCCAAGGCTGTCATTCTTTACAGGAGCAATAGCCTCCCATGGAAGAGATGTGGAGTGTGTGGTTTGCAGCCCAATGCTTACCTGACAACACACGGGCTCCTAACAATTACATATATAGGGCCTTAAATCTTGAGTCTATTGCTTACTATCTCAAAGGCTTTGAGCAATTTAAATAATCTTTTTCCTCTTGTCCCTCACTGGTGAATAATGATAGTATAATGTAATTTTGTTTTGAGATTTTTTGGGGGTGTGTGTGCACTTAATCAGATAAACCTCCAAAATGAACTCACGGGCATTGAGTTGATTCTGACTCATAGTGGCCCAATAGGAAGGGATGAAACTCCTCCGGTGGGTTCCCAAGACTTACATCTTTATGAGAGTACAAAGCCTCATCTTTCTCCAGCAGACACACTGGTGATTTTGAACTACTGACCTTGCAGTTAGCAGTCCAATGCATAACCCATTATGCCACTGGGGCTCCTCTAAATCAGATAGGTACAACTATTACAAAAATAATGACACTTTATAATCATCCATCAGTGATTGTTCTTTATTTCTTACTCCTCTCCAAAATTGCTAGACATCTATGAACAAAGGTTTTATAACTTGTCTGCATTTTAGAGTTCTTTAGTTAGAATTCTTCTGTAAAATGGGCAGCGTAACACTATGGTCAAAAGTGAAATTTCATGAGTACAGCAGATCTGGGTTCAAATGCTAGTTGTCCTTCTTAACCACATCACCACATACATAATCTGGAAGCCTCCGTTCTTTAGTCTGTTAACTAATCAGTGCTGAGCTCTGAGTTCAGTAAGGAAAAAACTAAGTAGTGTATAGGCACTTAGCCAAAGCCAAGCTCATTTTAAGAGCTCAACAACTTTTCACTAGTGATAATAATTATAGTAAATAGTAGTGCTAGTAAAATGAAGGCATAAAATATATGGTGCAAGGACCTAAAATATGAATACTACTGACTCTCCTATCTTTCATTTCACTCATCCGAAAGCTATAATAGGAGTCTTTGGTGTGGGTTGGTTATTTAGATATTTACCCTTTTTATAACTACACCATACTTCACGTTGCCTCTAATTGCTCCACTTTTCACGCAGGTGCAAAGATGGATGGTCTAACCTAACCTATCACATCCATTGACCACAGACTTATTTGTGAGGACAGTCTACCAGGGAGGCTGGGGAAACACTCTTGTTACTGGCAGCATTAACTCAATAAACTCCCCAGGGGAGCAATAAAAGCACAGAGCCAGCAGCCCTAATGAGGACATATTCAGAGCGCAGAGCAATGTCTATGCTCACTGCCCTGTGGAATTCATAGGAATTTGATTTAGCAATCTTAGATCTCAGTCTCAAAATGTTGAGATATGTTTTGCAATAAGCATGTCTTGTTTTAGTTGATGACATTGCAAATTACAAGTGCTATTATGGCACTGTTCGTAACTTAAGGATATTACCACAAGAATCTGTCTTTCAGCTGTTGGCAGATGTGCATGCAGTTTGCCTTTGCTAATACATCACATGCCAAATTTTCCCCCTAAGGCCTTTCATCTGATTTTAGAGTGTTACATATATTAGGACACAGGAGGAGCCTATTTCTGTAAAACCAATTTTTTAAAAGAACAACTTCTATTCTTTCATTTCCATTTTACCGCTCATCTTTCAGTTTGTCCCACTGCAGTGGCTTGCATGTTGCTAGGATGCGCAAAACGATATCACCAGTATTTCAGGTACCGATAGAGTAACCCATGGTGGACAGGTTTTAATAAAGCTCCCAGACTAAGACTAATTAGGAAGGAGGATCTGGCAAACTGCTTCTGAAAAAAATTGACCAATGAAAACTTTATCAATAGCAGCAGACCATTTTTTGATGTAATAACAGATGAGCCCTTCATGATGGAAGGCATTCAAACTAAGCCTGGGGGAGAGCTGCCTTCTCAAAGCAAAGTTGACACTGATGGCATGGACTGACGAAAGCTCTCAGGACCTTCATTTACTGACGTGGCATGACTCAAAATGAGGGCAGCAGCAACACCCTCTCATAACCATAACATGGAATGATCAGAACAGGATATCTAGAACATTTGGAATTAATCAAAATTAAAGTGGAATGCAAAAAGATTGATAGCCTAGGCACTAGTGAGCTGAAATGGACTGGTATTGACCATTTTAAACTGGTTAATCATATAGTTACTTTGCCAGAAAAGACAAATGGAAAGGAAATGACAAAAGTTTATTGTCAAAAAGAACTTTTCAAGATCTGTCTTCACAACTGGACCAGAAAGCAACATCATGATAAAGGGGAAAAGAGATTGAAGTTGTTGAGGATTTCATTGTCCTTAGATTTACAACCAATGCTCATGGAAGCACCAGTCAAAAAGCAAATGACAAATCAGCTGCAAAAGACCTTTATAATAGTAAAAGTACAGGTCCACTTAGAAGAAACAGTTGAGCCTGCCCCAAGCCATGGTATTTTCATATGCATGTGAAAGTTGGATAATGAAAGAAAGAGGTAGAATGCCTAGTGGGATTTAGTCAAGTGCAATGTAGCTGAGAGGAATTACTGAGAGTCAATAAGGGTCGAACATGATAGTGGGACAAGAGCAAAGTAAAAGGAAGTAGAGGAAAGAACTACGAGGCAAAAAACATTTATAGAGAAATAAATGTCGGCATGCATATATGTAAATATATTAATATATAATGATAGGGATAATAGGCCTATATACATATATTTATATATCAAGTATCAAGATAGCAGACAAACATTGGACCTTTACTCAAGTACTCCCTCAACACAAGAACACTTTGTTCCAATAACCTGGCATTCCGTGATGCTCAGCATCCCGACCCAATCATTAAAGACAAAATGGGTGCATAAGCAAATGTGGTGAAGAAAGCTGATGGTGCCCAGCTATCAAAAGATATAGCATCTAGGGTCTTAAAGGCTTGTAACTGAGAAGCAACAAAATCCACCTGGACGAAGCACAGCAGCCTGTGTGATCATGAAGTGTCGATGGGATCAGGTATCAGGCATTAAAGACCCAGAACAAAAAAAATCATATCAATCTGAATGTAGGGGAGTGTGGAGTGAAGACCCAAAGCCCATTTGTCGACAATTGGACATCCCCTTGCAGAAGGGTCACAAGGAAGAGACGAACCTGTCAGGGTGCAGTATAGCACCGATGAAACATACAACTTTCTTCTAGTTCTTTAATGTTTCCTACCCCCCACTATCATGACCCCAATTCTACCTTACAAATCCACCTAGACTAGAGCATGTAGATTGGTACAGATAAAAGCTGGAAACACAGGGAATCCAGGACAGATAAACCCCCAGGACCAAAAATGAGAGTAGCAACACCAGTAGGGTAAGGGAAAGGTGGGGGAACTGATCACAATGATCTACATATAATCCACTCCCTGGGGGATGGACACCAAAAAAGTGGGTGAAGGGAGACATTGGTCAGTGTAGGACATGAAAAAATAATAATAATTTATAAATTATCAAGGATTAATGAGGGACGGTGGAAGAGGGAGGAAAGGGAAAAAAGAGGAGCTGATACCAAGGGCTCAAGTAGAAAGAAAATGTTTTGAAAATGATGATGACAACATATGTACAAATGTGCTTGATACAATTGATGTATGGATTATTAAAAGATCTGTAAAAAGCCCCAATAAAATAATTTACTAAGAAAAAAGAAAGGAAGATAGAATAGAATGCCCCCTCTTTCGCCAGAGGTTAGCCCTTAAAACTTCTAAATACGGATAACCAAAAGAAAGTTGAAATGTGAGACATGTGTTAGGGACTTTAAGAACTCCCAGAGACAGGAGGAAAATCAAGGGAAATAGAGGAAAGAGCTGGGAGGCAAAGGGCATTTATAGAGGTCTAGATAAAACATTTACATATGCAAATATATTTATATGAGGATGGAGAAATAGACCTATGTGCCTATATTTATAGGTTTAGTATTAAGGTAGCAGAAGGACATTGGCCCTCCACTCAAGTACTCCCTCAATGCAAGAATACTTTCTTCTAGTAAATTGGCATTCTATGATGCTCACCTTCCCGACACAACCGCTGAAGACAAAGCGGGTGAATAAGCAAATGTGGTGAAGAAAGCTGATGGTGCCCGGCTATCAAAAGATATAGCATCTGGGGTCTTAAAAGATTGAAGGTAAACAAGCAGCCATCTAGCTCAGAAGCAACAAAGCCCACATGGAACAACATATCAGCCTGTGTGATCACGAGGTGTCGAACGGATCACTGAAGACAAATGGGTGCATAAGCAAATGTGGCGAAGCAAGCTTCATACTTTAATTTCCACACCTACAAAATGGAGATAATGATTATGATACATTTTATATGCGTGCACACGCACATGCTTCAAAGGGTTTTTGTGGGGATTACAGGAGCCACGAGCATAAAATGGAAAGCACACAGAAATGCTCAATAAATGTTTGTTGTTCATTTTATTCTTGGCATTTTTACTACTACTACTACTACTATTACTAAAATGACTACTTTTCCCTAATTTCCTACTTTCTTTATCTCAATTTTCTTACCCATATTCCCCAAATGGTGGCCCATGAGGAGTAGTTGTTATCATACCTGTAGCTATAATCATAATAGCTAAGGCTCTGACAATAGCCAAGCACTATTCTAGTATTCTTTTATAATATATTAGTTCATTTAATTTTCTTGACAATGCAATAGGTGCTCCTCATTTTAGAGACAAAGAAGCCAAGTTACAGAATGGGAAATCAATTGTCCCAAGGGAACTCTGCTAATAAGTTGTGTTTTTCCTAGATAAAATTTTCATTACTCTATGGAAACCTGGAAGAAAAAAAAGGCAAGATTGTGAATTTCTGATGAAGTAAAACGCATACAATTTATTTTAAAACTGTATTGTATTTTGAGATTGTTTACTTTCTACATATTTAATTTCAAATGTCAACGCTTTAATAAAACTAAAATCAAAAGATGTTAGACAATGATCATTCTTTAAACAGGACCATAAAATGCTAACTCCAGGGACACTGAACCTTCCCTCTTGATTTGGGGAATGTTTTTCTTCTCGATTTATTCTCTCACAGACTCATTCCCAGCCCCTGACTCCTGGCCCCTTTTCTCATCATCCCTTTCGTATGAGCGCTGGAACACCTGTTAAACTCTGATTATCCTCTGCGTTTCCCAAAGCTGCAGTGAAGCATCTTCCCTGGAAGAGCACACGCCAAGCTTCCAAGTCAAAATAAAGGCAGTTGCCTTGGGACGGAAGGGGGAAAATATAAGACTCCTCTAGAGGTGCATTCCATATGGAGATTTGGGAGGAAGGAAGAGCAAAACTGACTTCACATTTGTAACAGAGGCCCCCCATTCTATCAGAAGCCAAGAGTAAGAGGTGCTTTGCATGGCTCTTTCCATCTACTCCCCCAAAGGTTTCGTCGGGAGTGTGCTGTTGATGCTTTTCCAAACTCGTTTGCATGGCAGTTTCATAGCTCCCAGCGGTGCAGCTGCCATGTGCACGCATTCCCAAGCTTTCTTTGCGGTCGTTTACCTCTGCTGGGCTCACGTCTCCTTCTCAGTCTGCCTGCTGGAGGTAGCCGGCTGGTCGTCTCGTTTGTTCTTGTTGGGTGCCATGGAGTCCATGTTGACTCGCAGTGACCTCAGAGAAGTACCGCATCGGTCATAGGCTATCCTCCTTCCAGGGCCAGACTGCCAGACCTTTCTGCCATAGAGCCACCTTTTGGTTAGCAGCTGGGTCCATTATCTCACCCAGCCTCTCTAGTTGTCTCGGTAGGACCACAACTAACAGTTTAATGTGAAACTGTTGAGTCTCCACCTCCAGTCCTCCCTTTCCTGTGCCAGTGCCTTGCATGCCGTCGTCAACTTCAGAACGATCCCTGGCGCAGCCAGGTTGCTGTGGAAGTGTGTTCCGCACACCTCATCAGCCCCAGTGCGTCTCGCCTCCATCTCTTCCTTTCTAACCAACTCGTTGGGGTTCCCTCCAAAACAAGCAAACAAAATCCCCCCCTGCCTCTGCGTCAAGTCGGACTCCAGGTAACACTGTAGGACAGCGTGGAAGCGCTCCTGGGGCAGAGGGTTTCTGAGACTGTAACTCTTCCTGGGAGCAGAAGTCGTCTTCTTTCTCCCATGGAATGACTCCTGATTGGGAACTGCTGACCTGTGTGATCCATTGTATAACCCACTGTGCCACCAGGGCTCCTCTACGTGATGCAAGCAGTGAATGCACAACTCAGCTCACTGCAAGGGTGGAGTTTCCAATCTCCCCAGAGACATCGCAGAAGAAAGGACCGGTGAGCAACTTCCGAAAAAGAAGTTATTGGAACCCTTAGGGACCGCAGTTCTACTCTGACACACTTCGTGACCTTGACACACCCGGGATGGCTGTGAGTGGGAACTGAACTGACAGAAACTAGAAGCCAAACAAAAACAAGACAGAAAGCAAAAGCAAGCTCTTTGCTCGGTTCCTAACTTCATCTCACCTCTAGGTAATTCCCATAAAACCTAATTTTCCTTGTCACACCACAGTGAAGCCATTTCCAGTGGGGTCCTGACAATGTGAGAAGCATTTTCACATTTCACCGTCGGATGAAATGCTCAAAGCAGGGGCAGAAGAAGACAGTTCGCCGAAGCACCGGTTGTCGATCTTCTGTTTATTCTTCACTGCCGATAAACAGAGGGCAGACTTCAGATTACAGACCCCTTCCTTCCTTACTCTAAGAGGAAAAGGAAGTTCTTTTACGCTAACCCTAAGAAACGTCTATGATTGCAACCAATGTGTCCATTTAAATAGACTTCTTTTTCTTACATTTTAGAAATTGTGCTATATCCCACTGGCCTCAACTCGTTAACTTCCATTTCTGAGGTCAGGTTGCACACTAGGAGCTCACGGACACAGCCATAATTGGCCATCATGGGCAGACGTTTGCAAACTCGAGGCAGCGGCAGCGGGTCAGGGTCTTTTCTCTGACATAATCACGCCAATAGCGCTCTCATTAGCAGACCTCTGAGCCCCTGCCTCCAGGTTGGCTCACCTTAACAAAGCACCCCAGACATGGTGCCTGTGCCCCAGGCTGTAGTTTCATAGCCCTGCATGGTGAGGGGACTGAGGTCACCAGTAGAAAGTAATTGGATTTCAACAGGGGGAGCCCCAAGTGCCACTTTGGAAAGGTAACCTCTTGTTAGGTCCAAGTGTTAAGCCTTCTGAATCTAATGGCAGTCCTTTGCTCTTAATGGAGTTCTTTCACTCTCTCCAGAAAACCCCATGACCTCCAGGGTTAATAGGAAAGAAGACCTCCTTGAAGCTGCCTCGGGAGTTCTGTTCTTAGTGGCTGTGGAAGCTAGTGGGATGTGCCCGGTGAGAACTGACGGGGGAGCAGTCAGGAGCTAGAGCCTAGAGAGCAGTACCAACGGGTTCTTCAGGTGTCCTGCCCAAAGGGGATGTTTTGAAAGGGGTGGAAGGATGACAAGGTGGCACCTGTGACCCAGCCTTTGTGGGCCCTGAGCCCAAGAGCAAGGGCAGCAGATGTCAGTGTTCCTAGCACACAGGCGGCAATGCTAATGAGGCACCAGACTAGAGCATGAGCCAGCTCCCCGGGGATGTCTGCTTCCGCTCCCCAGCCACAAGCAGGGTGGGTAATCACAAAAACAAGGGGGTCCCAGGTAACTCACAGTTTAAAGGTCAATTCCAGTTTCCATTTTAAAGGGACTGTTTTTTGGTTTTTGGTTTTTGTTGGTGTTTTTTTTTTTGTACAACCCGAGGATTGGATTAGAAGGTCCTAGATAGAGTGGGAAAATGTGGACCAGAGCTCAAATACATAAAGGAGACCAGGCTTACTGGTTGGATAAAGCAGATGGGACCCCCAAGACTAGGGTCCCTAGTCATCCTTCAGGTCTAGAACTGAACTCACTACCTTGTTAGAATAACCAACCATTTAAGATTTTTTTAAAAAGGGCAGCCTTTCCCCGAGGACAAAGTTCAGATGGTTAGGAAAGGAGGAGTGGAGACAGGAGACACAGGGAGGACGTGGGAAAAGCGATGATACCCAGAAGGGATTGCAGCGGAGGGGTTGAAATAGTTAATATAAGACGCATGCTCTTTTCTGTAAATCTTCACCAAATTCATAATAAAAAGGCGGTAGTTTGTTTTAAAGTTCATGTTCACGGTATAAAATACCACCCAATCCAATCCATTGCCATAGTTAAACTGGTGCATACTGACCCTATAGAACTGCACTGTATGGCTTCTGAGCCTGTAAATCTTTTTTTTTAATCGTTTTATTAGGGGCTCATACAACTCTTATCACAATCCATATATATATATCAATTGTGTAAAGCACATTTGTACATTCATTGCCCTCATCATTCTCAAAACATTTGCTCTCTACCTAAGCCCTTGGCAGCAGCTCTTTATTTTTCCCCTCCCTCCCCACTCCTCACTCCTTCATGAACCCTTGATAATTTATAAATTATTATTTTGTCATATCTTGCACTGTTCGACGTCTCCCTTCAGCCACTTTTCTGTTGTCCGTCCCCCAGGGAGGAGGTTATATATAGATCCTTGTAATTGGTTCCCTCTTTCCAACCCACTCTCCCTCTACCCTCCCAGTATCACCACTCACACCACTGGTCCTGAAGGGATCATCTGCCCTGGATTCCCTCTGTTTCCAGTTCCTATCTGTACCAGTGTACATCCTCTGGTCTAGCCAGATTTTTAAGATGGAATTGGGATCATGATAGTGGGGGCTGGGGGGCAGGAAGCATTTAGGGACTAGAGGAAAGTTGTATGTTTCATCGTTGCTACATCGCACCCTGATTGGCTCATCTCCTCCCTGAGACCCTTCTGTAAGGGGATGTCCAGTGGCCTACAAATGGGCTTTGGGTCTCCACTCTGCACTCCCTCCCTCATTCACAATGATAAGATTTTTTGCTCTGATGATGCCTGATACTTGATCCCTTCGACATCTTGTGATTGCACAGAGCCTGTAAATCTTTACTGAAGCAGACAGCTCATCTTACTCTTCAGAGTTGCTGGTGAGTTTGAACCAGCCAACCTTCCTGTTGGCAGATAGAATCTTAACCCACTGCTCCACCATGGCTGATGCATAAAATACACATAAACAAAATAAAAAATAAATAAAATGACCCATGATCTCAAGAGCTAGAGATATCTACTGTTAATATTTTTATAATATGAATCTACATATGCAGATATGTGAATGTATATAAGTACATATGAGGATAAGTCATGTTCTTTCTAGGGTTCATAATTTGTGGGTCTATTGCCAACAAAATGTCACTTAAACATGTCCCTGGGGGTGAGGTATGGTATACATTGGGCTGCTCACCACAAGGTCAGCAGTTCAAAGCTACCAGGCAAGCCTCAGGAGAAAGATAAGGCTTTCTGCTCCTGTAAAGATTTACAGCCTTGCAACAAATATACAAATGTGCTTGACACAATGGATGGATGGATGAATTGTGATAAGAGCTGTATGAGCCTCCAATGAAACGATTTTACGAAAAAGATTTACAGCTTTGAAAACCCCTAGTTCTACTCTGCCGTAGAGGGTCACTATGTGTCAGAATAAACTTGACTGCAATGAGTTTGGGTTTGGTATACCATATATATTCGAGTATACGCTGACCTGAATATCAGCCAAGGCACCTAATTTTACCACAAAAACTGCATTAAAAACGTGCTGAGAAGCTTGGCTTATACACGAGTGTATATGGTAATAGTGATTGCAGATCAGCTCATTCAGCAATGTACTTGTCGTGGTCTCACTACGATGCCTTCATTAAGAAAGGTTGGGGGAGGGGGAAATAGGGGGAACCAATCATAATGATCAACACACAACCACACACACCTCTCCAGGGAAAAAAACAACAGAAACAGTGGGGGAAGGGAGACAGTGGTCGTGTGAGACATGAAAATAATAAGAATTTATAATCTATTGAGGGGTCACGAGGGTGAGGTGGGGACAGAGTGGGGGGAAAGAGGAGCTGATACCAAGGACTCAATAAAAAGTAACTATCTAGAAAAGAATGATGGCAACATATGTACAAATATGCCTGATACAATTAATGTATGGATTGTAATAAGCATTGTAAGAGCCCTCAATAAAATGATCAATAAAAGGAAAAGAAAGGTTCAATCTAAACAGTGACTTCTGAGCCAAAGTGCTAGGCCAGTTAAATTCAAGGTAGTGAAGTCAGCGAGAAGGTTATGCTGACTGTATTTTGGGTAATAATGAGTAGTAAATGACAGATTTGAGCAGTAGCCCTGATTGATTTTTCTTAAAAGACATAGGATGATCACCAGGATTGTGTCAGGCTGGGTTCTCGAGAGAAGCAAAACCAGTGATACTTGTGTGTGCATGGATATAGATATTTCTATCAAGAAATTCAGCCCAATTCAAGTCTGTGGGTCAGATGTAAGCTGGACACTTCTCCTGACTCCTCTAGCTGCAGGGGCTAAAGATCAGGAAACAGACGAAGCGGGAAGCCCACCGGCTGGTGAGCACAGAGCTGAATGAATCGAGAATGACTGAAAGACTCCAAGGTCCTCACTTCAATGCTGGCTCCTGGGATCCTCAGGCAACATAACAGGGAGTCGACCAATCAGATACAGAATCCCCCTGCAGCCGTAGGAGTGAGCTGGCTTCCGCACACTGTCAATTTATACTAAGATTCGGTCACATCTCACATGAAACTTCTCTCGATCTCAATCACAACATCACGAGTGTGAAGGAAATGGTACTCTACCCTACTCTTTCCTAAACTGCCTGGTTGCTTCACAAAGAATCCTGTGATGGAGCTGACCACACTGTGTTTGATCACATCTATGTTAGGTCTTGTCATGGGAGAATCCTGGCCCACCCAAGTTGACGGAAAACCTAAAGATCACAGGAATTTATTATGAAAAAGTTTTAAGAAAATTGAAAATTGCAATGGTGAGATTAAGAAAAAAAAAGTTTAAGCCAGGAAAGTTGAATTTAGGATTGTGTTTTCATTTACCATATATATGCGAGTATAAGCCCATCCAAATATCAGCCAAGGCACCTGATTTTACCACAAAAACTGCATTAAACTTGTGCTGAAAACTCAGCTGATACACGAGTATATACGGTACAATGTACTTGCTCATTCTACCTGGTAGCCAGGGCTGTGCTACAAGAATTTCGCTGGGAAATCTTACCCCAGCCACCCTCCCACCCCGATCTTGCCCCTTCAAGTCCCCCTGCCCTCCGACCCCCCCAAACTGAAAGAACATTCAAAGGGAATGCAAGTTTGAGTCATTTTCTTGTCTAACAGCCTAGAGAGGGATCATGTTACACTGACAGTCATGTAACAGATTCTTTTCTCTTGACAGCACTTCATGGGTACAGTCCCATGAAATGTCAGAGGTTTACAATGACAACGTCAGTTTTCGTGGCTGCTAACTGCACAGGCAGCAGTTCAAAACCACGAGCTACTCTGTAGGAGGAAGACAGGACTTTCTACTCCTGTGAAGAATCATCGTCTCAGAGACCCACAGCTGCTCTTCTTCCCTGTCCGACGGAGCTGCAGCAACTCAATGGCAGTGAATCTGGTTTGGTGTTTGGGTTTTGTTTTGTTTAGTTTTGTTTTTATAGAATCCGAGGACAGATTTTGATTTACATCATGTGTCTGCCTCCGTGGAGGCTGTACCTTCGTTTGCAAGCACTCACAGGCCACAGCTACAGGGCTTGTTCGGTGGGCGTGGCTTCAGTATGCTGGATACACGTATAATGGCTAGAGACTGCTAAGGACCTGTTTTTCCATGAAGGAGGTTGAGGCTTAGGGATGGTCTATAATTTAGTCAAAGTCATATAGTTAGTATGTGACAGGCCAAGAACTCAAGCCTGTTTATTCAGGGAATTGGACATTATAGCTAATTAATTGTATGCCGTCCCCATCTATGTGCTGTTCTAGAATAATTGAAACAGCAATCTCTGTGGTTACTTTTCAGTTAATTTTTGTCCCATCTCACAATTACAGTGTAGTCAATAACAAGTCACAAACAGGAGAAACTTCTTCTGTAAAGGATCCCTGGTGGTGCTCTTGGGGAAGTGTCCTGGTTCAAGCTCACCAGCAGCCCTGCAGGAGAAAGAGGAGGCAGTCTGCTCCCAGAAAGATTTACAGCCTCGGACACCCTATTAAGGTTGCTGTGAATCTGAATGGGCTCAGTGCTAGTAGGTTTGGTTTTATGGTTCTAAGTGAGTGGGGTCTTTTAATCTTCTCTTTGGGACAAGTCATGGGAAAAGCTAAAATCCCAGCTGGAGCATTTGTTCCGGGTTTTCAAGCATGGTATCAGGAGCAGACTCTGTTGTAGGGTGATCCCTTGCCTTTGGGTGACAGAGGCACCTGTCCATCCAGCCCCAAGCTCATTGTGGCAGCCTGGGCTCCAGTACCCAGAGCAGGGGCTTTACAGATAATAACCGAGCATGCCCAACACCAGAGGATTTCTGCTTACAGAATGACCTTCAGGCAATTTCCAAAACTCTCACTCCTCTGGAGCAAACACACACACACACACACACACACACACACACACACACAC
>NW_022103915.1:47326489-47334442 GCF_000313985.2 Echinops telfairi
ACACACACACACACACACACACACACACAATACACACACAGAACCCTCAAATTTCTGAAAACAAAGCCCTGAACCTTTTCTATCAAATTCTTGGTTTTTTTCTTCTGAAAAAGCCAACATAAATTGGGACAGAGGTGATGGGATCAAGTAGCAGCCCTTAATCTGTAACTAATCTCTATGGCTTTGTGGCAATCAGGCAAACAGTGGGAAACAGCCGGTTGGAGATGAATGTGGCAGCCTATTAGCATTCAGAAATGACTTCTCTCATCACCTGGACTGGAAGATGCAGTTGCTGTGGCAACTGGTCCCTGCATTCATCTTATATCCAATTGCTAAGACGACAAGGGAAGCTGGTCTTACAATCCTTCACACCCACGCTCTCTTGGGGACAGCCAGCAGGATCTGTAAGGGAGACTCTAGGTTTTAAAAACATGCCTGTACGAACCCAGAACTTTTCATTGTTCTGACTTCCCCGACATGGATCCTCAACTAAAATAAGGGTTCCTTGATCACACTGGGTGACTTTTAACTTCATGAACTATGATTCGCCTTAAAAAACAAAACAACACACACACACACACACACACAACTCACTGCCGTTGAGTCAATTCCCACTCTGAGCAGCGTGTCAGCCAGGACCGTACCGCCCCTGTACTTTTCTTTGACGGCAACTCTTACAAGAGTAGAAAGCCTTCTTCTTCTCCAGCGGAGCTGCTGGTGGTGTCAAACTACTGACCCGTGGTTAGCAGCCCGACGCGTAACCACTACACCACCACGGGTCCTGATTTGGCTTAGGGATAATATGGGAAATGTGCTTTCCTCAAGACACTGCTCTGTAAAACATGTGTAAGCGGCATTCCTCTGGGGTACAAAACTGCTTTGGACATAAAAAAAACAATGCTTTGGAGTTTCCACCCCTAGGTATGGGCGTGTGTCCAGAAGAATTTAAACCAAGCACTGCAACAAACACATCTCCATCCATGTTCAGAGCTCAAAATAGCCCAAAGTAGAAACACCCCAAGTCTACTAGCACAGCAGTGGGTAAACAAAACACACTGTATAGATACAATGCAATATTATTCTGCCACAAAAAGAATGCAGTAAGACTCCAACACGGATGGACTAAAAAATGTCGCTCTAAGTAAAAGGATTCCTATGTAAAAGCTCATTACTGTATACTCATTACTGCTTATGTAAACTGTACAGAATATCGATAAGAACAGATGGGCCGGGGCTCAGAGGAATCGGAACGATTGCTAATGGAGAGGGGGCTTTACTCTGGACTGATGGAAGTGTTCTAGCACTAGAACTTGATCGGAGCCGAAAGAGCGAGATGCGAAAGACGTAGATAGAAGCTGCACAACATTGTGAAGACACTGGATGCCACGGAGTTCGGTTCCTAACATAAAAATGGTTAATGTTACATCTTGTGAATCGCCCTCTAATTTTTGTTTTAATGCTTTGCATAGAGATATCTTCTCATTGGGCTACGGCTCTCTTCCTGCCCCACAGCATTCAGGCTTCAGTGTGTGGTTGAGATGCGTACCCTGGCACTGTTATCTTACATCCTGCCGCTCCAGCGCCACCAACCACCTACCTGGACTGGCCACCAGCCCTGGGGTTCTGCTAAATCGCAAGTGGAGGAGTCTGTGCGTCTTGCGGTGGCTACGAAAGGGTCACCAGCAAACTGGATTTCTCTTTCTCTCTGAGCATACACGCACGCAGACGCATGTACCTACACACGACTTCGAGGACAGAAACAAACCCAAGTTTAGCTCTGTTTCCTGGGGGAAACCCAAAAGGGCTGGCACATCTGACTTGGGAGCGCCTCGATGCCCAGTCCTTGGCACCCAAGCAAAAGCAGAGGGCCCCCGTTCGCCATCCTGCTAAAATAATAAAGGCTTCCCTTTCGAACACTCTCATGTGAGCTGGAAGCCAAATGATCTGGGGGGACCACTTTCACTTGTCAGCAAATTACTGGCTTCTGTGACTGATGCTGTGGATGAATCAGACGTGCACTTTCAAAATTATAAGGTCTTCAAGGGCCCACCCATGCCTCTTAGAGTCTGTCATTTCCAATGGGCACGCCCACTCCTCCCTGCTCAAATATAGTATGATAAATCCAAGTAACTTTTCTGATAGCTCACAATTAATACCGCTTGTCCCCTACCTCTCACCCCTACCCTCCCAGAAAACCGTGGCCCATGTGGGGAAGCTTTCCATGGCTAGTTTGGAAACGTGATGGGCAGAGAAAGCATGCAGCAGCAGGAATAGTTGCCTTTTGGAGAAGAGCTGTCATCCAAAGAGCCTCTGGCAATGGGATGCCTCCCATCGTTATGTAGAACGATCCACTACAAAGTCTGCCCCCGAAAAGAAAATTAATGGCCATATTATCATTCCAGCCACAGCTAATCAGAGGGGGCTGTGGAACATTTGTGGGGAAAGGCAATGCACGGATAATAGAACTTTGTCCTTGGACTTTTTGAAGGCCCCTCATATTTTTGGCACATAAACTAGATGGGATTAAAAATTCAATTTGCATGTTGGATTTGGTCTTTTTAGACACTCTACAAAGGTAGTACGTGCCCTCAATTTCCTCATTCTGAGGTTTTTTTTCAAAGAGGCTCTGTAATTTCCCCAAAATAATATGATAGAAAAGATAGAAAACCCCGAAGTATAATATCACCTTTACTGAATCCCAATGCATCTGTTAGTCTTCAAAAACCCTAAGCACAATGGCCAACGCACCACTTCCTGGGTGAGCAACATCATTTGGTAGTTAATCGCTAAGGTTCAACATAGTGGTTGACAATAGTTTCCAAGAAACCTTTGTGGACTGGGGGTGGGGGTAGGGTTGGGGAGGGATTGATTCCAAATACAAGTGCACTATTGAGCTTTGGCGGTTTTAGGAGTCCCTGAAATACTGTTATGCTATATACATCTTTCCAGAACCCTGGTGGCATTGTGGGTTCTGCCTTGGGTTGTCACCCACAAGGTCGACAGTTCGAACCCACTAGGTGCTCCATGGGAGAAAGGGGAGGCTTTCTGCTCCTTTCGAGATCTACAGTCTACAGGGATAGTTCCATTCACTGTGAGTCAGAGTACAGTTGATGGCAGTGAGTTGCGTTCACACACATCTTTTGCCCACATTCCTGAGATCTTGCCTCCTCCCAACTTCCCACACACCCATGCTGCTTTCCGTTGCTGCCTCCACAAATACAGATTTCAGAGTCCCCAAATCCATGTCATTTGATTCTTGAAGCCAATATGGGCCAGCCCAGAGCAGCTTCAAAAGAAGGTTTTTAAAAAAATAAAAAAGAAATAAAAAGAAAAAAAAGAAAAGTCCCTAGGGGGGGTGGGGGGAGAAAAGATATAAAAAAAAAAGAAAAGAAAAGATATATAAAAAAAGAAGGTTTTATTCCCCAAGATAACATAAAACTATAATATTCAAACTTTCTCTTACTTTGTTTGAAACCAAGAAAACTGCCTAATACAGATGTCACCAGCAAGGTCCCCACTCACGGCAAGGAAGGGGTTGAGCCATTTCTACAGACTTGAAAAGCCTCGTTTCGTATCCTAGAGCGCAGAACGAGTGCCTGTTCCTGGTCCCGGGACACCACGCAGCCCCACTGCCTCGTTTCCTCTCCCTGCTCTGGCCAGGCACGAACACACTCAAGCCAGAGCCAGACAAAGCACTGCCACGGCTACTGATGACGGGGCTACCCAGGGCAAAGCCTACCGATGTCGACGTCACTTCTTTTTTCAAAAGTTTTAAATATTACAAGAAAGATTAAACCTGTCTCTAGTGGAAAGTGTGGATGAAAAATACATGAATAATGTTTCTTTTTAAAAAGGGACATTTAAAATACAATCCCAACCCACAGAGTTCACAAAGACATACATCTTAGTGCATGTCTTTCAAGAATTTTTCTGGGCATTTGTTTTGCTTTGTTTCTAAGACAATGCTCTCCTGTTATCGCTGGCATATGGTGCACTTTCTTCTCTGATACAGATGGGGCTGCCTTGAGTTGGAAGCCACTCAATGGTAACTGGTGAACTGGTATTACCTTTCTGACCCAGTGTATGGTAAACACCTTCATGTGTCGATAATATTCACCTTTGATGTTCGCTGACCTTTTGTGTGTGATTAAATCTCAATTTATTTAACCAAATTCTCTTTTGTTGAAACTTTAGCTGCTCTTATAAATAATACTTCATTAACAACCCTTGAATGTAAATCTTAACATACTCATTATTTGCTTAAGATAAATTCCTAGAAGTGGAATTGCTGGATCACAGACTATGGAAGCTTTCACTCTACAATGTTATCAAAGTGCGCTCCGGAAAATTTACATCAATTCAGTCTTTCAGAGGGATTCAGGATATCCTTTCCCAGATCTCCCAGTTTTGTAGAAGTACTTCTTGGAAGCTGGCATTGCTGGTTTGCTATTAACAGCAGTAGCCACAAGTATAGACTCAACAACAAAAACTTCTTGTGACTACAAACGTCATGAAATATTCTGCCATTTTCCCAAGTGGATCAAGCCAGACACACCCAGGCCTCACACAGTACGGGCAGTAAACCCAGAGCAAGCTCCTCTGACTGCCATCATGTACCCTTCGGGGCAGTGGGCCTTTGGGGGGTCAATGTGAGTTGAGTCAAGAGTCTCTTTAGAAGTCCTCTGAGCCAACTTTATACCAGCAGTCAGCCTTAGTTCATAGCAGAATCATGCAGGTTGGTAGACTTCTTGAGAGGTGGTTTTAGATTTGGGGGAGTGCATGGCTTCCTCAGTCAGGGGTTCCCCAAGTCAGGTATGAATTTATTCAGGTGGGCAATCCCAGTGGCCTGTAGGGGCAAGGGTAACCTATCCCCACCATTCTTTCCAAACCTTTTCTATCAGAAGATAGCACTGGTTTTCACCATGAATAGAGCAGTCCCAGGGCAGTCCATAAAGCAGAACGAACGGATGAGAAGAGTCTACATCTAAGCATATCTTTGTTACAATTTAACTTCAAATTCCATTTGGTGATGGATGGGAAGACTACTTAATATTTCAAGGGTCCATTGTTCTCATTCATCCAATGATTATTCAGTGTGTCATTAAAAGACAGCCTGGTGTCAACAACCTGCCTGGTTTCAGCTCTTACGGTGTGACTTTGGGCAAGTACTTGGACCCTACCTTAGTTTCCTCGTGTGTTAATACGTCAGAGGATTGCTGTGAAGATGAGCTGATATTTTCTGCATGTAATTTATTTGCAACTTAGTTAAAACAATTTCTGGAGCCTTAGGGCTCAAAAGAGGAGCCATGGTGGCCTAGTGGTTACACATTGGGCGGATAACCCCAAGGTCAACAGTTCAAAACCACCCGCTGCACTTTCTACTGCCATCAAAAGTTAGTCCTGGAAACTCACTGAGGCAGTTGTCCTGTAGGGTCACTATGAGCTCCCATCGACCTGATGGCAGTGAGTCTGACTTTCTTGGAAAGGGCTCAAAAGGGAGCCCTAGTGGTGCTGCGGGTTCAGTGGGCTGCCAACTTAACAAGCAAAACCCACAGGTTGTTCTGTAGGAGAGAGGAGGCCATCTGGTCCCTTAAACAGTGACAGTCTCAGAAACCCTCAGAAACCCTACTCTGTTGCGTAGGGCCGCTGTGTGTGGCATTCATTTGGTTGTTTTTTTATCATTATTATTATTTGTTTTGTCTATTTTTTTCCAGCTGCGGGGTGGTGGAGTTGTCTATCTGTTTGGGGTCTCAAAGGCTCAGCAAAGGTTAGCTGTTATGAGGACTCCTGTACAGTGGTAACGTGAGGGCTGCCATCCGTCAGGTCAGCTGTTTGAAACCACTAGCCCCTCTCCAGGAGAACGGGGCTATCTACTCCAGGGAACAGTGACCGTCTCAGAAACTCACGGGGGCTGTGCTACCCTGGCCTGGAGGGTCACTCTGAGTCAGCATCGACTCGATGGCAGGGAGGTTTTATTTTGTAACGCGTTTGCTGTGTTTCGGAGGAAGTTACTCTGGTAAGGAGACCAGGTGGCATAGTAGCAAGCTAGTTGGGCTGCGATCTGCAAGGTCCGTCACTTAAAGCCATCGGCCACTGAGGGAGAAAGGGCTTTCTCCTCCGGAGCACATCATCTCAGAAACGCACAGGGGGTCTACCCTGTCCTACAGGGCTGCCACGAGTCAGCACCGGCTGCAGGCCCGTCGGTTTGGTTCCATTTATGCACTTAGGAGCTGGTTCATGAAATAACCTTTTTTTTTTTCTTGCTAAAGCCAACTTTATTGTGGGTTTGGGCTCTTCTCTCCTAGCCCTGCTGGCTGGGACTGGAGAGTGGAGGATGCTGGGGCACAGGATGGGTTGGGGTGGAGTTTTGTCTTGTCCCCCCAAGGCCCCATCACATTCAGACCCAGGGATGGAGAGGAAGTGGAGTCAGGGGACACCCCAGGGAAAGCCCACCCAGCGTGGTGGCCACTACCCCAGGCTGTTCCTGAACCTCACTTCTTGGAGACAGCCTTCTGAGATCTGGGGGGGAGCTTGACCTTTCTCCTAGGGCTCTCGTCTTTAGCACTGGACCCCGCTCCTTCCCCTTCCTTCTCCTGCTTGTTCTTAGCGGCTCATCTGCTTCTGCAGTGCGGGTTCATCACTGTTTCACGGGCGTCTCCTCTTCCTCTGAGAACAGACCTTCTTCCTCCTCCTCATCATCGTCCTCGTCACTTCTGCTATCTTCCTCGTCTCTTCCTCCTCCTCACCTCCCCAGCGAAGGTCCGGCGAGTCGTCATATTCCTGACCACCGAGGAGCGCGGGCCGGAGCCAGCCTGGTGCTGAGCGGAGACTGGTGGGGTGAACTCCACGCTGACGGAGGATGGAAATGTGGAGAGAGGCAAACAGTAACGGGCTTTATTTTCTTGGGCAGGTTCACTGCTCAGGATTCATCTCCTTGTTGGCTTTCTGCCCTAAGCAAATCATAGTCCGCGACAGCCCACCGTTGTGCTTCCCCTGTCTGGGGTCTGCAGGTCCACATTGGCGTCCCCTGTTAAGCTTACAGCCCCAGAGCATGCTGGTTCCCTCCTCAGATCCGCTCCTGATGCTCCACTGAAACATGCTTTGGGGTGCAGAAAAGGGTCCTGAAGGAAGGGCTCTCACAAGGGTCTTTCTCTGCCCCTCGGCAGTCTGAGTGCTCTCAGTCATGTCACTGGCCCTTCTGCGAGCAACCCTCCCAGGAGCGCACCCACCCCAGCATCTGTTTTGTTGTTGTTGTTTTGTTTTGTTTTTTGCTTCATTATGCACTCAGGAACTGGGTAAAGCTGGAAATATGCCTGGCTTCCAAAAGCTCCCTATTCAATAGAGAAGACAAATACGTAAACAGTTCATGAGGACGGTGGCTACAGTGAACAACTGACATGAAGAAGATCGTGCGATCGTGAAGACAGAAGTATCTAATTCCATCTTGGGATGCTAGAGACAGCGTAACGATCCTCTTCTTTGGGTGTCACCTCCCTACTCCATAGGGTCAGATGCCCAGCAGAAATGAAGACATTGACGTGGACACACCAAAATACAAGCTGCTGTGGAGATGAGCAAGTTAGGTAACCACACACCTGATTCCACTGGGTCATGGCTTAGGTTGGCAGTGTTGGTACAGGCATAGGAAGCAGGCTGATGCTAGTAATGTTGGCAGAAATCACACCATGGAGTTACGTTTCTTATGTTCTGTTGGTAGGGCAATTAATAGTTCATGCTGAAGCTACAGTTCAGGGAGAGGGCTGATCGGAGCACACAGGAGCAAATGAATGGAGAGAAAGAGAGAGAAGAGCACATCCTGGTCCACCAAGCCCTTAAGACGATATTCAAGCTCAGAGCAGCCAAAGCACAGAGAGGACCACAAGACTCAACATCCCTCATTGACCCTCAGCACTACAGGGACAACACTGGAGACACAATGAAGGAATTGCACCC
>NW_022103915.1:47337528-47346405 GCF_000313985.2 Echinops telfairi
GGCCTTCACCTTCCTGCTGGCTGGCCACTGAGATCTGAAGCTGCCAGCACCATTGGATCCGTACAACTTTGCATCCACCGGCCAGTGATGTTCTTGCATTCTGCCTCATTGCTGGGTGAGTCTGCAGAAGCACTTAGGGACTAGTACTGGACTCATGGACTTGAGTTGGAATGGGCTGGGGCATTTTCTTGATATGCAATTACTTCTTGATATTAATGCTCTTTCTTACACCTATTTGAATGTCACTGGATTTGTTTCTCTGGTCAACCCGGCCTAACACATATTGGTAAGAGAGAAGCGCTATCAGCAGACTTCCATAAAGAAGGCTCACTGTGGATGCAGTGTTGTTCTAGAGAACTAAAGAAATCATGAGCGGAATTAAACCAGAGGCAGGAAGGCCAGGGCTGAGGCAATTTCCATAACCTGAACCCAAGATAGTCCAACGTCTCCTTTTGTTATTCTCAAATCCTTTGCATTTCTCTTTCACAATACTTGCCATTTTATTCCTTGTCAGGCCTACCCACTAAACTGTGAACCCAAAGAGAGACTAACCCATATCTATTATTCACCCCTATCCCTGGAAGCTTAGTGCTGTGCTCGGAACTCACTAGCGACTCAATCGATGATTGCTAAATAAATACTCCAGCAAACAGAATCACACAGAGCAATGATGAACCTCTTTTGGTGGTGCTGGTGGTAGTTGCCATCAACTTGATCCTAATTCATGGTGGCTGCATGTGTGTCAGAGTAGAGCTGTACCTTAGAGGGTTTTACGGCTGTGACCTTTTGGAAGCAGATCCCCAGGCCTGCCTGCTAAGGTGCCTCTGGGTGGGTAAGAGTCACCAACTTTTCAGCTAGTAGTTGAAGACGTAACTGTTTGCTCCTTCCAGGGACTCCCAAAATGAACCTTGTAAGCCTGATAATTTTTTCCTCTGGAATTTAAATTCATGGATTGATACTCTGGGTTAATCCCAATTTATTAATTCAATTCACTGATTTGAAATCTATCACACTTTCCACTGATGAGGGAGTGAGCAGATTGGAGGAAGGCTCAGGGCCTTGCCAGGTGGGAACATCATGAAGGGAGAATGGACTTGGACCTTGGTCTGGCTGGCCCACGCCTAGACTCTTCACCACTCCCCTGTACAATCTACTGGACAGGCCAACTAGAGGGAGCTCTGTGGGAGTTATCAAATGTCAGCTGGTTCTTAAAGGGAAGGTTAACCTCTACATGTTTGAGACACCCATTATCACTGAGTTGATTCCAAACAGGGCCACCCTAGGGGACAGGGTTGAACTGTTCCTTGGCGTTTCTAACATTGTAAATCTGAGAGCAGTTAATGGGTCTGAACTGCTGACCTTGTGATTGGCAGCTTAACCCGCTGGGCCACCAGAGCGCCTTTCTGTTTGAGGTAGGTGTCAAACTAAAAAATTCAACTCACTGCCATCCAGTGGATGCCACCTCATGAATTGGGTTGCTAGCAGCAAGGTCGGCAGTGTGAACCCACCAGCCGCCCCAGGGGAGGAAGATGAGGCTTTCTGCTCCTGTAAGAATTTACAGTGCTTTCTGTTTCCCAACCTTTAAAAGAGCAGCCTATACGAGGGGCTTTCAAAAACCTCATGGAAAAAGTCCATTAACTTCTAAATCCATCTTTCCCACAGATCTTTTGAAGCTCCCTCATAGAACTCAGGCCCACTCCAGGACTCGTTAGCACAGAAAGTTTTCCTTTCCTACCTGTTCACCCATGGATTTTACAATCACTTTTCTCCACTGAGTTTCTCTCTTTCTGGCTTTTGTGACCCTGGTCTTTGCCTGAGGCTGCTGGTTCCTGATGTCCCACACTGGTAGACTCATCATGGAAAGAAAAGAGAAAGAGGCCTCTGATCTGACCCGCTTGGTCCCCCGGCATCACTGGGTACCCCTCTGCTCAGCGTTCATGACTTGTTGAGGATCTTAGTGGAAACGTTTCGAGCTTGTTCTAGCTTTGGCTGGTCTTACAGAGGGAGTGAAACTTGGGGGAGACGGTGGAGAGATGATTGACTCCCCCCACCCTTTTCCTGAAGGTTGGCTTTTCATCAGTTTTGCCTACACGGAGGGTACAAGCCAGACATTAGCACACCATTGCTTGAGGTCTGGAGTCCCTGGGGAGTACATACAGTTAATGAGCTCAGGCCAAAGGTTGCAGGTTCGAGGTCTTCCAAGGAAAAGTCTAGCGATTGACTTCTGAGATACCAGCCATTACAAACCCCGGGGAGCACAGTGCTCCTCTGAAACGGAGGCCGCCCTGAATCAGAATTGACGTGTCTGCAACTGGTATGTAGTTAGTGAGGGAGGTCTGGGACACAGGACCCCAGTCCAAGCCAACCCCCAGGCCCACCTATCCAAGCCCCAAAGATTCCTGGGTTGAGATACCCAGCAAGGTGCTATGGTTTTCATGGTTAACATCAAATGTAAGCTATGGAAATAACAGGGCGAACGTTCCTTGAGTGTCCTGAAACATGCTAACTGAAACCAGACCGGAATCTCTTTTCTTCTCTCTGCAGGTGAAAGTTCCTTACCCTTAGACCGAAATGAATGGGAAAGTATTTTCCTTGGACTTGGAAAATATTGCAAGTACATCTGTCTCTTTGCAATCGGCCCCTAATTGCTTCTCTTTTCCACATGTGCCTCACCCGTGCCTGCACGGACTTCCTCACCCTATTCCCACTCCCAGCGACAGGACCTATAGGAACAAGCAGGGGTGACTATTTCCTCAGTGGGTTGGGGCTTTGGGACATGTGAAGCTGTTTAGGTTGGAGCTGTGGCCTGACTTTGTCAAAAGCCATATGGTGCTGAGGCAATCCTGGGGCGCAAGTGAGCAGAGCCAAGGTCTGCAAGATCTGGGACTAACCAAAGCTGTGAGGCTAATGAGCAACGACGAGATTAGGGGCGTTCTGGTCTTTTTGGCAAAGGGCCCAGTTGAACACGGGGATACCCAGAGGCAAAAGCAACATAACCATAAATAAATTAATAAAATTGCCTGTGGACTTCAGCTTTGTTGTCAACACAGTAGACTAAAGACACTTCTCAGCTTGCAGGAAATAAGTACTCACAAGCCTGCTGATTTTACATGCAGGCATCGCCCAGTCTCCTGGGACCTGATAGGCTGAATTGCTCTCCATTTGTCTCTCTCTCAGTGATGTATTATACTGGGAACATGAAGCACTTAGAGTCATTTTCTCATCCTTTTGTGGAAGAATTTTACACCTACTTCCTCAGAGAGATGCAAGCGTTTCAATGAGTTAGTCAATATATAATCACAGTAGGAAGAAAAAGTATTCTATAACTTTTGCTAGAAATAAATGATTAAGAGGAAAATCTCTTCTAAAACTCACAATTAGCACCTGAAAAAGTCATTGATCCAAACATCAACTACTATAAACATCAAAATATCAGAATCAAAATATCTTTATTCAATTGGAGATTTTAGTCAAACGTTTCTGCTAAGGGCTTAGTCTTGTGTTGCAAATGTCAAAATATCTATTTTGAAAAATCACTTTACTGTCAGAGAAAGCAGAAGGAATGAGTGGTATTTAATAATAAATAAGTTGGTTGCTTTCATTTCCAGGCAAAGTTAGCAGAGCCTGAAATAGTTTTGAATGGCCTTACATGAGCAACCCCATTGAAAAGACCTAGAAATAGCTATTTGCATATGGGTGCATTTTGTGTATGAGTTGCTACATATGTAAGAAAGGACTCCTGTTGGCATAGTCAATTACACATTAGACTGCTACCCACAGGTCAGTAGTTAGAAACCACCAACTGATCTGAAGGGGATAGATGAGGTTTTCTACTTTCATAGAAACATTTACAGCTTCGGGAACCCTCAGGGGCAGTCCTAGTCTATCCTGGAGGGTCACTATGAGTCAGAATGAACTTGAGGGAGTGCACGGAATCGTTGTTGAAGTCATGTATGTAAGAAACCCGAGCCTGGGCTGCTCTCCTGTTTGGGTAAAGGTAAGATCGCAACAGTCTCATCAGCCGATGATCATGGGGATGGCGCAGGACCGGTCAGCGTTTCATTCCATTGTGCTGTCCGCCTAGCCTTTGGGTCCTTGTCCCACCCTCTTAGCCAATTGCAATAAATTGGACACTGCTTGCAAGAGAAACAGAAAGGGAATATCTTCTGTACAGATAATAGAATATATTGCCTCTCCTGCCCCAATTACTGCAGAACCCCTAACTGGGAGGCATGTGGGTCTGTCATCTTGTTGAACTTCTGGGCTCCTGACTTCTTCCCACCCCTTCCCACCTTCTAGCTGGCTTCTGCCCATAAATGGGGGTCTGGTTGTTAAGTCACACACTCCAAAGTGTTCTCTAAAATGGGTCAAGGAAGGATAGTGGGCAAGATAATGGATTCCTCTCCAGGGATTCTTGAGGTGAGAGTCACTTGGAAGGGACTGACTAACGTATGGAGTGCATCTGATCTAGGATCTGGTGTGAGCTAGTAGGGTCCTGGGGTCATTCTTTGTAGAAGGGTTTTGCAATGGACAGAAAATGAAGATAATAGCAGGGCAGGTAGTCGAGTAATTCAACAAGCAGAAAATCCTAGAAAGGGCATATTGATCTCCGAGTTTCGTGTGGTATGGCTATGGGGAACTGAAACTCATTTACATTCAATTAGAGTGTATTCATATAAGACTCAATGCAACAATCAATGCGAGCTAGTTTAGAGGAAGAGGGGGAAAGGACTAGCCCAAGGATGCTCTGTACAAAATGTCAACACCCTTAGAGGACAGCAGACACTCTGGGGGAACCGAGGGAACAGTAGGTACTGAAAGTTTAGATAGGTCCAATGTTGCTTCCCCCCGATTTCCTCTGTGGCATGGGAAGCATCAGTGGTCGGGCCAGATGGGAACTCTGGATACAGGTGATGCCTGCGGCAGGGGGAAGAAGGGAGGAACCAAAGACGGGTGAGGTGGCATAGCAACCAAAATTAAGCAGCTAATGCTTGTTTGGTTTTTCTCATTTGCTTTTCATGAACGAGCCAAATGAAGCAGAGCGTAGCTACACCAGGGAGAGGACAGAAGGAAGATCTTGAAAGGATTCGCTCAGCAGAGATGAGAGCTGCTCCCCAGAAAGGGAGAGCGTAGTATGGGGGACATGGCGTTGATTCCCACCCAGGACAGCCTTGCACGTGACGGAATGGAACCGCTCCATCGGGGTTTTTGGATTATACTTGGACTTAAGTCTTTTAAGAGAACAAAGCCCTAGGGCTGCTTCCTCTTAAAATGATTCCATACAATACATTTTTTAAAACCGGGGAACATATTTATGCAAACTGTGCACGTGACTTCAAAACAAAAGAAGGCCTCCACAGCTGGGCCCATTAGCATGAACGACCAACCAAGCCAACAGCTCTGCCAGGATGAATGTCGAGAAGGCTCGGGGCTGTGGAAGGAAAGGGCAGAGGAGAAAAGGCTTCTGGAAGAAATGGGAGAAATGGACGAGGTGGATTTAGGATTTAGGGGAGAGTAGAAGGGTTAGGGAGTGAAGCAGGTAAAATAAGAAGAAACAAATACGTCATAAATGCCAGGAAAACTAAACTGGGATTATAGAGACATATGACTGCGGATATCACAAGAGAGTGGTTGCTTTGTTTTATTTGCATTTGAAGGCCATGGTGGGGAGGATGCTCATAGGTCAGCCAACCTGGGCCAGGGAAGGCAGTTGCCAACCTCACAGTTCAGCCTTTGCATGTGCTGACATACCCACCTTTAGGACCTCACCTGGAGCCCTGCAGGCTCAAACACTGGGATTTGAGTGCAGGACCCCCGATGGTGTGATGGATTAGGCACTGGGCTGCTAACTGTAAGGACGGCTGTTCAAATACCCCAGCTGCTCTGGACGAGAGAGATGAGGCTCTCTGCTCCCATAACGCTGGACAGTCTTGGAAACCTCAAGGTCACTGTGAGTTAGAACCCACTCAATGGCAGTGAGTTTGCTTTACTGGATTTTAGAGACGGGGTGCAGAGCCCAGGCGCACAGCGAGAGATAGGGCAGAAGGTGACCTTGCACATTCACCAATGCACTCTTCCCCACAGGCCCTCTTCAGAGGGAAGCAAGTAACTGGAACATGGCTTTGTCACAAGAAGACTCCTGAGGCAAAGTAGTTTACAGCCTAGACTCCAGGGAAACAGGTTGTGTGTTTTCACTTGGAAGCTATGCGTTCTTGAGCAAGTTTTCTGACCTTCTGTGTTTTAATTTTCTCATCTATAAAGTGGGGTATTCTGGTATTTATTACTGCCGATGAAGCCACTCTAAAGCTCAGGGGCTTAAACCAGCCACAATCATATGGTACGCAGAAACCTGCTCTTTTGTCAGGATTGGCAGGGACCCACGTCCTTCGGTGGTGCAAACCCAAAGTCGGTGCTGTGCACCTACCAGAGCAGGGGTCCTCAACCTGCGGGTCCTGACCCCTTTGGGGGTTGAACGACCCTTTCACAGGGGTCACCCAATTCATAACAGTCGCAAAATGGCAGTTATGATAGCAACGAAAATAATTTTATGGTTGGGGGGGGGGTCACAACATGAGGAGCTGTATTAAAGGGTCGTGGCAAAACGAAGGTTGAGAACCACTGTGCTAGAGGTACCTCAATGGCCCTGGTGGCCTAGTGGGCTGCAAACAGTTAATGCATCAGGCTGCTAAGCGCAAAGTCAGAAGTTCAAAACCACCAATGGCTCCCCAGGAGAAAGGGGAGGCTTTCTACTCCCGTAAAGAAGTTACAGTCTCAGAAACCCACAAGGGCAGTGTTACCCTTCCTTACAGGGTTGCTGTGAGTCAGATTCCACTCCATGACAGTGAGTAAAGACTTCCTCAAATTTTTATTTCCCCAAACATTGCTCATTGAAAACCCTTTGGAACAATTTTATTCTGACACCCATGGGTCATGGTGGGACTGTCAGAGTGTACTGGACAGGGCCTGGGTTTGGTTTGCTCTCTCTTTGTAGAGACCTCTTTTATGTGTCCATGCAGTGCTCGTTAGAGTGGCTCAACCAAAGGTTTGAGGGCCTCTGTACAAGATCACCAGCGGGGACTGACTATGGTCTGGAAGCTCAGCCGTGGCTGTGGGCCAGGGCCCCGGTCCCCAGCATGGGCGTTTCCATGAGCCTCTGGGGCTTCCTCAAAGTATCGTCCCTGGATTCCAAGAGCAAATGTTCCCAGAGACAGGAAGCCATCCCTGCTAGTTTCTTAAGACTTGAACTCAGAGACATGTTGCCTCCCATTGGTCAAGCAGCCACAGAACAAAATTCGATGAAGGACATACGACCATACACACCTCTCAGTGAGGGAGGTGACAAAGGATGTTGGGATAGATTTTAACACTGCAGGAGGCTGCCCTGTGGACACAATTTTTTTACAGTTCTCCCTCATGCAAAGTACTCACCTCATCCCCTAGGAACCCCCCACCCCCACCCCCACACCAATTTCATTTCACTGCAGCCTAGCGTGTTGTTGTTGTTGTTTTATACCACTTCTGTTTCTTTAGGCCTAGCTAGAGATCATTCCACTAGAATCGTTGTCTTTAAAAACCCTTTGGATTTTGTGTAAGTCTTACTGGGGTTCATTCCATGAGACAGAAGCTACAACTGCAACTCTCTTCAAGCTCTTCTTTACTTGCGTTTCTGTGAGATTACTGAGGAGCAAATATCCTTAAAGTACTTGGGAGATTGTGTCTCATGAAGAGGCATCCGTTGAAGTCCTTAGAAAAGTTCTCAAAGGCACTGGAAAGTTCCATGTCTTCCAGGACTCTTAGGAAAGGATCTGAAGGGAATGTGGGATAGAAAGGGGAAACCGATTACAAGAATCTAAATATTGCCTCCTCCCTGGGAGATGGACAGCAGAGAAGAGGGCAGAGGGAGACGTTGGACATATTAACTTGTGACAAAACTATAATAATTTATGAATTATGAAGGGTTCATGAAGGAGGGGGAGTGGGGAGGGAGGGGGGAAATGAGCAACTGATATTAAGGGCTAAAGTAGAAGGCAAATGTTCTGAGAATGATGAGGGCAACAAATGTGCATATGTGCTTGACACAATGGATGGATGTATGGATTGTGATAAGAATTGTATGAGCCCCCAATAAAATAATTTTAAATAAATAAATAAATAAGAAAGGATCTGACAGTCTCATCCTGCACCTCATCTTTGGCCGGGTGCCCTTTCTTAGTTAAAGAATGATACATTATCTAAAGAAACTAAGAATGCACAGTCATTTTATTTCCAAATCTAACAAGTCCCAGCTCCTTTATATTTATTTGCTAGTTCATTCTTCAGCTCGTCTCACTCCTACTTTTTATCTCAGACAGTTGGAAGTATCCATTTGGTACTTTCCATACCCTCCTGAAAATCCCTGCAGCCAGGGCATTCATTAGGAACTCAGACAAGTCTCCCTCGGGTTTCCTCCAGTGTACAAGAAGAGTCCCCTTTCTGCAGCTTCCAGTAGCATTTTCCTAAAGTTCTTAGTTTCTAACTCCTTCATGTCTCTTATTGTCTTAAATGGCCTCACCAACAGCTTATGCAAGGTCCTTTAGATGTCTCACATTACCCTCCAGGTCCCACCATATCCTGCCCTCCAAATCCACTCACATCATTTGCATGGTCTCGTGATGATGCCACCCCACCTGCTCACACAAAGTTCGGTCTCTTCCAACTCAAATTACTCCATTAAGACCTACCTTCTTACAGGGTTTTTGTGAGGATCAGTTAAGTCAATGCCTGCAATGTGCTTATGGCACATAGAAAGGATTCAATAAATGTTTTTGTTATTTAAATATTTGTTACATTCACTTCTATTATTTAAAAGTATATAATACTGCTTTCAAAGACAAAAAG
>NW_022103915.1:47347297-47348541 GCF_000313985.2 Echinops telfairi
GCCATGGCGTAGAAAGTTTGCTCAATGTTAATTTTTCTATCAAAACTATGTAAGCTGAACCAATTGAGATGTATATGGCATTGACATCACTTCTCTGTTAATAATCAGTCCTCTTTAATTAGGGCATAAACAAGATTAATATTTTCCTGCCAAATTGAGGTGAATAGTTGGCCACTTTGGGGTTCATCTTCAACATTATGTCATTCCTTGTTAAAATGAGCTACTAATTGTGTGTGTGTGTGTGTGTGTGTGTTGATTGCTAATTTCTTTGGAGCACTTTCCCCATAAACTTTTTGCAAAGCATCCATGATTTCACCCATGTGTCACCATAAATTTGATGCTTCTATGTTCTTCAATTTTAGCTATTTTGCTAGAATTTATTTTGCTAGACTTTTTTCAAATAAATATCCTATCCTTCTTAGTGCCTCAAATTATATCCTGTTTCTACATGTTATAATGAGGTAGCATGAGTGTACTTTGATGCGAAAAACTTTTCTTAAAACCATGTACAACTTGTTAATAATGCATTTCCCATAAACATTTTGAAGACCTTTCATGTTTGCATTCACCTATATGTAAGTGTTCCCCAAATAAGTATTGTAATCCTAACCCCTACATCTGTTGAAGTTGACAAAGGTTTCATTTTACTTGGATTCATAACTGGGACAGTTACATAATCTACTGTCAACTTGAGAGAAGGGTGGAGTCTAGCCTGTCAATCTGGTCACAGCTTGATGACTTCATTTGGAGGCGCAACAGAGATAAATAGTTCACACACACTCCCTGTGAGGCATTCCTGCTGACAAGACACATGGAGCTACGCTAGTGCCCTGGAGTTGGAGGAGCCACAAGGAGACCCCTGCCAGTGCTGAGATGCTTCCACTGCCACTAGATCCACTAGACTTTCCACCCACTGGCCTGTGATCTTCCTGCATTCGGCATCATTGCGTGAGTCTGAAGATGATTTTATAGACTGGTATCAGACATATGGACTAATATTGGATGTATGGACTTGAACTGACTAGGCTGGGATGTTTTCTTAATATTCAATTGTTCTTGTATATAAAGCTCTTTCTTATACACATGAGTGTTTCTGGATTTGTTTCTCTAGTCAACCCAAACTAATACAATAACCAATGCTCATGGAAGCAGTAGTCAAAATATCAAATGACCTCTTGCATTGGGTGGGAGAAAGGCTGGGCTTTCCTACTGCCACAAGGAGCTACAGTCTCAGAAAACCACAG
>NW_022103915.1:47349495-47351318 GCF_000313985.2 Echinops telfairi
AGCAACGCTGTATAACGAAGCCTAGATAGTTCAAGGAGAAAATGGACCAACTTTCATCTTCCTCGTATCATTCAGAGTGGCAGTAGTAAGAAGAAATTTCACGTGAGTTTTTCGGAAAGATGGTGGTAATAGAAGTAAATAAAAGTGGCTCATACATCCAAATGTGCAGAATTCCTCAATAAGAACAGATAACGTAGAGGCTGTTGATTTCACACACATGCTAACCACATCCTAAAACAGACTCGGGCTAGACAAGTTTCAGAACTATGAAACGAGTAAGGCTAGCTGGTGAAGGATAAGAAAACAACTGAAAGTCATTTCTCAAAATCAAGGCTGTTTCGCAGAGGTTGATGGCAGATGATCAAACTTCTTCCAAGAAGAAGAAATAAATATGTAAGAGGAACGATCAAGTTGATGAAAGCCCTCGTGGCTTTGGAAGGGCTAAGAGGATGGCGGGACATGGTCTAAAAAATGATACAAAGAAAACTCAAAGGAAGGAAGGAAGCCAGAGGCTTTTACAAAAACGCAAATAAATGCTCCCAGCTGTGGTGTATCTAATGAAATGCACGGAGAAAGGGAAAAGGGATGGAAGCTTGAAGCCCCCCAACCAAATAAATGAACAAACGAGACCGGTTTGAGACAGGCTCGCAGAAATGAGAAAGGGAGGTCAAGAACGAATAAAATGTCTTCTTATGAGCATTGCAGTGCTGCAAAGCAGAGATGGGATGGGGATTTCAAAGAAAGGCAGTAAAGACGAAAGGCTAAGTGTCTGGGTTTACAACTGAGACCCTCAAGACTCTGCTCCTAGCTCCTTGCTCTCCAGCTACATGTCTTCGGTACCTTTTCCAGGGAACCTCTTTGTGACTCGGTTTCTCCTTGTGTAAATGAAAAGGGAGCGATCCGTGATTCTCTGACCTGAGCTGCCAGAAGAAGTCAAGACGATGCTGAATAGGGAGCTTGCAACCTGCAGCCGAGGGCATCGGACAGACTCGGTAAGTGTTCATGATGGTGAGTAATTACTAATGATCCCCTTGAAGGATCAAAGTCAGAAGATTGCTTTCTGAAAGGGGATCTTCACATGGGATCTAGGCTGTCCTTGAGCAGCAATTTCAAGGGCAAAAACCACACACACACAAAACTGGGCAGGGAGATGCGGGTTAAATCGGTGAGAATCAATAAAAGAAAAAATAGCTCTCAAATAATGAATTGAACAAATGCAGCGCAAAAAGCGAGTTGCACAATACAGAGTTTGGAAAGGGCAAGGCTTCTTGCGTCGAGCAGCCCCACGACTAGGTTCCTATGAGACAGCTGAGGATGTGCGGATCACAATGAGAAAACAAGGATCGCTTATGGAGGACAGGGAGCCGCAGTAACGCTTTAGGTTACTAACAATGCATTAACAACGGGCCTCCTGAATGCTCCTCAATCAAGGGTACATTATAGCCCAGCATTAACAAAATGTTAAACTATGTGCCTGGAAAAAGGAATGTCATCATTCTGTAGGTGCTGACATGAAGAAATGTCCTCTAGATGTGGGTTAGATTGTCCTATTTTTAGAGAAACACTATAGATGGTTATATGTACATGAACCACCAGATCGCCGAGGGTCTGGAAATGGGACTAGGAGGTCACCGGGACTTTTTGTTTTCTGTGACTTACCAAACCCCAAACTCACTGTCGTTGAGTTGATGCCAACTCATAGCGACCCTACGGCGGGGACGAAATGGCCCTGTGAGTCTCTGAGACTGTACCTCGGGCAGGAGTACAAGTCTCTGTCACTCTCCCGCAGAGCACTGGTGGGTTCAAACTGCTGACGGCAGATG
>NW_022103915.1:47352786-47353877 GCF_000313985.2 Echinops telfairi
GCTTGGGACAGGGCCTGGCACCTAGGACTGTGCTTAGACCGGATACCTCTACCCACCAGGTCACAGGGCAACGTTGTCCGCAGGGATGCATGGACCATTCACTGACAGTGCAAGCCAACTCGGTTACAGCTCATAGTACTCGATGGCTCATAGTATCATGTCCTGAAAGAGCTCATCAGCGAAAACAGCATCGATGAAGTTCAAGGGAAGATGAGCTGCTTAGCTTTGCTGTTAAATAGCACATGTGATCTGGATATTAAAATAAAGGAAATGGGGGGTGGGGGGAAAACCCCACCATCACAGGACGTTTCTAAGTTGTCGCTAGAAAACCAGGGAGAATCCAATGCTTCTCTGTGGACTGTTTGCTAGAACAACAATGTCGGATGCTTTCGTGTCAGCACATAGTAAGCCAAATTCAGTTTTGTGCTTTCGAAGTTCAACTTCAAGAAAGAATTATATCCCGGTGTAACTTTTGCCTATACCTGATCTTGTTTCTTCTTTCTTCACCCTGCAGTTGGCCGAACGGCCGCACCTCATGTCCAGAACTGTTCTGCGGACAGCTTTGTAAGGTAAGAGGTTCTCAGAAGGACCTTGGCTGTGGTGCAGCGAGCTTTCAGAAGCCACCTGAGGATTTTCAAATACCCCAAGTTCTCTGGCTTAACCTTTCTTTTTCTTTGGGTAAATGTAGGCTGCCTCTGATTTTCCATGTACAGAATTTTCCATTTATTTCTGGATCCGTAGTCTTCATATAATACCGTGACAGATTTGTAACAAGAATATTTTCATGTGTTACTCTGTTTTGTATGTGTTTAAATTTATCCGATCTTCCTCCTTAGGGGACCACTACTTTCTTTCATTCTATCTTTCAGCATGGAATATTACTCTGAAATTATTGAATACATTGTGTCTTCCTAAAACAGAGATTAAAAATTTTTTTTCTGTTTTATTTTCTTTCTTTTAAAAAATCATTTTATTTGGGGTTCATACACTCATCACAATCCATCCATCCATCCATCCATTGTGTTAAGCACATTTGTACATTTGTTGACATCATCATTCTCAAAACATTTGCTTTCTACTTGAGCCCTTGG
>NW_022103915.1:47355792-47358433 GCF_000313985.2 Echinops telfairi
CAGTACAACTCAGACTGCTAATCTAGGGTCCAGGGTTCAAATTCTGATTGAACCCACATGGGGTCAATGTGAGTCAAAATTAACTCACCACCAGCGAGTGGGGGGGTGTTCTGGGGTGTTCTGTGTTAATTCCAACTTGTCCTCTGTACGACAGAATGAAGCACTTGCTGGGTTTGCACCACCTTATACTTGTTATGTTTGAACTCATTGTTGCAGCCACCAGCTAAATCAACCTCTATGTGGGCTACCCTCTTCTTTGCGGCCATATGCTCCTGAAAGCCTCATGCTTGGACAAGTAGCGGGCAGTGAAGGAGAAGAAGGCCTTCGGCCAGATGAACTGACACAGTGGCTGCCCTGATGGGCTCAGACACGAGGAGGAGGTCAGGGTGGTAGAGGACCAGGGAGCGTTGCCTTCCCTGGTACACAGGGCCCCTATGATTGGAACAGACTCAACTCCACCTAACAACAATAACGACGGTATCCTCCCGAGCATAATGTCCTTCTCCTGGGACCGATCCCTTCCAATAACATGTCCAAAGTCCATGAGACGAAATCTCAACATCCTCACTTCCAAAGAACATTCTGGCTGGACTTCCTCCAGAACATATTTGTTTATCCCTGTAGTCCGCGGTATTCCCAATATGTTTTGCCAACACCATAATCCCAATGCAGACTTCCTTACACATTGTTCAGCGTTTGCATGGATGTGATGAAAATACCATGGCTTGAGTCAGGCAGACTTGAGTCCTAAAAGTGACATCTTTGCTCTGTAAGACTATACAGAGGGCGCTGTCTTCACACTTGCCCAATGCACTGCATCATTTGATGTCTTGACTGCTACTCCCAGGAGCATTGATCATGGATTCAAGTAAAATGAAATCTTTAACAACGTCAATCTTTTCTTTATTTATCAGGATGTTGTCTACTGGCTCAGCTGTGGGGATTTTTGTTTCCTTGATGCTCAGGTCTAATCTATACTGAATGCTGTAGCCTTTGACCTTCATCAGCGAGTGTTTCACATCCTCCTTGCTTTCAACAAGCAGAATTGTTTCAACTTGCATATTGCAAGTTGTTAATGAACCTTCTTCCATTTCTGATGTTGCATTCTTCTTCCTACACTCCAGTTTCTCAGACTATTTTGTTCAGCACACAAATGGAGTAAGTACGGTGACCGGATAAAACCATGACACCTCCCTCTCCTGACTAAACCACAGAGTACTCTCCAGTTGTGGTTAAAGGTCTATGTCCATGTCCCACATGAGCACAGTTACAGGTTCTGGAGTTTCGATTCTTCACAATAGTCTTCATAATTTATTATGATCCACACAATTAAATGCCTTTGCATAGTCAACACAATAAACATATTTCTGATAGCTGTCTTCAACCAAGACCCATCTGATAATAAAGCAATAATAACACTTATTCAAGTCCTCTCCTGAATTGGTTTGCATTTCTGGAAATCCTCTGTCTGTGTACCACCGCAGCCATTTCTGGATTATCTTCAGCAACAATTGACTTGCGTGTGATGTTAGTGCTACTCTTTGGGTCACGTTTCTGTGGAATGGGCACAAATATGGATCTCTTTCAGTGGGTTGGGCAGGTAGCAAACTTCAAAGCTTCTTGCATAGACCACTGAGTGCCTCCAGTACAGCATCAGCTTGTGGAACTAGTGCCGCTTCTGTTCATTTCCTGGAGCCTTGTTTTGCACGGATGCCTTCAAGGCACTTTGAACTTCTTCCTCCAGCTGGTAGCTGTAGTTAAAAGAAAATAGCTGCATACAATAACTTTCCCTGCAGTGATTCTTTTAATTCCTACAGGAAGGATAGTGCAGCCCTGGTGGTGTAGTGGTTATGGGTTGGGCTCTGATCTGCATGATCAGTAGTTTGAAACCACCAGCAGCTCTTTGGGAGAAAGACTGGGCTTTCTGCTCCCATAAACCATCACAGGCTTGTAAACCCACAGGGGGGTCACTATGAGTCAGCACTGGCTCGATGGCAGTGATTTGGATTTGGTTTATAGTAAGGATAAGAATTCATGATGCATATAATAAGAAATTTGATACGAAATCACTTGTAAGAATGTTAAAACCCATATCAGCCACGACTTTGTTGTCATGTAATTAGTTATGTGTAGTTTTACATAAAGATCCTGGTGGCACAGTGGTTAAGTGTTTAGTTGTCAACCAAAAGGTTGGCTATTCAACCCCTCGTCCTAGCTCTGTAGGAGAAAAAGACCAGGTGATCTGTTTCCATAAAGATTATAGCCTTGAAAACCCTATGGAGCAGTTTTATCCAATCTTATAGGAGCCCCAGTGGTGCTTTGGGTTAGGCATTGGGCTGCTAACAGCCTGATCAGTGATTCAAACCCACTTCACTTCAACAGGAAGGAAAGCAAATCCTCACAAATGGACCAATAGACAACATCATGATAAATGGAGAAAAGGTTGAAGTTTTCAAAATCTCATTTTAATTGAATCCACAGTGAGCACCTATGGAAGTAGCAGTCAAGAAATCAAGACATGCATTCCATGATACCCACCTTCCCGACACAATCGCTGAAGACAAATGGGTGCATAAGCAAACATGGTGAAGAAAGCTGATGGTGCCCGGCTATCAAAAGATATAGTGTCTGGGGTCTTAAA
>NW_022103915.1:47359351-47381509 GCF_000313985.2 Echinops telfairi
TTTTGAGAATGATGAGGGCAACAAATGTATAAGTGTGCTTTACACAATTGATGTATGTGTGGATTGTGATAAGAGTTGTATGAGCCCCAATAAAATGATTTATTAAAAATTTTTTTTTAAATTTTTTACACATACGCACAAAAAGAAATCAAGACATGTATTCCATTGGACAAATTTCCTCCAAAAGACCTCTTTAAAGTGGTAGGAAGCCCAGTGGTCCCTTTGAGGATGAAGGGGAGCCTGATCACACCATGGTATGTTTCATTATCTCATATGCACACAAAACCTGGACAATCACTAAGGAAGACCAAAGGGCAAATGATGCCTATTCATCACAAGGAGCCGCGTGAGTGAGTGTAGCGGCGGAAAGATGAGGCTTTCCACTCCTATGAAGACAGCATTCTCAGCAATCCGCAGGGACAGTTCCACTCAGTCCTACACAGCTGATCTGAGTCAGAGTTGACTCAATGGCACTGAGTTTGGTCTTGAATCATGATATTGTCCAAGAATATTCAGTCTGCCATGCTCTGTAAGAAGAATAAACACATCTGTTTTGGAAGGCAGCCAGCCAGACTGTTCCTTTGAAGCCATGCTGTACTTTGGGCATGTTATAAGGAGTGATTAGTTCATGGAGAAGTGAAGTAGAGGGTCAGAGAAAAAGATGAAGAACCTCAACAAAATGGACTGACAAACTGCTGGCAAGGATGGACTCAAACACAATAACAATTGCAAGGATTATACAGGACCAGGCAGTTCTTCGTTCTGTTGCACATAAGGTCATTATGAGTCAAAACCAACTTCATGGCACCTAGCAACACCATGCTCTATCTATCCATCCAGCTACCATCTTTAGCTAGCTACCATCTATCTATTGCTCTATCATATATTTGTCAGGTAATCTGTGAATACATATTATATAAATTTTACAAATATGGTTATACATATGTAAATGTATATATTGTTATCATATATATACACACCTATTCTACAGCACCTAACACTTGTAAATTAGCCTCAAATAATATGTATTGTCTTATTGGATGCTCACAATTGCTTTCCCATGTAAGTGGTATCTTAATCCTCACTTGTGGTTAATTAAAGAAGCCCTGTGGTGATGTGGGTCAGGCGTATGCTGCTAACTGCAGGTCAGTGGTTCAAGCCCACCAGCTACTCTGAAGGAGAAAGGCACCCGCCCCGTAAGGACTTCCACTCTCGGAAACTCTATCTAGGATCGCTACCAGGTGGAATGAGCTCAAGAGCAGTGGGTTTTGTAATTGATTCAAGATGGCCACAAATTCTTCGATACTCCTTTCATCAAAACTTGATGTCAACGCCCCCTCCCTGAACCTGAAATGGTTGTAGGGCTTCTTTGGCCAATTGTTGATGAGACAAGTGATGCGATGTCAGTTTCAGGCCCACACCTTAACAGTAGCCTGGCCAGCCTCTTGTACACTCACTTTGGGGACCCTGAATGCTGCAGCAAGTAAACCCTGCTGGAACTACCACTTGGAGGACTCTGAGCTCATGGAGAGAAACACAGCAGTGCCCTGCCTCCACTGTCCCCATCAAGATGTCCGACATTACAAGAAATTCTTCTGGACGCTTAATGCCACAGAATGACCGAGGCAACGCCATGTAGAACAGAAGCCTTGCCCACTAGCATTCTGACTGAATCTCATGAGGTTATATAGAAAGCTCATTGTTTTAGTCCGCTCAATGCTGGGCTAGCTTGCTTGATAGAGCATCAGCTAGCGATAAGCCCATCCTGCTGAAGAAGAACCAAAATCACAGCAAGTGAAGTTATTTGTTTCAGATCACATGCCTAGTCAATAGTGCAGCCAACATTCCAAGTCAGACAGTCTGCCTCAAGAGCTATCAGCTTAGCCACTCCACTGAATCATTTTAAAATTATAATTAACTTTTGGAGATAGGGCATATAGAACATTGATTCATACCACTCCAGTTTAATTCCTATCTAATGAAGAATGTGTACCAAAGATATGTACCAACTCTCCATTCATAGTTACCTGGTTATGCTTAGTTTTGCATCTCAGATTTGAAAATGCGATGACTTCCTCCAACAGATAAAGCCTTGTTGCCAGTGTTTATTTTAAGGCAGCAGGGTAGTGATTGCTATTTCTCTTCTGCTTTTAGCACAGATCATATCAGCCGTGCTGCTTCATGCCAAATGTGCAGGATAATTCTGGGGTTAGGGAAGCTGATTTCTACAGTATTAAATAAAGCTTAGCAATTTTCCAAAGAGAAAGAAACCCTGAATGGAAGGGTCCCTGGAAAGGTATCACCCCATCTATTTGATATTAGAATGCCTTGCTAACTCTAAAAGGGCGGGGGGTGGGGGTGGGGCAGGAAGAGACTCCATACTGGCTGCTTGACAGGCAAATAGATTTGTACCTGCAGCCTGTCTGGAGCCAGAAAGGTCAGAGGTGGAGGACCCAGGGGTACTGATGAAATCAAGGGACCTTGGTTAATTAACCAGTTAAACAATATGCACTGTGGTATGGCACTACTGTTTCTTGTGTGCCATCAAGGAAAGCAGGTACTTGGTCCGAGTGTTATCCCCCCAGTTGTTGAGGGGTACCCTTATTTTCACAACAAATAGGGATAACCAACAAGACCTGGGGTTGTGCTCTTTTGTGTCACTTGGAAAACGTTCTGACAGCAGCCTCTCAGAGATCCGTGACGTAAGGAAAGCAGTGCTGGGATTAGCATTGCTTCCCAGAATTTAAAACACGCACTGGTAAACAAGCACAAAACACTCTAGCATATGCTAATTGGATTGCTACTTGTGTCCTTGGACTTTCTGAGTCACCCAGGAGGGTATGGGATGGTAAAAGAGGGAACCAGAATTCACAGACGTTAGACACCAACCAGCCCAAGCATTCCTACGCCATGACTTACACGTGTCTCTCAGCCAGCTTCTAATAAAAATCAAATTGCAATGGAATAAATACCTAGTTATTGAGCTCTTCTATGTATCAAGTATTTTCCATTCATGGTGGTTTAGTGGGTCAGCAGTTCAAACCTGCTAGCTGTTCCGGAGGAGAAAGATGAGGCTGCTGTTGCTGCGCATGCATACAAAAGCTGGACAGTGAATAAGGTAGAGCAGAGAAAAGTTGATGCCTTTGAATCATGAGCAGCCCTGCCAGGGAGGTGGGCGAAAAATGAGGCTTTCCAATTCCATAAAGATTTACAGGTCCAAACCCAAAAGGCCATTTCTACTCTGTCCTGTAGGGTTGCTCTGAGTTGCAATTAACTGAATGGCACGTGTGTGTGTTTGAAGATATTTAATTTCCATACCATTGATGAGGTGGGTTACTATTTCCATTTTACAGATGAAGAAACTGAGATATAATGAGACCATAATTTGCCTAGGGGCATATATACAAAGAGGTGGAGTCTACAGATTAAATTTAAGTCGACTGATTCCAGTACTATCCCATCTCTCAAATAAAAACTCGGTATAGCTCCACATGTATCCATTTTTATACATAAGGTATATACATAAGCTTAAGAAAGACATGATTGATTTCCAAGCTTCAAAGTCATTGTTGTAACATCACCCTATCTTGGGTCAGTGAAGCAACAATAGTCTCCCATGATACGTAGACCTTCCTGCAAAGGATGCGGGAGTGGGCTTGAGAACCAGAAATCCTCCCAGGTGCCCCACCTAGTGTAAAAGAAAAACTCTTGTCGAGCCAGTTCAAACTTAGAGTAACTCCACAGGACAGATTAGAACTTCCCCATAGGCTTCCAAGGCTTTGCTCTTGACAGAGAGGAGTCTTGGTGGCACCGTGGGCTATGCACTGAGTTGCCAACCACAAGGTCAGTGGTTTGAACCCACCGGCTGCCTCCCCCAGAGAAAGAGGACACTGACTAATCCTATAAGATGTAAAGTCTCAGGAACCCACAGGGGGATGGGGCAAAATGGGGCAGCATTTTGTGTACGGGATTGGTCCAACAACAATTAAGTTTGAAGAAGCAACAAACTCCAGTAGAACTGTAAACCCAGCCCTTAACAAGCTGTGTAGGTCTACAACTGTGAAAATCAGGTTGCTCTGAAGATTTCAATAGCTGTGGCAGCAAGCATAGTAAGTCCCGTCACCGTCAGCACAGAACCTTTATAGCTGAAGAGAGCTGGCCTGAGTCTCAGGTGCAGACAATTCTTGTATCTATCACAACTCATAACTCAAAGAATTTAGTCTGCAGACAGGCACTTCCAGAATTGATTCAAATGAGCGCCAAACCTCCAGGCCTTAATATAACCAAGGGATTAAAGACCAGCAATACACCACAAGGACAGATGAGGTCATAGCAGAGACAGAAAAAAACACATGCGTGTATGTGCACACCGGAGGTACAACAACGATGAGAGGATTGCACCCAGGGTACTTAAACTATTCAAAGTATGCTCGGAAGTTTATAAGTCAAGCTATAGAAAATAGACACTCCAAGCTTTTATTTTTATATATATTCAGAATATGGTACCAAGTGCGCACATCTGTGAAAAAGAAAACTAACACAGTTGACCAAAAAATGAGCATGGAATCTACTTTATCAGCGGTTTTTTTAACATAGCTCTTAAAATAATATCTAAATATAGGCCTTTCATACCAAAGTGGAGACAGATGTGCTTTAATATAATATCCTGATGTTTGTCTAGTTCCTGATGACCCATAGACTTCTAGGGTGGGCCTCTAGCTTCTCTTTTGAAACAGATGTTGGTGAGTGTCTGTCCCAAAGACCCAAAGTCCTGATCTACAAGGAGCCCAACCCGGTTTTCCTTCCTGCTTTCAAATTTGTATCTGCCGGATCCCACTCGTAGTCAGCAGCTATGGCTAAGGACCATAATCAGAAAATAAATAAGAAATACCCTGATAATTCAGGGTGAAAGCTTTCATTTCAAGCATTCAAAAGGCACCAACTAAACACAGGGCCAGAGACATCTCAACAAAAGCATAATTTTCTCCTTTGTCCCCTCTCCAAAACTGAGTATTCAACAAATGCATTCTTTTACAGTCAAGCATGTATAACAACCGTGCTTACCAAATGCTGCCTAGCAAAAAGCCCATTAAAGCATTAATCAATAAGAGACGCGTGGAGCTAGCATATGACAGCATTGTTAGCCTCTCTGGGACCCTGAAATGACAGCATGTCTGTCAATTACTGTTTCTTAAATGCTTAGAATCACTTTGACTCTCTTCAAGAGGCTTGCACTTTCCTTTGGAACCTTGTTTATAGTCTTGTTCACAGATCTTGATTCAACCCCACTCAACCCCCAAACACTTTTGTTTTAGGTCAACTATATGTTCCCTGTACACATGTCACAGATTCTAATCACTCAACTACAAAACCCAGGCAATTTCATGATAATGTCTTCATGAAGCCTTCTTAGAAAGTTATTAATAAATCAAATCCCTTTTTTAATACACATCAGGGACTCAAAGAAGCCTTTGATCAATCTAAGAATTTCTGACAACACAGATAAGCATCTTCTAATGGACTTCTTTTGTAAGTTCAGATGTTGAGGAACAAAAAATCTTTTTTCTAAAGGACACACCTATAATTTTGGTTCATAAAGATATCATGTCCCTCCTGTTTTCTTTCAAAGAGAGCTTTATAAATTGCCAAATATTCTTTGAAAAGGGCAAATAGTAAGATTCTGAAAAATAGATAATCACAAATAAAATTCTGTTTTTAAAATGATTGTTTTGAAACAAATAAAATCTATTTGTTTTCTACTGTTAAACCGTGACATTAGAAAAAAGGGTATAAGAGCTTTTTATTCCTAACATTTAATTCTACATTTTTTAAAATTGTTGAATCAGAAATGTATAAATCCTGGTTCTTCTATATTATTGATAAATTGATTCCACTGGGGTTGGGGCATTTGCTTAAAACTAAAAAGTAATTCAGGCATCAAAAGAGAAAAACTATATATATTTTCTACTTAAAATGGAATACCATAAGATGAATCCATCATCTTTCAAGAAAGAAAGCAAGCTCACGGTATTTTCAGCTGTGATGATAATCAATGGCTTTTAAATGGAAATGATATCAAGGAGGCCAGGTCCCCCAAAATGTACTCTGTCAGCACCCCCACAACAGGCCTATGTTGTCGCACAAGACCCTCATACCCAAACCAAACTGACTCGCATTGAGCCTATTCCCATTCATAGCAACCCTGTGGACAGATAGCATTGCCCGTGGTTCCTGAGACTGGGACTCTTTACGGGAACAGAAAGCCTCATCCTTCTCCCTCTGAGTACCTGGTCGTTTCGAACGTCGGACCTAGCAGTTAGCAGCTCAATGCATGGCCCATTCTGCCACCAAGGCTCCGAAGATGGCCACACTGCCTTGCAAACCCGGAGTGGGCACAGTAAGTGGGCTGATTTCATATTTCATCCTGTCCCTTTCTTTCCAGAAAGCATATTCATAAATGATTAATTTATGAGAGTGAGTAGTCTAGTAGACCTACTCCTGTACTGTTCTGCCTGTACCTATTCTTGTTTGTTGCTTTTGAGTGGATTCTGACTCCCAGCGACCCCCTGCGACAGCGCAGAGTTGATTCCTGGATTTTCTTGGCTGTCATCTTGTTGGAAGCAGATCTCGGGTGCTGCTTGCCCATGGTTTGGCTGGGTGGGTTCAAATGGCCAGGTTTTGAGTTAGCAGCCAAATGCTTAACTGTTTACTCCGCTAGGCTTCATATTATAACGTTGTTTTTGTTGTTTAATTTCTTTTAAAGAAAAGTAAAACTAAATAAAAGCCATTTGAAACTGGACAAGAAATATGAAGTTCAGAAAATCAAGGACTGAGTACGTCTGATGGAATGCAAGTTTCACTCAGAGGAAAGATTGATTCAAAGGGAAATTTTGTTATGTAAAATGCCAGCCTTAATTGTTAAGTCAGGGAAGGGATGTAATATTAGGTCACATGTGCAGGGACTTCACAAAGTTCATGGAAAAATGAACTTAAAAGGTAATGGAATTTTCTCAGGAACATTTTGAAGACCCTTCTTATAGTTCTTGCATGTTTAGCTCCTTATACTCTACTTAATCCTGCGTAAGAATAAAAGCTCATTCAAGAAACTTGAAATCCGTGTGAGAGAAAAATACCAGGTAATGAATTATATTCTTACATGGGAGAGAGGAAGAATTCATGAGCTGCATATTCAGGACGAAGTTGAGAGGATGCTTCGGTCATCTCCAATTAAACTTTGAGTGCTTTTCATAAATGTAACGCCGAATACTCAGGAATGAATTTATAAGTAATAGAAAGAAGCTGAACATAGAAGGCATACTTCGTATCAATGCTATATGCTTCGACATGTATAGACTATTTGGTTTTGTAGTATGCCTAGAGGCTATTTAGATAAGTTCTGGGTGGGTGGGAACCCTGTTGTCCAATAAATAGCATGGAGCTGGAAATGCATAAAAGTGGGGGAGGGGAGGAAGTTGCAGTAATGGTGGCATAGCGAGAAATGAATGGCACAGACTACCTAGAAGGGCTCACAATGCTATCTGAATGGCTACACTGAACTATGCACAGCCCGTCCCTTGGCATCAAAAAGTTGCAAAGTATATGGAGAGCAATTTTGAGCTAGTGAGCACAAAAATAAACCCAAAGAAAATCTGTACTTGGTGATTACATTAAACCTCACAGGGCCAAGAGCTGCCTGGACCATCTTAGCTTTTAATAAGTCTATCAGAAATGGGAACTGCAGAGAATGCACACAACATAAATGAGCACAGGTATGACATGAGTGACAGTTTTAACAAAAGCTTCTCCACCAGCCTCAATCCTTTGAAAACATGGAAGAACAGGCATTTCAAGCCTTACAGAGTATGAAGAATTACAGCAATAAAGAATCCCACCACCCCCCCAGTACTCAAAGTCCAAAACACACATCAATGGCAAGGAATAGTTGTCTCTATTAAAATGTTTATTTTAAAAGAATAATTTTTATTGGAGATGGAAAAACAGGTAACATTGAAATTCTTGATTAAAGGGAACTATGTGACTCGCTTTCTTTTAAAGCATAAAGAAATGAAAACTATAACTTTAAAAATTTTACCTCCAATGTAATTTTTAAATTAAAGCAATTACTTTGTAGAAAAGTGATATGAAAATCCCAAGTCTGCAAAGCAGTATCAACATTTAGTTCAAAGAAGATGTTTCAGATAAAATGCAAGTAGCAGCTGCTCTTAGCAAAATTATACAAACAGTCATATTTTGGGAAATAATACAAAATTACATGGGGGGGCATTAACAAAGCATCTGATAGAGAATTTAATAAAATGTTATCTGAAGCAAATTTAAATTAGTTTGGAAATAAGCATTGTCCAATAAATGAAAAATTGGCTAAACTATTTTAAACAAAGGAAATTGCTAAATGGCCTGGTTTCAAATTCAGACAAGATATTTGGCAGAAGGTTTATTCTCTCTGGTCTCAATAGAAATATTTTATTAATGACTTGGAATAGAGAATGAGCATTAAGCTACTGATATGAGTCGAAGGTCTCTTTTGACCAGGTGGAGCTTGTGCTCAGGTACACAAAGATCTGAAGGGGTTGTGTGGAAGGCCAGAAAAGTATGTGCTAGAGTTCGATTTTGAAAAATGCAAGCTACCACATCATGAGAAAAAGAATTTGAAACAAATTTAACTCCACGGGGGATGCAGGGGGTGGGGGGATAGCCATTGGCAATACCAAAGGGACTCTACAGGAAATAATAGGCAGAATATTAAGTAACCACTTAATAATAGGAAAGAGAAGCAGGCCAAAGCCCTCCCAGCGTCATTTCCATTCCCTTCATATGGCAGTCTGCCACAAGTAGATGCCAACGATTAGATAAGGTGAGATTGGCAGGCCTGGCCCAGCTACACAGTGTGACCACTTCTGCCCCAGCAGCCACTAGAAAGAGAAGAGTTGGCTGCTGAACCCTGCCTCACGGCAATCAGATTTTTCCCCTTTTATTATTTATTTATTTGACAAAGAAGGTGGACTATATTGGATAGTCCCCATTTGCTCATCCAGATCCACTTTCTAGCTTTCTCCACCTTGTTCTGAGCTCTGCTGCTGTTTTCATTGAGAGAAAGAGAAGTTGAGCAGACTGCTACTGGTGATGACGCGCTCGGTGAGATGAGAGTGACTGAGAACGACGCGGGGAGACGGCGAATCTGTCACTGGCCTGCCACTGCTTCTCACGTTGTACAAGGAAGAGGTGGAACTACGACGTGCCTAACGTTCCATCTGGAATCCTTGAGTGATGCAAAGGGCGACCACATTTGGCTGCTCACCAAATGTGCTTCGTGATTCATTTCTGGAAAAACAACCATGAAAGCCCAATAAATACAGTTCTAGTCTAACACACGTGGCCTCGCCATGTGTCTGAGTTAGCTGGATAGCAAGTCGTTTTAATGTTTCTTCTGACAGCTCTAAGAGGCTACGTGATGGCTTTTCAAATACTTGCGGTGTGGAGGGCTGGGAATTACTAGGAGAACGAGCCTGTGGAAAACGTGTCATGTATTACTCTTTGGTAGAAAAGCCAAAAATCGATTGTCATTGGGTTGATGCCAATGCATGGTGGCCCTATAGGACAGAGTAGAACTGCCCTTTCGGCTTTCCAGGGAGATAATCTTTACAGAAGCAAACTGCCACACCCTCAAGCGGGTTCCAGTGGCCATCCTTTCAGTTTAGCAGTGGAGTGATTAACCATTACACGGCCAGGCCTTCTTCAAGGAACATCAGAGAGTGCTGCTACTGGGGTTCTAGGGCCCACACGCACGGGTTGACTCAGAGCGAAACCCTGTCTAAACACAGCGCTGCCAGCTGTCAATAGCTGTAGACACGTTTTCTCGGCCATATACCTGTCTTCCTCTCTTTAGAGCGCCTTCAAAGAAAACCAAAGGTCCCATCCAAACAGTGATTTCCAAGGAGCTCTGCGGGCCAGTGAAATTCAAGGCAGAGAGGTCAGCTGAGAAGGCCATGGGGATTGCTTGAGGGAACACTAAAGGGGTACTTTTGATAGATTTTCTCAAGGGACACAGGACAATGCGGGGATGTGGGGGAGGAAGGTTATGAGGAGGAAGTGTCAAGAAAATAGAAAACTGCATCAGTGAGGAAAAGGCCAGAAGAATTGTGCTGAGGAACTTGTTAGATTGGACATTGACAATGGCCCCGCGCATTCTGGTAGGGTAGCAGGGCTGTCCTACGAGGAGTTCACCGCGGTGGAGTCAAACCTGCCAATCAGGTGGTAGCTTGAGGAGCCCTTCTTCATATAAGGTTCTTCCTTGTCCACAGATGAGTGTCACTGCATCTGTTTCTCTAGACAGCCCGGCCTAACCCAACGGAAGGGAGAGGACGAGGGAAGCCTTATCTCTGGAAGTGTGTCGCCCTAAAGGAAGGGGATGCTGAGAGACAAAGGCTCCACGTTTTGGTCATTTTGCTTTGCTTAGGTTTCTATGATTTTGCAGCCGTGCTCTTGTGTCTGCCCCTCATATTTCTGTGAGAACCTGTCTGCAGCCATCCTCTGAGGGCAGCGGTAACGTTTGCTTGAACTAAACCGGTGCATCTACGAACTGGAAGGCTAGCAGCAGTTCTTTTTGATTTATAAGTGGATCCAAGAGAAAACATCGACAATTCCCGAGGCTCTTATTAATAAGGAATCTTTCTTAAAACATTGATAATTCCTGAGGCTCTTATTAATAAGGAATCTTTCTTAAAACATTGATAATTCCTGAGACTCTTATTAATAAGGAATCTTTCTTAAAATATTGACAATTCCCGAGGCTCTTATTAATAAGGAATCTTTCTTAAAACATTGACAATTCTTGAGGCTCTTATTAATAAGGAATCTTTCTTAAAACATTGACAATTCACGAGGCTCTTATTTATTAATAAGGAATCTTTCTTATTGCTAGGCACTGTGCTAAGTATTTTATGTGAATTGATCCACTTAAGGCTTAGAACAATTCTTTGAATAGAGATGGTTATCATATCCCCTTGCTTGACAATAACATCGACTATCAGAGATGGTGAATCACTTGACCAAGTGTCTTACAGTGAAGGAAGACCGGTAACATTCCTAGTTAAAGTGTTCATCAGGCCACCGCAAGCAGAAAAATAAGGACAAGGGCACTCAAAAAACAATTTGTTGAATGAAAAACAAAGTAAAAATATAAATGACATCTGGTGCACACACACGATCCTTAGGGAGAAAGTCCATCTGTTGAGCTCTGCTACATGACAAGCGTAGTAACAAGCAACATTCCAAATACTCGGTTTCTTCCTCCCAAGAACCCTCTGAGATGGGTCCTCGTGCCCTCATCCTGCAGGATACACAGAGGACAGCCTCTCGTGGCTCTGTCTGTAACAGCTGGGGCTGGACCTGGAGCAGAGCAGAGAGGAGCTTCCCAACCAGAAAGAAATCGGGAACGATGCGCAGCCACCTCTCCGCCCTTTTGGCCAAGTGACAGAGCCTATGGCAAACCCTCATCACTTCGGAGCCCGGCAGCCTCCAACTCCACTCATCCCTTTGTTGGTACCCCAATCCTTTTTCTGGAGCATCCCATGTGTAAGGTGCTGGTGGCAGGAGAACTGCCACCCACTGTCCCATGGACACCAAAGAAGCCACGTCTTCCCTTTCCTCCACCTCCACTCAGTCTTCCAGTGAAGGAAGACCAGGCCAGTAGTCGGGCTCAACCAATCTGCACTCTCTCTCAGAACTCGGGGTCCCAAGCCTGCGAGGAAAGGATGGCGTGGCGTCACAGAGGACCTGGGCCACTGTCATTTTGTTGCCTCGTTTTGAGGAGTCCTTGGCTTCTATCCAGAGCCATTCTTCAAGCTTGCTCCTCAGCTTCCCACTGGTTTTGTAAGGCCCAAGTAGCCTTAAAAAAAATTCCTTTTTGTTTAAGATAAGCAGTCCGTTTGTTGCTTGCAAACAAGCAACCTAAATGCTATGGACTGAGAGTAGACACGACGGGGCAGCTAGTCACGTGGTAGTTAACGTCCATTCTTGGCAGAGCATTCTCCCAGGTGGAGCTTTCTCCCTGAACTCCTCAAGCACTCCCTGATCTCTGTGCCTGAAAAAGTCCGTACCAATTCCCAGCTTTCCCCCCACTCCTCCAATCCCTGGCTGTGGCTCCACCAGCTTCCAGCGTACAAAGGCACGATATAAACATCAAGTTATGCAGGATTCCTATTTATAGCCTTCTACATTTTTATGCCATCGCCACTGCCCACAAATGAAACTCTTTCACGATAAGATTTCAATGAGATAGCAGTTCTCTGAGATAGTTCAATGAGATAGACCTCCCATTCCTTCTTTCTCGTGTTTGGTAACGTGGAAGGGAAGCGACAAAGAGGCAGGCCCTCAACAAGATGGAATGACACAGTGGCTGCAACAACGGGCTGAAACCAGAACAATCAGGAAGATGGCGCAGGGGCAGGCAGTGTGGGGTTCTGTGGTTGCGCAGGGCCACACTGAGTCAGAACCTCTCACAGCCCCGGGAAACAGTAAGACACTGATGCATACAATGCCTTTCCTGGCACAAAAGGTCTGCTTTAGAGATGTGCCCGTAGCTGTCCTATTTGAAATAGGATCGCTCACTCCTCGCTACAGTTATGTTTTCCATCTCTTTTCTACACACACTCACGAATACATTCAAGCACACTCACACCCACAGCGACCAACTTTGCACTCGCTTTCACTCAAACCAAGAGAGAACGACAGAGTCGCTCACAGATGTGGACCGTCAATACTTTTATAAACAGAATGGAGAAAAGCAACTCAAAGAGTGTCAAATACAGAAATGCTCTATGTTGGGAGAAACCCGGCCTCTGGCTATCTCGAACTTCAGCCAGGGTAGAAACGAGGAGGAGGATCTCAGAACTGAGCCCTGGCCTCGGGAGGAGCCCTGAGAGAAGATGACGATGGAGCTCGGTGGCTGGTGGTGAAGGGAGCCGTGGGAGGTTCCAGGGGTGTGTCATGAAACCACTGGAGGAAGCCCTCAGCCCCCACAAGTGACAGCCTTCCCGGGTGGCCCTCCACAGACCAGGTGGTGCTTCCTAAGTGTCTGTGACTGAAAGTAGGATGGCGAGGGAAGAAGAGCCCAGGTTAAAATTCAAGAAACGCCATTCGTAGAACGTTCTCTGAAAGAACACAGAATAAGACATATGCCTTCTTCCTGCAAGTCTTATTCCCAACAATGTTATTAAAGCATGAGCCCATGAGAGGCAAATAACTGGATTTTCTCGGACTGATTTTCCATGGGTCTTAATATAGGTTCCTAGAAAATGCCTATGTAGGCAATGGGGAGTAGCATTTTATTCAACAATGAAGAGGTCCCATGAAATTTGTTTTTTTTAAAACCTCCTAATTGCCTATTTGGACAAATCACATTTCTGCCCTCATTTTGTCTGGCCGCCAGCCAAGTTCTTTACCAGCTACTTCACCACCATTACTTTTCATAGCACATATGACAAAGTCCTGTATTGTAGGTCCTTGGAAATTCAGGAGAACCTAAGGTCAACAAGAGCTTCTCTCGCCCTGTGGAGAGTCAAGAACAATTAATTGGCTCAAGTCTCCAGATCGCACGGCCTACAGCAGTCCAGATCCTACCTGGGGGCTCCCGCAAAGTGTCTGAAAGAACTGATTCTTGTAAATGTTTTTTGGGTTTTCAGTTGTGTCAAGGCTGGTTAGAGGTTACCACTGTGTTACATCCACAGAAAACCCACCCCACCCAGACCGCAAGAATTCATCAGCACTGCCCCTGTTCTAAAGGTCTTGGGAGGGAGTTGGAAGAGGTGTGTTTTTTTTAACATGGTGAATTCAAATAACTTCAATTTTAAAAAAAATCATCATTACAAAATCAGCATTACCCTTCTCAGATACATCAGCCACTCTACCTCCAGGGCAATGGGGTTGGCCTTCTCCCCACAGCCCGGGCCTCATGGCTTCTCCCCATCTGCTTTTTTCTCCACCCTGTCTGGAGCCACTTCTCGTGGCATTAGGTAGAGCTGGGCTGCCTTCCTTTAGCACACCTTGGCAGCAGCCTGCTCCTCCGCCCTTGAGGTGCATCTTCTACCCATAATTGTCATCCCCAATATCATGACATCTTTTCCTAACAAAGAGAGTGACCTCACAAAGAGCAATTCTGATGCCTGCCATTAAGCTAATCAGATGTTTGTCTCCCTCATTAGAGGAGGGCCATAAAGGTGGGGAGCCGGAGAGAGAGCTGGAGACCTCCTGCTCACCATCTGGCAGTAACCGGATGGAGTGTGGCTGGAGGAAACAGGGCCAGAAACAAGTCTTAAAAGTTTGCTTTGACTTGGGCTCACCGGTTTCTCGCCACGGTGAGCTAGCTGAAGTCTTAACCATGTGCCCGATGGCCCTCACTTCCAGACATGTTTTGGGGGCTTTAGTTTTAAATCATTAAAAAGAACCCCAGGTCATTGTCTCTGCCTTGTTTCATTCCTGATTTGCTATGCTGTTCTTGAAAAAAAAAGAAAAGGTGGTTTTCCAAACAGTGCAAGCCCATCACTGTACCGGTCAGCGAAAAGAAGGACTGTGAAAAGTGCCAGCCTAGCAATCGTTGCGTTGGGACAGGGAAAGCGGTAACTATCGCGAGAGCGTGCGAGAACAACACGGGGGATGCACGTCAACAGAAGATAATGGCCTCAAAACAATAGCATCGAGGCTTCAAATAGCAGCACGCTGCCTTCTAATTTCAATTTGAAGTGAGAATTCCTTCTTTGCCAAGGCCAAATCCCCGAATGCAACATGCAATAAAAATGCCTGCCTGAAACATGGTGATAGCATTTAATCCTCTGGCAACACATTAGAAAGGCTTTCGGCGCTGAGTGAAACCACGGACGGCCACGCTGCAGCTTTGCTCGTGGCAGTATGTATTCATGCCCTGGTTTTCACAAGCTCTCCAGCCGCTCAGCACGGGCTGGAGCTCTTATGTTCTCAGCCTGACAGAGTCCACATTCATGTGGCTGGGAGTTCGATGCCTGGCACAGAGTTGCCGCCTGGAGGGAGTCACGCTGTCTGGTCTGGTTGTGGGTTGTGTGGGTGTCAGCATCAGGATGTCTGTGGCAGCCTGAGCACCCCAGTCACAAGGGGGGTGGTCTGGAGAGTGAACGAGCTCAGGGGAGGAAAGCACAATGGAGTTTTCTGAGGCTTCCAGCAATTGCTAGGGGGAGAGGACATAGAGGAAGCTCTCTCCGAATCAAGTGTCAAGCCTCCCTGCTGGCACAGTAGTTAAAGTGCTGAGCTGGGAACCTAAGGGAGGTGGGGGTGGGGGGTGGATGTGATTCAAATTCACCAGCTGCTGCACAGGAGGAAGAGGTGGCGATCTGGCCCATCAAGATGTATCGCCTGGGAGACCCTGTGGGGCAGCGCTGCACCCTTCTACAGGGATGCTGTGAGTCCAAATGAATTAATTCAACGGCAATGGGTTGTGGGGGTGGGGGTTTAAACCAGGTCCCAGTGATGATTAATCAATGATGGCATCTGTAACAATAGGGATATTGCTTGTGATATGAAAAACAACTGGGAAGAGGAAATTAAGAGTCCAAGGCAGATTACAAGGGAAAAATAATGTACTTAAGAGAGCAAACTTCCTGGAAGAACTTTAATGTGTGTTTATTTACATATAATTTGTCTCTAATGAGAGGTAAGGCTTGAAGGAGGCAAGGAAGTTTACCAGGATGATTCTTATCTAGACCTTGAAGTCTGACCTGCTGAGACAACATGCTTGATTAGTTTAACCCTTCCCTGACCTGCTTGACTTGATGGATGCTTACCATTAAATATTGCCCATAATACCATGCAAACTCTATTTCTCTATACTCAGGGAGCCCTGGTGGTATAGTGGTTCTGCACTGGGCTGTTAATGGCAGGGTCAGCAGTTCAAAACCACCAACTGCTCCTCAGGAGAAAGACAAGGCTTTCTACTTCCTTAAAACCACAGGGGCTGTTCTACCCTGACCTAGAAGGTTGCTATGAGACGGAATCTACTCGATCACAGTGAGTTTGGTTGTGTGTGTATGTGTAGTCCATGAAAGATATCCACCTTCCCTTCAACTAGTACTTATAGAAGTCCTGGAACTTCCTACTTAAAATACTATGAGTTCAATAAAATGACATACTTTTTGAAATATTTGAGTTCAGATTTTCCTAAGGAAATAATAGTAAAGGAGGCAGCACATCACTAACAAAATCTCGTTGAAAGAAAAAAGATTGCTCTGATAAACATGAATAATTATGAACTATGTTAAGATCTTTTTGCTTTATTAATGGTGACATAATAAAAGGACGGCCGAACTTCCTGTCAGCAAGTGGATTCCAGCTCACAGCTACCCCATACAGCAGCGGTTCTCAACCTGTGAGTCGCTACCCTTTTGGGGGTCGAATGACCCTTTCACAGGGGTCGCCCAATTCATAACAGTAGCAAAATGACAGTGTTGAAGTAGCAACAAAAATAATTTCATGGTTGGGGGGATCACCACCACATGAGGAACTGTATGAAAGGGTTGTGGCATTAGGAAGGTTGAGAACCACTGCTATACAGGGTTTCCAAAACTGTACATCTTTACAACTGCACACAGCCTCATCTCTACCACTGGTCTGTCCATTTGTTGTATTGTTGTGGCTTGCGTGTAGCTTTGATTCAGAAAGCCGTGTCACTAGCATTTCAAATGCCGGCCATGTCACCCAAAGTAGGTTTGGGTTTCAGCGGAGCTTCCAGAATAAGAACAGACTACAGAGAAGGAATAGGCTGTCTACTGCAGAGGAATGAGCCACTGAAAACCTTATGGATACATGGAGTCATTGCCAGATACTTACTGAAGGGCTAATGAACAGAAGCAGAACATAGAGATAGTACAAGAAGACTAACCCTTCGGGTCAGAAGAAACTCAAACGTAGAGTCGACCGTAATGGCCTGAATGGAGTAAAGCCTATGTGAGTAAGATCTCTGGGACCTTCGTTTGCTGAATGGGCACAACTCAAAATGAGAAGAAGCATCTGAAAAAATCTAATAACCAGAACTTGAGATGCATGAGTACGAATCTAGTAACATCAGAAGTCATCAAGAAAAAAATGAAATGCATAAAGATTGATGTGCTAGGCATTGAGTAAGCCGAAAGTGGACTGGTGTTGGGCATTTTGAATCAGAAAATCATGTGGTTTACTGTGCTGGGAATGAAACAAGCAAGAGGAATGGGGTTGCATTAATTATTAAAAAGGGCATTTCAATATCTAACTTGAAGTACTTTGCTGTCTGTGATAGATTATATCTATCCACATTCAAGGAACTCTGATCAATACAAATATTCAAAGTTATGCACCAATTACAAGAACTAATAATGAAAAAATGGAAGAGTTCTACCAAATTTTCAGTTTCGAATAGACCAAAGATGCAATCAATGTGCCCTGAAAATTATTCGTGATTGGAATGCCAAAGTCAGAAACAAAGAGGGCGGAATAGTAGTTGGGAAATGTGGTCTTGGTGGAGATCTTATGATAGAATTTTTCAAGACCAGCGACTTGTTCATAGCAAATACCTTTTTTCAACACAAACAGCCACTAGTCCAAGTGAACTTCTCCAGATGGAATACCCAGAATGGACGACATCTGTGGGAAGAGACGCTGGAGAAGCTCAGTATCAGCAGCTAAAGCCAGGCCAGAGGCTGGCTGTGGAACAGACCATCAATTGCTCCTATGTATGTTCAGATTAAAACGGAAGAAAATTAAAACATATCCTCAAGAGCAAGAACGTGACCCTGAGTCTATCCCACCTGAATTTCAAAATCATCTCAAGAACAGCTTTGCTGCCTTGAACGCGGATGCCGGAAGCCCTGATGAGCTGTGGGAGGACATCAAGAGCACGGTCCATGACGCAAGTAAGAGGTTATTGAAGAGACGGGAAGGAAAGAAGAGATCACAGTGTACATCAGAAGAGACTCGGAAACTTACTCTGAATCATAAAGTAGCTAAGGCAAACGGAGTAAATGACGAGGTCAAAGAGCTGAACAGATGGACTGACAGAGGGGCTACAACTATGGGCTCCAACATCAGAACCATTGTGAGACTGGCCCAGGACCAGGCAGTGTTTCACTCTGTTGTACACAGGGTCACTATGAATTGGAAACCACTCGATGGCTGGCATGTGACAACCACGGCGCTTCATCTTTGTCCTGCAAAGCAGCTGGGGGTTGGCACCACTGACTCTGAGGTTAACAGTCCAGTGCTTTTTCTACAGTGCCCCTGGGGAGCCTTAATAAAAGGATAGAAAAGGTCAAACAACCCTACATTTCTAACTATCTCAGAATAAATACTGTAAAGCATTATCCAACAACCTAAGTTTTCACCAGAACCAAAGCAGCCTTAAGCTTTGTAATCTTCCTTGCCCCCAAAGAGGATCTTGCTTTTCTCTTGCTTGATCTTTCTAGGCAAAATGGTCAACTTTCCATCATCCAACCCCTCAGCCCCACTGGCTTGGGCCCTGCCAAGGCTGGCCCATCTCCCACTGTTTGTACTTGCTGTCCCCTCTGTCTGCCCTGATCTTTGCCGAGTCTGTGCCTTCTCCTCATTCCTGACCTCTCCCCACGTGCAGGTGCCCATCCCCACGTACTCTCCCCCACAGTTACTTGCTTCAATTGTCTCTGGCACACCTCAGTCTAAGACCATCTATCTTGACGAAGACTTGTATTCACATGGGCCATTAGTCCATTGGACTGATTCTTGTTCTTTTCCTCCACGTTCCCTCATTTTCGTTTCCTCTGAACAGAGAGAGACCAAGTGTCCCCTCACATGGCCACGCATGCGTTTTTAAGATCACAGTTACTACTCAGCAAAGTAGGGTATAGAACACTGTCTTTGTGGTCTATGGTACCCCAGTTGACCTTGGTGTCCCCCAAGACCATGGTCCTGAGCAACCAGGCCCAGTGACTCATTTAAGCCCGGTACCTAAGATATTTCTATAACTTAGCCCCTGTATGCTTCGCCACATTTATGAATAGATTTGCAACAAAGGTAAATACTGGTACATACATACACATACTCTCTGTCACTCCTATATATTTACGTTTGTGGCTATGTTCCCACTCTTCCTCCCATACCTATTTACCCTTTATATCTATCCAGATAACTACTCATAGATCACGACTATAGGTCACAATTATTGGAGTATTGGTGTATACTACAGTAAGTGCCTCTGTTACCTATAACTCATGTCTGGGTCTTCCCCTACCTGCCTCTTATTATAGCTTGCCTTCCCCTGGCATAGTAGTTACTGGTTGGGCTGCTAACCACAAAGTTGGCAGTTTGAAACCACCAGCCACTCCAAGGAAGAAAGACAACGCTTTGTGCTCCCACAGAGTTACAGCCTCAGAAACCCACACGGAGAAAAAAAGAGAGGATGGATGGATGGAAGGAAGGAAGGAAGGAAGGAAGGAAGGAAGGAAGGAAGGAAGGAAGGAAGGAAGGAAGGAAGAAACCCACAAGGGCAGTCCCACTCTGTCCTACAGGCTCACTATAAGTCAAAATCAGCCTTTTGGCAGTGAGTTTGGTTTGAGTTCCCCCCAAAGTAACACTTGTCTACTGTCTCACCAGTACTGCATAGTCCTTTCCCCCTCTTCCCTGGTAACCATCAAAGAACATTGCTTCTAATGTGACACACACATCCCTTTTTTTCCTTGCTGACTTTTACAATAGTGATCTCATCCAGTGTCTGTCCTTTTGTGACTGGCTAATGTTACTCAAAAGGAGCCCTGGTGGTCCAGGAGCCTAAGCATTAGCCTGCTCAGCGTGCGCTCAGAGGCATAGTGTCCTGCAGGTTCATCTTGTGAGGAGGCCTTTCACAGTTCATTGTTCATCTTTACTGCTGTGGTCCATTGTGTGTATCTACCATAGTAGGCATAGCCACTCTCCCATTGTTGGGTGTGTAGGGTTGTTTCCATCTTTTCTGCTATGGTCAATAGTGATCGTACCGTGATGAACATGGGTGGGTTGTGTCTATTCATATTGTGCCTCTTGTTTCTCTAGAATGCATGCCGCATAGAAGAATTGTCGGGTCTTGTGGCATTTCTGTGCCCTGCTTGTTTAAGATGCGCCATACTGGTTTCAAATGTCTAGCACCACCTTACTGTTCCACCAACCGTATGTGAGGATTTCTGGTCTCTCCAACCCTCAATAGCACTTGTTATTTTCTGTTTGTTTGCTTTTAAACTTTTCTATGAATATTAAGATGAGGTCAAATAGCATCATTATTTTGACTTGCATCTAATGGTTAATAATCACGAGCATCTCTTCATATGTTTGTTGGCCACCTGAATGTCTTCGTTCGTGTACTGTCTGCGCATAGCCTCTGCCCATTTCTCAATTAGATTATCCTTTTGTTCCTGAGATATTAAAGTTTTCTATAAAGTTTAGAGATTAGTCCCTTGTCTGATATGTCATTGACAAATTTTTCCCCAGACTATGAGTTCTCTTTTTGCTCTTTTGGTGAAATCTTTTGATGTACACAAGTATCGAATTTTGAGCAGGCCCTGGTCATCTGGTTTGTCTACTAGTTTTTGGGTGTTTTCAGTTATATTTCACAGTGTATTTGTGTGCTGTATCAGGGCTGCTGAATTTGTCCCCATGTTTTCAGCTCAATAAGAACTTATTAAATGTGTACACTGCTCCAGTTAAGAGCTCACGACACATAGAATACAGGTCGGATAAACCCCTCAGGGACAGAAATGGGAGGAGGAGGGGAGGCGGGGGGAACTGAAATGATCAACTCATCACCCCCCCCCCAAGGGGATGAACAATAGAAACGTAGATCAAGGGAGACAGCGGTAGGTGTAAGATATGAACACAATAATAATTTATAATTTATCTAGGGGTCACTAGGGGGATGGGGAGGGAGGCAAAGAGGGAAAAAAGAGGAGCTGATACCAAGGGCTCAAATAGAAAGTAAATGTTTAGAAAATGATGATGGCAACATATATACAAATATGTTTGGCACAATTGGTGTATGGAATGTTATACGAGCTGTAGGAGTCCCCAATAAAATGATTTTTAAAAAAGAAAACATATTGAATAAATGAACCAACAAAAAGTAGGTGAGGAGTAAATGAATCATCATTGGTACATAATATCAAAGAAATTTGATAGCATACCCTTTGGTGGGATGAGATAACTGTGAGCAGATCAGACTACCAACCTTAGTGTGTGTTGAGCTGTCCAGCTGCCTAGGGGTACAAATAGCCGAGATTCCGGTTTATTTAGAATGGCGGCAGCGTGCGTGACTTGTTGGGCGGCTAGCAGCAAGGTCAGCAGTTCGAAACAACAAACTGCTCCGTGGGAGAAAGACGAGACTCTGTGCGCCCATAAAGACTTACAGTCTGTAAAATCCAGAAGGGCAGTCTCCTGTGTTCTACAGGGTCAGTATGAGTCCGAATAAACAGCAGTGGGTTTTCAATATGGACCTGCATTTTTGTGTGTGTTGATTTGATTCCTCCAGAATAGCCTCAATAAGATGGATTGAAATGGGCTGCAAGAGCAGGCTCAACACAACAGCTGTCAGAACGGTGCAGGCCCGACCGTGTATCCTTCTAGAGCACACAGTGTCACCGCAAGTCAGACCAGCTGAGGGCACAGAGCAACAACGGACAACCCGCGTAAGGAGGCAAAGCCAGGACAACTGGCAGGATCCCGAAGGGCAGGGATGAAAAGTCTGGGTCCCGAGAGGTTACATTCTGTTTCCAAGTCACACCTAGGCAAGCGCTTCGCCTTCATCTCATCATTTTATACCTTCCCCACGGCACCAGCCAGCGTCAGACTGATTTGTTTCCAAACAAATTATCATGCTTTCAAGAAGTATAAATTGGGCCCCGACTATTGATTGTTAAGGACACTCAAAGACACTGTATGCTGACAACTATTTTTTCTCTTTGGAGAAGCAAAAGACGCGAACAGCCCACCAGCAGGAAGACATCTGAATTAAGTCTCTAATTAGAAGGAAAGGCGGGCATTAGGAAGGCAGGTAGAATGGGGTTTGCATAATGGTGGGGTGGGGCCTGAAGGAAAAGAGGATATTTTTGCTCCCCTTGGTAAAGAGGATAGCATTGCAGTGGGAGGAAGGGG
>NW_022103915.1:47381609-47384196 GCF_000313985.2 Echinops telfairi
TAAAGGAAAAGGACAAACTGAAACAAGGAGGTGTGATGTGTTTTCAGAAACTAGTCAAGAGTTAATTGAAGGAAGTGTTTGAACAGAGGGGAAACCTTGGCAGTAAAACTGGAATTGCCTGTGAAATGACAATTGCTGCCTGGTGCTATTAGCACAGCAGATTAGCTTCTTGTGAGTCTTGTAAAATGCTAAGCCAGTTGCCATAGAAATGCATAGTACCATGCCATTCAGGAGGCTAGGCATACCAGCTGATAGTGGGGGCAAGATAAATGGCTCCCGGACACCCCAAGGTTCACTTTTGTTTCCATTTAAAAGCATTCTGTGGCCAAGTTACTAATTTGTAGTTTGAAATTTCATGAACCAAATGTTTTATTTGGAATGTCTAAACTATGGGAGAATATATTCTTGTACCCAGTAAATGTGAATTTAAATTCCATAAAGCTAAAGAATACGGGGAACAAATATTTGAATTTGCTTAGGAAAATGGGATAAAAATAATCATTCACATGATTAGTATTAAGTAGGAAACTCTGTAGCTTTATTCCCAAAGAGAACTATCTAGCCCAGGGGCTGGAACAATTAGACAACATCTGCACACCTATATACTAAAAGGTGCAAGACCTTTCATAAACATTCACTTGAAAACTTAGCTCTTAATGTGAAATACAAAACTGAAACTTCCCAAAGATGACAGGAGAAAATCGGGGTGATCTTGATTTTTCTACACATAACACCAAAAGCACAATCCAAAAAAAGGAAGCAAATATATAAGAATCTCTTAAAATTGAAAACGTCTGCTAGGAGAAAGAGGCTATTCAGAGAAGGAAGAGTCAAGCCACAGATCAGGAAGAACATTTATAAAACATACATCTCCCAAAGGACTTGAATCAACGAAACAAAGAATTCTTTTTAAAAACCCCAATAAAAATATGACAATCTACTGTTTTTCATGGTCAAAAATCTGAACAGACATCACACATATGAGATCTTGATGGCAAATAAACATACAAAAACAAAAGGTGCTCAACACCTTGTATCATTAACATAAATACATTACCATAGAGTTGATTCTGATTTACAGCAATCCTTCGGCACAAGGCAGAACTGCTCCACGGGGTCTCTGAGGCTGTGTCTTTATGAAGCAGACTGCCTCATCTTACTCTTGTGGAGGGAGCCCTTAGGTCCAAACCACCAAATCTTGGGTTTAGCAATCCAAATTAACCCCTGTACCTCCAGGACTCCCATATGCCATTACACAAACAAACAAAAACCAGTTCCACTGTCATCCAATCAATTCTCACTCAGAGTAACCCTGTAGGACAGAGTTGAACTGTCCTTAAGGCTTCCAAGACTATAAATATTTATGGGTACATAGTGCCTCATCTTTTAACTGTCAAGCAGCTGATGGGTTTGAACCACTGACCTTGTGGTTAGTTGCCTAACACTTAACCCACTACACCACCACAGCTACTAGATGTCATTAGAGACTCAAGTTAAAGCCAGAGTGTGATACCACGACCCATCTATTAGAATCGTTCAAATTCAAAAAGAAAAAAAAAACTGGCAGCACTAAATTCTGGAAAGGATACAGAGAAACAGGAGCACTCACTCCTTATTGACAGGAGCACAAAATGGGAAGCCCCTCTGGGAGATGGATGGCAGTTTCCAACAAAGCTAAACAGAGTGTGTCTTAACCAGACAATTCAGCAATGGTGCACCTAGGTATTTACCTGATAGAGCTGTAAACTTATATCTGCACAAAAGCACATGAATGTTTTAAGCAATATGATTCACAACACCCACAAACTGGAAGCGCCAAGATGTCCATGAACAGGTGAATGAGTGATAACAATAAATAAGTTAACACGCCATGAAAAGACATGGACGGACTGGAGATGCACAGTGCTAAGGGAAAGACTCAAACTATACGGCATCCCGGAAAATGCAAATCTATGGAGATGGTGAAGAGATCAGTAGTTGGCAAGAGTTTGGGGAAAGAGAGGAGAGAGATGAGAAGTGGGGTACAGAGGAATTTTAGAGCCTCAGATCTAGTCTGTATGATACCATCAGAGTGAATACGTGCCATTATGCATTTATCACAGCCCAAAGACCTATATAACACACAAAAAATGAACCTCAATGCAAACTAAGACTTTGGTTAGCAATAACATTCACATTGGCTTCTCCATTGTAACGATGTATTTTAATATGAAATGTTTACAAGGGCAACTGTATATTGTGCATAGGGAATAGGGTTGGGGAAGGTGGGTATACAGAATTCTGCATAGTATCTGTTCAACTTTTCTGTAAGTCTGCTGTATTAAAATCAAAATCTATTAATTAGAACACTTATTTAATGATTTTTAAAAATAATTTTATTAGGGGCTCATACAACTCTTATCATAATCCACACACACATCAATTGTGTAAAGCGCATTTGTACATTCATTGCCCTCATCATTCTCAAAATATTTCCTCTCCACTTAAGCCCCCAGCATCAAGTTCTCATTTTTCCCCTTCTTCCCTGCTCCCCCCTCCCTTATGAGCCCTTGATAGTTTATAAATTGTTATTTTGTCATATCTTGCC
>NW_022103915.1:47385796-47387653 GCF_000313985.2 Echinops telfairi
GCCTATATTTATAGGTTTAGTATTAAGGTAGCAGAAGGACATTGGGCCTCCACGCAAGTACTCCCTCAACGCAAGAATACTTTCTTCTATTAAATTGGCATTCTATTTAACGATTATTATTGAGTTAGACAGATGCTCTAAGAGGCATCGGTGGCTCAATGGTAGAATCATGGTTTTCTTTGAGGGTGTGATGATTAGAGATTAGGTCAACTTGACATACTTGGATGAAGGTGGGGGTGGAGTCCAGCATATCAAACAGGTGTGCCTGCTGACACCTCCTTGGCGGTGTGGCCTTTGGTATGAGAGAGATCCTGAACAGAGCAGAGTCTTTTTTGCCTCTTCACCGTCTGTCTGCTGAATCTAGATCGTGCATCTGGTTAGTAGATCTCCTGTTGTGTCGGCTATTGATCCCAGGAGCCCCCAGCAGACTGCAGACCTTGGCTTTATTCAGCCAACCTGGGATTCATTTACCTCCGCATCCACAAGTCTGTGGCCCTCCTGTTTCATTGGGCTGCTTCCTATTCCTCAGCTACTGGGAGTTAAGGGAGCCTTCACTTTGCATCTGATTTACAGATTTGAACCAGACTAGACTGACCTGCTTCTACTACTGTGTGAGCCATTTCTTGATACAAAGCTCTTTCTACATATACACAGGTAGAAGCCTCACTGTTTTTGCTTCTCCAGAGAACCTTACCTAACACAAAGGATTTGATTCCTGGCCAACGCACAGCAAGGGCAATGGCATGCTGTACTAAGATGGACTAAGAAGATACATCTGGTAATCTACTCCCCCAAATCAGCCAATGGAAATCCTATGGTGAGGGGGGTTGCAGCAGAGAACCCAAGCCCACCTGTAGACAATGGAACATCCCCCACAGAGGGGTCACAGGGAAGGGATGAGTCAACCAGGGTGCAGTAAAGCACTGATGAAACACACAATATTCCTCTGGTTCCTTGTGGCTTCCTCACCCCACCCCACCCCACCCCCAACATGACCCCAGTGATACCTCTCACTTAGGACTAGACCAGAGCATGTACACAGGTATAGATAAGAGATAAGAGCTCAGACACAGGCAACCGAGGAGCAGGAATGGGAACAGCAATACCAGATGGGAAGGGAGAAGGTGGGAGCGGGGGAGGGAAGAAGGGGGAACCGAACATAATGATCGACACACAACCACACACACCCCTCCAGGGGGAAGAACAACGGAAACCATGGGGGCAGGGAGACAGTGGCCAGTGTGAGGCATGAAAATAATTCATAATCTATCAAGGGGTCGAGAGGAGCTGCTACCAAGGGCTCAATAGAAAGCAATTGTCTAGAAAAGCATGATGGCAACAGATGCACAATTATACCTGATATAATTGATGTGTGGATTGTAATAAGAATTGTAAGAACCCTCAATGAGAAACATTCTAAAAGAAAGAAAAAGAAAACCCTGTGGATCACAATGGTCCAATCTGTAACGAATTGTGGGGATGATACAAGACCACGGGTGTTTGGTTCCCCTGGGCATGTGATCCTCATGAGACGTGGGTTCCACTCCAAGACAGCTCACAGCCACAGAAAGGCACCAAGTGGTAGGTCTAAATACACCGACAGACAGCTTCCTCTCTCTCTCCCTCTCTCCTTCTGTCCCTGACACACACAACCCACTTTTCCACTGTCCCAAGGAAACATTTTTTTAAATCATTTTATTGGGGGCTCATACAACTCTTATCACATTCCATACATACATCAATTGTGTAAAGCACATTTATACATTTGTTACCCTCGTCCTCAAAACATTTGCTCTCCACTTAAGCCCCTGGCATCAGCTCCTCATTTTTCCCCTCCCTCCCCCATGAACCCTCGAT
>NW_022103915.1:47388208-47409408 GCF_000313985.2 Echinops telfairi
CTTTGTTGCTTCTGAGCTAGATGGCTGCTTGTTTACCTTCAAGCCTGTAAGATCCCAGATGCTATATCTTTTGATAGTCTGGCACCATCAGCTTTCTTCATCACATTTGCTTATGCACCCATTTGTCTTCAGTGATCGTATCTGGGACAATTCATTAGCTGTGCTCTTGATACTGTGTTCCTTTTTCCTTCAAATGTGTTTAGATTCACTCTTCACAGCAGAATTGAATTATTCTAATAACAAATTTTAATTAAACCTGGAATCGCTCACATTAGTGGAACATAGACAAAGTGACCCTAAGAGACCCCAGTGAGACCTTTTTATCTTGGAGGTGGCAGTTCTACAGTGAGTCAGGCTCACGCATGTTCATAGAAGGCATTCTGTTTTCTTGTGCATGCTCTTTAGTGCTTGCTTAACTATAAACTCCTGGGCGATTATGTTTTAGATGAAGTTTTCTTATTATTGTGGTTATCAAGCATGTGCACAATGGCGTCAGAAGAGAACAAGCTCCCATCCCAGCTGCACGGTTCATTACCGTGTGAGCTGGGGAAATAGTCATGACCAGCCTCACAGGGTAAATGGAGGAAAGGTTAAAGTTGTGCAGGATTGTGTCCTGCTTGGGTCCACAATCAATGCTCATGGAAGCAGCAGTCAAGAGATCAAAAGATACATTGGACTAGGTTTATCTAGAGCACAAGCCCTCTTTAGAATGCCAAAAAGCACGTATGTTACTTTGTGGACCAAGGTACACCTGACCCGAGCCATGGTATTTTCCATTGCCTCAGACACATGTGAAAAGTGGACATGGAATAATAAGAACTGATGCATTTTGAATTGTGGCACTAGAGAAAAATATTGAAAGTACCTTGGACTGCGAAAAGGACACATAAATCTGTCTTGGAAGAATTACTGCCAGAGTGCTCCTTAGAGGCAAGGAGGGCAAAGCTTTATGTTACATCCTTTGGACATGTTGTCAGGAGAGACTAGTCCCTGAAGAAGGACATCATGCTTGGTAAAGCAGAGGAGCAGCAAAAACAAGAGAAAGACCCTGCACGAGATGCACTGATAATGTGACTGCAACAATGGGTTCAAACATAGGAACAATTGCACCACAAATGCTGCATTCTGTGGGGCAGGGGGTTGCTGTGGTCTGGAACTAACCTGATGGCACCTAACAAGAACTAAAGTGAGGGGATGGGCCAGCTTGCTAAATTTAAAATGAGCTGTCTCAGAAACAAGAACTGAAGTTCCCACTACCATCAAGAAAGAAGAGCCAGGAAGTGGACTATGTCCTTTGGACCCCAATATCTGGGTGCACTAAACTTCCTATTCCAGGAGACAGGGCTTTGGACCAGCAGTGTGGCAGAAGGGACAGCAGCATGGGTACGAAGAAGCTCAAGAGCATATGACAAAGCAGCCAGCTTCCTGACCCAGAGAGTAAGGGATTTGAGTCCCTTCAGGCAAGAGGCTCACATTCAGAGAGAGGCACTGAATTCATGAAGGGGTGGGCTCAGCTGGGTTTGCAGATTCATGGAACTGCAGCTGAGTGCCTTTGAACGGAGGTTTATGGCAAAGCAGTGGGCCCTCTGGGCGTTTATTGGTAGTGCTAAAAGAACAGGTTTATGGCAAAGCAGTGGGCCCTCTGGGCGTTTATTGGTAGTGCTAAAAGAACGTTGTAACACTTGCCCCAGCAGGCAGTAGCCAAGGGAGCACATGACTGAGGCACCAAGGGCCAGAGAGCATTGTGCCTGAGAAGAGGTGCTTTTGACTAGAGAACTACTGCATCCTGAATATTTCTGATCCTGAATTGTAACCTTTTAGTTCCCTATGAACCCCATAACCATGAATATGATCTCTGAGCTCTCTGTGACCACTGTGATGAAATTTGAACCCAGCAGAGAAGCAGAGTGTCTTGGGTAGGATGTTTGGTGTCAGAATTAGCAACGATGGGTGGAGGGTGACATATCTATGTCCACCTCATAGCTCATAGCCATTGGGATGTCTATAGCGCAAAGCTCTACACCGAAACACTTGAGTTGGAATCTATTAGACAGCAGATAGTTTGGGGTGTTTTTAATTATGATTATCATTACTACATAAACAATGGGCGAAGCCCTGGTGATGGGGTAGACACAAATTGAGCTGTTCATCGCAAAGTCTGCAGTTTGAACCCACCAGCCCTCCCACAGGAGAAAGATGAGGCTTTCTAGTCCTGTAAAGAATACAGTCTCAGAACCCACCAGGACAGTTCCCTTTTGCCGAGAGGGCGTCTCTGAGTCAGAATCGACTCCATGTCGGTGAATTTGGTTTGGTTTATATAAGGAACGCTTGGCCAGAGCAAGATGTATAAGTTATTCAATATTCATTATTAGTGGAGCCAAAAGCCCTCTAGATTGATGTAAAATATTAGTAAATGCCAAAATAACAAGTTTGAACATTTAAAAAATCTAATAAGGAACATATCTATCTCCTGTGAAAGATTCTTTACATAGAGGCTCAGTAATAGCCTGCAGCTTTGCTTCATTACAATTAGCTTGAAAAATTGAGTTGCCTTTGTGTCTGCTTTGAAGCGTGATGATCCCACACACGAGAGCGGTAGCCCGAATAAGCCTTTCAATGGGGGAATTTTTTTTCCGGAAGAACATCTTATGTCACTGTGAACACCCCAAATGAATATTGTGTGGGTGGTACTGTTTATGCTGAGGAAATTTCTTCCACTTCACATGTTATTCAGAGACAAGTAGGGCAGGACGTGGGGCTACAGGGTGGGGTGGCGTGAAGGTAGTGTTGTCTGGTTATTCCCAGAAAGAAGGCAGGACTGGGTTCCCACTGCATCCCAGCCCTTGACCAGCTGTATTGCGCAAGTGAGTTAACTTTCGAAGCTATAATCTTTCCACTATAAAATGGAAATGATAACACCAGACCCTGCCTCACGGAGTTGTTGTAAGGATTAGAAGAGATAATGCATGTGAAGCTATTGTTTTTATGCCCGGACTAAATGCGTGTTCAGTAAATATTAGCTAGTTATTCCTTTTTGTGTCTACAAGTAGAATGACATAAGAGAAGTATAAGCTTTTGGTTCAGGGAGAACATACATAAGACGAATAATGCCCACTGCTACTTAAATTTAGGGCACCAAGCAAATGCAGAATTGTATCCTGGCAAGGGGATACTGGAGAGGATGAATTCCTTGTTGGAAGAAGGGAGGAGGAGAGAGGAAACCAGAGAGAATTTGAGGGAGGGGATAGATCCCCTCCGATCCCCACTCCACCAACCCAGGACAGACATGACAATGTATTTGTTGCCATACTAAATCTTGAACCCAAGCAAAGGCATTCAATTTTTTAAATAAAAAATTCTCCCCACAGAAGATCAGACCAAGGCCGGCAGCTGGCAGAGAGAGAAGAATTTTTGATTCATACAATGAGTGTGTGCCATGGAGACTCACAGCCAGCTACACGAGCCACCGAGCTCCCATGAAATGCTGAACCACCTCAACAGGCCCAGAAGGAGCGCATGCCAAGAACGATCAAGATCTGGGATTTCTGCTCAGTGGCAAGCTAACACGTTGATCTGCCACGGTTTCGTGAATGATGGCACGAGACACAAGACTGCTGGGTCACAGAGGAAAACTAATTTATTACTCACAGCAATAGCAGTAGCCAGAGCCAGAGTATCAGCCTTCATTTCTATTGGCTTCCCATGCAAAGGGGGTGAGATTTTATCCTGTACATGAGCTGGGTTAGATTACAGGAGAGGTATCTTGAGCCAAAGAAACACATATCTGAAGTTTCAGGGTTGTTGTTTTTTTCCTTCTCAATCATATTTTATTGTGTGTTTGGTGAAAGTTTCCACAGAGGCTTAGATTCCCAGGTAACACCTTTCTTTTATAATAAGCAGCATAATATCAAGTATGCCAGCCCTTTCTCTGCCTTTATTCTACCGGACAATCCACACGCCTGTCCTTTGCTCAAGAAGACACTCGGGGCTCAAGGCGTGATCACCGTGCAAGCACCACAGCACGAGCATGCAGAACAAAGGCAGCAGTGTCTCTGCTCACAAGACACGCAGGGAGGCCAGGGGCCCAATGATGCAGCAAGAGGAGGCAAACATCAGCGGCTCGACTCATCCTTTTGGGGGATAAAAAAATGCCACTTCTGGGGGTAGGAGGGGGAATGTCTTTAAGGTTGTAAAACCTATATATTATGGCTTCATTTTCCCCACCATAAGTTTCCATCGCCTAAAGCTTAGGTTGAGCGCTAGAGGAGACGGCCCTAACAATTTACTTAGCATCCGCTTCCCGGAGCCAAGAAAGCACTCCTTTGCATCTGCCAGATGGATTGGGGCCTGGCGCTCTGTATCCTCACAGCTGTCTGGATCGTGCTTTTGGAGCGGGTGAGTGATACTTTGGATAATGAAAAACGACTGGCAAGTTTTTTTTCACCTGCACACTGTTCTCTGTCGACACAGTGTGCGACCTCGGAATATGGTTTATTCCCCACCGCTCTACAATGGCGCTATTGTAGTGGGGGGTACCCACTAGCACAGTGCACCCAGGATCCGAGGAGTCTCCCTGGAAAACCCTGCCACATAGGGTTCCATCAAGGTGGCAGTGGGGACTAGGAAGCAAAGGCAAGTGTCCCGACCTACCCTGCAGCTCCGCCAGGTGTCCAGAAGAACACAGCTGGACTTCGGTGGCCTGGGACAAAGTGGTGCCCTGGGACTCCTCTTTCAGAGCCCTGCTCTTCCGGAAAGCCTTCCTGTAACCATCCGCTTCCCCAGGCCCTCCCATCACAACCTTCCCTGATCTCTAGTAGACCCCATGAGTTAGAATCAACTCAACGGCAGTGAGTGGGAGCTTCGGGTACTTTCAAGAAATCGCTTATTGAAGGGAGAAGACTTTATGTTTAAGCCGATTCAGCTAATGAGGAAATAAATCACCACTCCAATCAGAATAATCATAGCGAACTCTTGTAAAGTACTTTTTAGGAGCCCGGCTCTGTTGTAAGTGCATTAGAGATACTGACTCCCTCAATCAGTATAACAGCCCTTCACAAATTGGAGCTCGAGAGATATTACATCATTTTGTCCATGGTCACATGAACTAGTAAGTGACAGTATTAGTATTCAAGTATTCAAATCCAAGAAGACCAGCAACAGAATTGGGAACCTTAATCACTATCCAAGAGAGCCCGTGTGCAGTAAATGGAGTGGGAGGGCCACATCTGACCTGCTCTGGCTCCCCTCCTGCATGCGGCAGAGGTCTGACATGCCTTCTCTCTCCTCCCTGCTTTACTCTCTTCAGGCACCAGCCATTCCTCCCACGGCCCTCCACTTCTCTGCTGGGGTTGATAAGCCAATGCAGTGGCCACCCACCACTCACAGACAATATTCATGATGAAGAGGATTATTGGGAGAGTTCGCCAGTTGCCCCATGCCAGGATTAGTAACACGTCTCCTCAGAGAGCAGCCAAGTCTCTCTCCATCCTCGGCGTCTCAGCTGTGTGGATCTTTGGCTTCTACCTCTGCAGACCAGGAAGCGAGTCTACTCTCCACCTCACAGTTCCATAATCTCTACACTATTCTGCTGCCCTGCCTCGAGGTCTCCGCTGCCTGTGCCTGGCTCTTTGGCTCTCGCGGTCTGTGTGCTGGAGCCTCTGGTGCCTCTGTCCTCAGCCTGTGCCACTTCAGACAGAGACCTCCAACGCGCTCCAATTGTGGCTCTTCGGACAGGCCAGGGCCTTTGCTCTGTGCTTCTCAGATGATGCTTATGCCCAGAAGAATGGCTTGGACGGAGGAGTGGGCTTTCTCCTTCCGTAGACCATTCCCTCACAGAAACAAAGGGTGTGATGTGCATGGCTCATGGCCTCTGCTGAGGTCAAGACTCCATTCCACCTCAATCCTGTCTATTAGCACAGCAGAGCACTCCCTCCAAAATGGGATTAGAGGCACAGATGTAGATTCCAGACTGACAATACATCACATAAGGAATTCTGGCTAGAAGGGCCATATTAATTGACGACATCTCACTGCGGGAGAGGAACTGTGCTCCCACGAACGGCTGGCTCTGCCCCGTCATGGGAACTCAGTGTGCTTAGTGCTGAGCTCAGGCTTCTGGTGTGGTGGGAAGCAAAATCGCGTTCATCTAAAATGACACATGAGCTGATACCCAGGGCTCAAGTAGAAGGAACATGTTTTTAAAATGATGATGCAACAAATGTACAGATGTGCTTGACACATGGATGGATGCATGGATTATTATAAGAGCTGTAAGAGCCCCCAATAAAATGATTATACATAAATAAATAAAATGATGGAAGCTAACTCCAGCTGAAAAAGCAAGATGGATAATCTGTATTCGTTCAGTCAGATAGAGGCCACAAAAGACTGTCGATTCTGCTGTAATTGGTTCAGAGATGTCTTAAACACAAATAAGTTAGGACTGAGTTTTGAAATTTTTTTCAATTATTTGTGGCTACATTTCCTCAAACGATGACAAATTATATCTCCATCAAGCACATGGTAACTGAGGCCCAAAGCTCAAACATCATCGTCAAGAGGTCAGTCAGGCTGCCATCCTGTACCTGGCACACTGTCCACTGTAGGGACAGCTGCAGGCACCCACCCACCTGCTGGACCAACAGGGCAGCACTCATTGCTCGGAGATGACTTGAATAGAACTGTCCCAGATTCAAGGTTCAGGGAAAAGCAAATAGGTGCTGAAATTAACTCACTTTGGGCCCTCTTCATCTGCCAATTCCGAACCATATTTGCTGATGTTCCCGGAATGATGATCGAAAGCAATCAAATCTTTGTTCCCAAACTTCGTTGAGACTGGCCCAGGTGGGCGTGGCACCCACCTCAGAGTTCTCAGCTCTCCCCAGAACTGCATTTCCTGGTTGCATTTATCACCTGAGAGCCAGCCAGTAGTTCTCCTGGCATCAGATGGGAAACCTCACGATAGTCCCGACTCTGCTATGACGTCCTGCACAGAGACACATAAACACACACGTGCACAACACCTAAAATCACAGACATCAAAGGGGCTGCACAGATCATTCGGTTTACACTGCTCATTTTATAGAGAGAAAAATGGAAGGCCTGGAATAGTTTCGTGTCGCTAGTCTCTGTACTGGTTAGGACTCTTAGTTTCAGGCAGCAGGGCTGTAGCTCAGACTTAGTTGAGCAGAAAAGAGAACCCATTAACTCTAGGGAAACAGAGGTGCCTGAAGGAGTTCAATGGCAGCCAGACAGCTAGGCATCAGAACCAAATGGAACCAAGGATTTACAGCCTGCCTGCTGTCTTGTTTTATCTCCCTTCTCCCCCAGCTGCTCACTCGTGTTTAGTGCTCTCGTTCTCTCTCTCTCTCTCTACACCCCCCCCATCTCTCTCTCTCTTCCTCCTGTGCTCTCTCTCTCTCTCTCTCAGCTCCCTTCTTTAACTTCCCCAAGTTCAAGACATTCCAGATTCCTTGGCTTAGCCAAGTTCAGATTCCTGTTCCTCACCAACCAATCACCGACAGTCCATGAAGCCTGTCACATTTTAATTACTGGAACGTGACTGCCTCCATTGCAACAACGTGATTGGGAGAAAATGCCCAGGAAAAACATTAAATCGCCTTTTCTGCTTTATCATTCATCGGTGGTTTGTACTTATCACTTAAATATATGCAGCATCTCTCTGTATGATGTAGTCATTCATTCTACTATGACTATTTTTGGAGAAACCATTGTCATCAAGTCACTTCCAGTTCACAGTGATCTCATCTGTGTCAGAGTAGAATTGTACTCTGCAGGGTTCTCAATGGCTGGTGTTTCCAAGGTAGATTGCCAGGCTTTTATTCTGAGGCACTTCTAGGTAGGCTTGAACTCCTAACCTGGCAGTTAGCAGCCAAGTGTGTTAACCATCTGTACCATCCAGGGAGGTAATCATTTATTTACTGAGGCCCTCCTATATAAATTCTATGTGATTAGCAAGTAATCATATTCCCTCTCCAGAATTGCTTGACAAAAGAGGTGTCATATCCCCATTTCACAGATCCAAATAGGACGTCTCGGAGAGGATGGATAGCATCTCAAATGGTGTACCGAAGAGTCAGGAAGGCGAAAGAGCAGTGTGAGCACACAGCAGGGTATGATAGCACGTAGATGAAATTCACTGAAATCTCAACCTTAAGTGCAAAGAGGTAAAACATGAATCCAGAACGCCAAACTCTTGACTCCTCAAAAGAGAACCGTGAACTTCTTGTTGGACTCCATACACAAGCCCCATCACAGAGTTTTAAGGGTATTGGTCGAGGTGTAGATGACCTAAAATGTCAACTCCATCACCAGCTAGTCTATCATTATGTAGCATTGACTCCCGTGGCAAGGAAGACTATGGGTAAATCTTAGGAAAAGAATGTGGTTATTACCAAAGAACAGTCAATGTATTGGAATGATAGTGATGGCGAAGAATATTGAAAGTACCATCGATACCGGAAAGACAAGCCCATCTGTCTTGGGAGAAGAACGGCCAAAATGCCCCTTAGAAGCCACGATGGTGAGACTCTGTCTCACAGAGGGACATCCTGGTCAGTGAAGTGGAGGGTCCCAGGAAAAGGGGAAGACCCTCTATGAGATGACTGAAGGAGTCGAATCAGAATGTGCATGATTTATTGCGTGCAAATCTATGATCTGCTCTGAAAATCTTCACCGAATTCACAATTAAAAGTTTCAAACAATAATAAAATTTAAATTGTTTCCACTTTTCACTATTATAAACCATATCAGGATCGACACCCTTTTAGTTGTAGCCTTGCTTAAGGCTGCGCTTGTTTGTTTCCTGTAAATAAGAGCCCAGGTGTTACTGAGTCAATTATATTGAGTAGATGAGTCAGAGAGAATGCCAAATTCTAAGGCTGAAAACAGGAGCAGCACAAAGCCTCAAAGTCCCTGAGGAGCTCCCAAAATAGACTTCAGGCTAGAAAAGGCAGTTCCTGGAATCCCCCAGGACCAGTGGGAAGATAGTCATAAAGATCAGTGGACAGACCTGGAATTATGTATACTCTTTGCGGGGGAGGGGGGGCTGCGGGGTTGCAATTTTTTTTCTTTTTCCCTTTTTTTCTTCAATCGTATATTTTCTTTTTGTTTTGTGGCCATTATTGTTGGTTTGCCTACCTATATAAGATAGGCATGGGAAGCAAGCTGGAAGAGAAAGCAGTGGGACAGATGGTTCTTGAGGGACTTAGGGGGTGGAAGGGGTGGGAGAGGGAGCAGTGAGCAGGGAACTAGGGAATTAAAATCAACAAGGAGGAGGATGTAGAGATCCTGGGGGTATGGGAGCAACAGCAATCTAGCTGAGAGGAATTACTAAATGGCAGAAGAAGAGTGAGCCTGGTGGTGGGCCAGGAGAAAGGTAAAAGGTACCCAGGAAAGATCTAGGAAGCAAAGCTATGGATAGAGGTATGCACATAGGAGTTTATATAAGTGAATACATTAAGTCATAAAAATAGAGGCATTGGTAAATAATAAAATAAATGTACACATATTTATATGGCAATACACTGAGGTAGTGGACGGACTTTGGGCCTCTGCTCAAGGCCTGCCTTAATGCAAAAACAGTTTGTTCTAACAACCTGACATTCTGGGATGCTCACCCTCCCTGCATGATTGTTGAAGACAAAAATGGGTGCACAAGCAAATGTGGTGAGGAAAGCTGATGGTTAGAGGTATAGCTCTAGGAACGTATACATCTAAATATATTCATTTATTATAAAAGGGATAGAGGCCAATGTACCTATATTTATATTTAGAATATTAAGATAGAAAACGGACATTGGGCCTCTACTCAGTCTCCCTAAGAACAAGCACACTTTGTTCTAATAACTTGGCGCTCTTTGATACTCACCCTCCTGACGTGCTCAATGAAGACAAAATGGGTGAATAAACAAATGTGGTGAAGAAAGTGGATGGTGCCTGCCTATCAATAGATACATAGCGTCTGGGGTCTGAAAGGCTTGAAGTTAAACAAGTGCCATCTAGCAGGAAACAAATAAGCCCACATGGAAGAAGCACACCAGCCTGTGTGATCATGAAGTGTAGACGGGATCAGGTATCAGGCACCAAAAGATCCCAAACAAACAATTATATCAATGTGAATGAAGGGGATTGGAGTAGAGACCCAAAGCCCATCTGTAGACAATTGGACATCCCCCCACAGAAGGGTTACAAGGAAGGGACTATTTAACCAGTGTGCAGCACCGACAAAATACACATAATTCCTCTAGTTCCTGAATGCTTCCTCCCCACCACTACCATGACCCAGTTCTACCTTACAAATCCAGCTAGACTACAGTACACACATTGGTACAGATAAGAGCTCCCAATACATGGAATTCTGGACAGTTAAAACCCTCAGGAACAGTAGTAGGAGTAGCAATATCATGAGGGAGTGGGATGGGTGGTGGGAGTGGGAGGGAGGAAGAGGAAGGAGGACAAAGGGGAACCCATCACAAGGTCAGTTATATAGCCCACCTGGCAGGAGGACGAATAACAGAAATGTGGATGAAGGGAGTCAACAAAAAACATATTGTTGAGAACAATTGGGGTGGGGGTTGGTCAGAGCAGAGACTATCTATAGACAATGGGACATCCCCTCACAGAAGGGTCACCAGGAAGGAATAAGTCAAACATGGCACAGTAAAGCACTGATAGAATACTCTTCTGGTTCTGGTTCCTTGAGGCTGCCTCACCCCCCATTATCATGACCCCAGTCCTGCCTTTCACTGCGGGCTAGACTGCAGGTACAGATAAGAGCTCATGACACAGGGAATCCAGGTCAGATAAACCCCTTAGGAGCAGAAATGGAAGTAGGGACACCAGGAGGGTAGGGGGAAGGTGGGGAGAGGATGGGAGGAAAGGGGAACAGATCACAATGATGGACACATAGCTACATCCCACCTAGGGGGGAGGAAAAACAGAAACCGTGGGCAAAGGGAGACTTTGGTTGGTATAAGATATGAAAATAATAATAATTTATAATTTATCAAGGGGTCATGAAGGTGGAAGGTGGGATGGGGGTGGGGAAGGGACTGATACCAATGGCTCAAATAGAAAGTAAATGTTTAGAAAACAATGATGGCAACCTATGTAAAAATATGCTTGATACAATTGATGTAGGGATTGTTATAAGAGATGTAAGAGCCCTAAATAAAATGATCTTTAAAAGAAATATTTTTAAGGCTGCCAAAAAAAAAGGAGGGGAGGGTGTTGTTTATATCTCCACAGGAGAAAGAGAAAGGAACCAGACCTCAACCCGGTGCACCAAGGCATGAATGCAACATACCAGCATGAAGTAGTGAACCAAGAGAGGTCTGCAGAGCTGGCCCCAACCCCAGCTACTTGGAGACACCCCCACCTCCACAAGAATGCATTACAGAGGACAGCACTGAAGCTACAGCTCAGCAAGAGGGATGAGTCTGATCAGAGCACACAGGTCTATTTGTTGACCTATATGTGTGTTTTCCTGTTGAGTCTGATGAGGTGCCATGCCCTGGCCCCAAAGTCTATTTTGGGGATTCCTTGGGGACGTCATTGCTTTGCTCTCCTTGCTGTTCTGTTGCATGCCCTTAGTGTTTTGTACCCATGTGGTGGGGTCAGATTGGACACAATTCCTGCACTATGTCTCCAGTGTTGTCCCTGTAGCACTATGGGTCAGTGAGGGACATCATGTTTCGTGGTGGGGTTAGCCTTATGCATTGGCTGCTCTGAGCAGGTATATCCTCAAGGCTTGGTTGACCAAGATATGTTCCACTCTCTTTCTCTCTCCTTCCCTCTTAGTTTGCTCTTGTGTGCCAGGGCATGGCACCTCATCAGACTCAACAGGAAAACACACATATAGGTCAACAAATAGACCTGGAACTATTTATAGGTTTTTCTTTTCCTTTTTTTCTTTTTTTTTGCTTTGTTTTGTTTTTGTGTTTATTATTGTTTTTGCATGTCTATCTAGATAATATAGGCTGGATAAACAAACTGGAGAAGAAAACAGTGTGACAGATAGTTCTGGAGGGATATGGAAGAGGGGGAAGCAGGGGAAAGGAAGGGTGCAGCCAATAAACCCAAGGATAAGGGAACAACAAGTGATCTAAAATCAATGGTGAGGAGGATATAGGATACCTGGTGGGGCTTGATCAAGTGCAATGTAGCCAAAAGGAATTCACAAAAGCTGCATGAAGGTCAAACATGATAGTGGGATAAGAAGAAAGTAAAAGGAAATAGAGGGAAGGAATTAGGAGGCAAAGGGCATTTATAGAGGTCTAAATATAGGCATGTACATATGCAAATATATTTATACATAATGATAGGAAACTAGATCTATGTACATATGTTTATATGTTAAGTATTAAGGTAGCACAGAGACATTGGGTCTCTACTCAAGTCCTCCTTCAATGCAAGAACACTTTGTTCTAATAACCTGGCATTCTGTGATGCTCACCTTCCCGACACAATCGCTGAAGACAAAATGGGTGCATAAGCAAATGTGGTGAATAAAGCTATCAAAAGATATAACACCTGGGGTCCTAAAGGCTTGAAGATAAGCAAGCAACATCAAACTGAGAAGCAACAAAGCCCACATGGAAGAAGCACAACAGCCTATGTGATCATGAGGTGTCAATAGGATCAGACATCAGGCATCAAAGACCCAGAACAAAAAATCATATCAATGTGAATAGGGACGTGGAGTGGAGACCCAAAGCCCATCTGTAGACAATTAAACATGCCCTCACAGAAGGGTTACAAGGAAGAGATGAACCAATCAGGGTGCAGTATAGCATAGCACCGATGAAACATACAACTTTCCTCTAGTTCTTTAATACTTTCCCTCCCCCAACCCCCACTATCATGAACCCAATTTTACCTTACAATCTGGCTAGACCAGAACATGTATGCTGGTACAGATAAGAGCTTGCAATACAGGGAATCCAGGACAGATAAACCCCTCAGGACCAATAAGGAGAGTAGCTATATCAGGAGGGTAGGGGGGAAAAGGGGGAACTGATCACAATGATGGACATGTAACCCCACTCCACTTCTCACCCAGGGGGACGAACAAGTGAAAAGTGGGTGAAGGGAATAGTGGTCGGTGTAAGACATGAAAAATAATAATTTACAAATTATCAAGGGTTCATGAGGGATGGAGGGGGAAATGAAGAGCTGATAATAGGGCTCAAGTTGAAAGAAAATGTTTCAAAAATGATTATGGCAACATATGTTTAAATGTGCTCAACACAACGGATTGATGGATGGATGGATGGATGGATGATAAGAGCTGTAAGAGCCCCCAATAAAATTATTTTTTTAATTAAAAATAATCTAATTCAGACACGCCACCCAATATCTCAGTACCAAAGCTTTGGGGAGGGATGTATTTGATCTCCATTTTATAGAAGAAAACCCAAAAGCTCAGCGCAGTTAATTAAATAGCAGCGCTGGCACATAAACTCAGGTTGCCAGATATCATAGCCCATATTCTTTCCAGACCCTGGGCTCTCAGGACAACCTGGGGGCAATATTCCTGAGCTGGTATGGGGTGCTGGAGGACTCCCTCCCAAACCCCTTATCCCTGATCTTGGTGATAGAGAGGGAACAACATGGACAGCATCTCCCGAACACTGGATAGCTGATTCCCAATCTCTGAAGCATTCCAATCCAACCCTCTGCTCTGGGTCTTATACCAACTACTTCCTAGTCTTCACATACAGAGGCTGGGCCCTCCCTCCACGTCCCAACCTTTTACCCTCACCGGTTTCATTATCTTCATCTCTCTCTTCTCTTTGACTCTGTGTCAGTAATCTGTCCCTCCTCATGGTAACCCATCCTCCTTTGAGGATGCAGCAGAAATCAATCTCCAAGGTGTGCCTGGTTTCCCACCCCTCCCCTCCCATGCTTACCCTTTCCTTTCTCCTGCCCAATTCACCCTCGGGCTTTTCTCCTCCCAGTTTCTTCACAGTTCGCTCTTCTCGTCCTTTCTCCGTCTTCTTGTCACAGGGACTCCCTTTGGGCTGACACTATCGGACTCCCTTCCCCCACTCCAACCCCAGCTGGCTCCCAGGCCATCGCATCATACAGACTGGCCGGGGTGGATGCGCTGGGTTTTGCTGTTTAAACAACTCCCAAAGCCCAGGTCGTGGCCTCATTCTAGCCCACACGAAGGTTGGTGCCTACGAAACTCTGTGGTGGGTCAGTTAGCAAGGGAAGGAAACTGGAACGGGAAGACATAAATATTTATGGACCCCAGTATAGACCTAAACATGGGCATCTTCTACACAATTGATCTATGTATTGTGATGAATTGTATGAGCCCCAATAAATTGATTTTTTTAAAAAATAATAATAATAAAACTGCTAGACTCTTTGTTCTCCATTAAAAAAAAAAAAGGATTCATTTCCAAAAATCTAAGAAAGTGTTCAATGCTCTGAGTAGTTTCTTTCCAAATTGGCATGCCTTGAGCAACAACAACAAATTTCAAGTTATATTGCCGGCATGGGACCTAACTTTCCCCCTGTGAATTGTAGGCATTTTCACTCTTTCTTGCAAAACAAACAAGCAAACAAACCAATAAATGGCTGAGACATTATGATTCTCCCTTTTGAACAAACACTTTTTAAAATAAATTCTATTCCTTATTGAGCAAACCTGCATTCACCAGGCTCACTGTCATCAATGTCCAGCCAGTGAAGAATTACTGCATCAGAAGAAGCACCACAAAAAACGAGGAAGGGACATCAGACTCCCCAAGCCGCTTCGCGGTGAGCCGGAATCAACTCCCTGGCCGTTGAGCGTGGCTTTTGACTTTAAGTGACTTCTCAGTCAGAGACGCTCTGGTTCGGAGCAAACTGCCCTGCAAAACCCATCTCTGCAATCTAAGCGGCGCTGACACACGGAAACTGGGGACCTCTCGTGCCAAAGAATCATTGGGCCGTTCTTCAATGAATCAATGTTTCACCAAAGACATTCTTTAGAAAGCTAGTTAACCGTAGGAGTTAAAAGTTACATTCAGTGAGTCATGAGCGTGCAACGTTCCTGGACTGAATCACTTCTTTGAAAGAGGTCCACCTGAAAGCAAAGCAAGCGCCCAGCAACACAAACCGTGGCTTTTCTGAAAGAGGAAGGGGATGTGGGAGCTTCTCCGAAGATCTGTTCCGCAAGGGCAGCCAAGAGGATTTCAGGTGTGTCAGCATTGCCAGGCCCCCAAAGGATGAGTGTGTTACCATTTGGTTCACCATTATTTGCATATAAAAGTCTTAAAGCTTTGATTTTGGATCTTTTTAAATGTTACAAAACCCTGAGGGATTCTAATAGAAAAAAATTTTCCCGAAAATATGCTCATACACCTTACCTGGCTTACTTAATATCGAGGGGTGTAGGTCTTTCTGCGTGGTGTCGTTGGTTAAACACTTGGGACGGCTAACCACAAGATGGAGGGTTCAAATCCACTAGACTCCACGGAAGCAATGAGTCTCTCTGCTCCCCTTACAAAGCCTTCAGGACCCGCCAGAGTGGTTCCCCTGTACCTCGTAAGATGACAATGAAACAGAATCGACTCAATGGTGGTAGGGTTATTTGTTTTGTTTTTTACACAGTTTTATTGGCACATGCTTCACACATCCTACAATTTAATCATCCAATCATATTAAGAAGATTTATGCAATTTCTGCCCATACTCATTATTGCTCGCTCCCCACCTCCCTCCACTCTGCTCTGCAAATCCCTATCCAGTTACTAGCCGTATAGCTCTACCTACCCTGGATTTCATATGCAGAAAATCATGCAAAGCTAACAAACCGAAATAACCCAACAACAACGACTACACAAAACAGAAAATCCTCCGTCAAAGAGGAAGCGGAAACTATTAAAAATTAAAACTGTAAAATGGACCAAAACTCCCATTTTAAATTTGTTCTCATTTTCAATATTTTTTGCTTCCTTTTTGATTGAGGTATGTATCTGTTTTACTTTGATATTGATGTTAGGTTATGTTGCTATTGTTGTCTTCTTTCCTAAATGCATTTTCTGTATATGAAATTCAGTATAGCTAAATCTATAGAAATGATAACTGGATTAATTATTCCTTGGGGGTATGTCAGGAGTAAGTGGGGAGCTAATAACAATGAGTATAACAACAAAGAAAATGCTCTAAAATTGATTGTGGTTATTATTGTACAACTGTTTAATATGATTGAACTATTAAATTATATGCCAATAAATCTATTGAAAATGAAATAGGTAAAATAAAATGGGTCAAAAGGGAGATCAAGTGATATGGGATTACATTTTAACATAAATACATCTGCCATAATTGACTCTACAATGTTCTCTGTCTGCTAACAAGGCTATTCACATCCCTCCATGATGGTCAGACAGAGGGAATTCACTGGAGACAATCCATGTGGGGACCCTGAAAATGGATTTTGGGTTTCAATTGTCATCCATAATCTTCTGGAAACCAAGTGCTCACAGTTTAAGCTCTGATGGTATTCCCTCCTTCAAATTTGGGCTTTATTGTTGATACTCCTTGGATCATACAGGCTGGTGTGCTTCTTCCATGTGAACTTAGTTGATGTCTCACTTAGATGGCTGGTTACTTGAAGACAAGCCTTTAAGATCCCAGACACTATTTTTTTCTGATACTCAGGGACCATCTGGTTCCTTCACCACCCTTTGCTATAGCCCCGCATCTTCAGGGGGCATCCAGCAGGGGCATGGCATAAGAATAATTTGTTTCTCAGATTTGGGGCTAGAATTAAGTATGAACTCCAAATCCATTCATATATCTATGGTTTATATATCTCTGATCTACTTTAGAGACATCATTATAATTTTATGATTGAGATGCTGTATTGTTTTTAACTTACAGGAAACGTAGAGCCAGCTGAGGATAGGATAGGGTAGGGTAGGGTAGGGTAGGGTAGGATAGGATAGGGTAGGGTAGGGTAGGGTAGGGTAGGGTAGGGTAGGGTAGGATAGGATAGGATAGGATAGGATAGGATAGGATAGGATAGGATACCACAGAAGGTAAGACCTACATTGATCATATGTATAAATGGGAGGCGAGGCGAGGCGGTGACAAGTAGCCCCTTCACAACGATCCAGCATGTGAGAGCATTGGGAAAGCATTGGCCTTTGGTGGTCTGTAAACCACTATCTCAAGCTGGGAGAACTCATCCTGAAAGTTCCCAAAACTGGAGGCTGGGATTGAAGGTTGCCTTAGGAAAAAATGAACACATTGTTCTAATGTGTGGCGATCAGCTCCCTGAGAGTGCTTAAGAACAAAATTCTGCCATCTTGTTACGATTTCTTAAATTATACATTCTCAGACAATGAATAGCCAAGATGTGGCCAAAGCTATTTAGAAACACTTCAGAGCATGTGAGCATAATTTCATACTCCATTATAAGGCATTCTTATGAAATTACATGCTGCATCTTTCTGAATGCCAAGACAGTTCATCCTAAAACAGAAGTGCTCTGATACGTTCATACCAAAGCCTTCAGAAATTAAAAATATGCCTTGAGACTACATTAATTCACCTAAATTGAGAGTTCCCAATTTGAACTAGAGTTCTGTAATTGGCTCCTTGACTTTGCCAAACATTCTTTTCATCACTTTTTTTTAACCTAATTTTCTTTTCTAACTTAAAGACATTGTATCTCTAATCCTCCAGTGTTTCTCCCCGGTAGCATAAGGTACTGCTTGAATACAGACTTCTTCATTCCCACACGAGCTATTGGAAAGGTGGTCAAATAGAGTTTCAACTCTATTTACAGGCCAGAGCTATCTTTGTTTCTGCCTTTAGCCAAGATAGGGATGCAGGGTTGACCTGGGAAACCCAATAGCCCTTCTGACGGCACCTGGCTCAGCCCTCCTGGTAAAGATCAGTAAGGAACTGACCACCTAAGGTTGTATGACCTATTCAATGGGGGAGACAAAGGTAAAGTGTGCTGTTCCGTCATTTGGAAAGATTCTAATGTAACTCACACTCCCCAAGGGTAGACTAGCATGTTTGGGTAAATATGGTCCAAAACATTAGCATTCTCCTGAGTTTTGTAACCCTCGTCCTATGCTAATACGAATCTCTAACTGCCTGACTAGTGAGCCCCACCCACATATTTCTAGAAGTCTCCCGAGGGTGCCTCGCATGTTCTAACAGCACCCACATTTTGTGGTTGTATGCTGCTGCTGCTGCTGCTGCTGCTTCGGATCACGCTGCAGACCTCCGCTGGTGGCTGCCTGCAGTCACTCCAGACCATGATGGTCTCTTGCGGAGGAAAGGAGGCTCCCTCCCTTCGGGTGAAACTCGATTGCATGGACCTGAGCCCTGACCCTCTGAATCCCCAAAGCCCCTAGTGCTCAGGTCACCTCACCTTCTGTGGACACAGTTAAGCCTGGCTGAGGTTCGCGCTACACTGACATCAAGGAAGGAAAGGCAGTTGCTCACAGCTTGCCTCGTGAAAGCCCCTACCATTCCCTTGGAGATGATCAGACATTATCTTCCAAGTAAAATCATCCCCAATGGAGTGACTCAAGTATCCTACCTCCTATAAGCAAAAGAGGGATGTCGGGAGAGAGGCCACATGGGGCAGGCAACCGTGAAAATGCAAGAACAGGAAACCAAGAAAACATAAAGGAGACCTAGGGCCAGAGGGGTGCGCTAGCACAGAATTCCATGATGCTGCACTTGGCCAGGACCAGGGTAAATCGGTCACTCCCAGCTAGCCGAGGGCCCGGGCTCCGCTCGAGAGCGCTTTGCAAGCAGGGTGCACAAGAGTGCTGTGACTGTGGCGGTAACCCAGAGAAGCTGGGAGAGGAAGAGGGGCAGGTTGAAGACATTTCATTACCTTGCTACCTCTCTCAGACTCCAAGTGCGGCCGACTGATTCTGCTGATCACAACGGCTGTGGTGCGTGTCAGGGATGGCTGGAGGTGGCCAGCGTTTGGATGCTTCTGCAGGTTTACTTAGTCTCAGGTAAGAACTTCTCCCTGTTCCTCTGAAGAACAGATGGTCAACGGGACCCACTCAGGGCCCCGCACATGGCGCAGGAGAGGGAATCTGCTTTTCCCGAGCGCCATTTCAGGATGGCGGGTCCGCACTTTGAGGTGGTCACCGTACAGATTGAATAATACCAGCCTTTCCATTACAGATATTTAAATAAATGCTTTCCATGTGAAGCAAGAGTCCTTATTATCAATATTTGGGTGAAACCAGAAGACTGGTGACAACGCCAACAGCTGCATTGAGCTTTGGCTCAGTAACAAACCCCAGAAAGCTCTCCAGTGAGGAACAAGGCAGGGTTTGATGAATTCCACTCAGCTTTTCAGTTACAGATTATTAAAAGATGAATTATAAAATTGGCACAATAGTGGCCACGCACATTCTTTCAGACCAGCATCATCCCCAAGACTCTGATGGTCACAAAGGAATCTTTAAATCAGAGGACAATTCAGGTCTCATGCAAACAGGCACTGTTTGTAGAGCTGCTACTTACCATTAGCACGTGGCTATCTCTGAGCAAGGGCCCATGACTGAACACAGACAGCCTCGTGCGCTTGATGACAGGAAAAGATGACCCAGGATGACAGGCATTGATCGAACTTGTGCCTTGTCCATGAGCTAGAACTTACTGGAGATTCAGGCAGGCAGGGAATTCTGCTGGAAGACTTTAAGCAGAGGTCTTGGACCGAGAGAAGAGTTCTACAGCTTGCTAGCCAGATCCAGGGTTTTGGCAGGTTTCTAGTGGGATTCTAGGTGGAGTTCAGGAAAATACGCTCAATTGATGAGGACACTGAGTGGTTCCCCAACAATACACTGAGTGTTTTCAGACTAATGTCTTCTCCAACACAGAGGAAGTTAGAACACGCACATTTAGAGGGTCCTCAGCATTCCACATCTCTGGCTGAGAACACCCTGTGATTCACCCTTGTGCCTTGAGAGAGGACCCCGGAAGAATGTGCTGTTGTTCTTCGGTGCTATTCCAACTCAAAGTGATCCTACGGACCACAGAAGGAGACACAGCCTGGTCCTGGGCCAGCCTCACCACTGTTCCTGTTCTTGAGCCCCTTGCAGATAAATATAGACAGTCCGTCCAAGTGTGGAGGGTGCAGCCTGGTATCTGTCTCCATTTAGCGCTCTTTCAAAGATAACTGTCCCCCCCGCATATTTGGGGAAAACAAACATTGACTCACATCCTTGTCTACGCATCTCACTGATTCTCTTGACCCTCTCACTAAGACGTCTCAGGGATACCTTGAGCCTCCCTCTGGTGGTACTCCTGAGAGCCTCCTGAAGACTAGGACCATGGTTCCACCTGGGAAGAGAAAGACAGGTGGAGAGCCTGCCAGGGGTCCTGCACTTTGCCTCCCTGCCCCCTGCAGGGCACAGGGATGCAACACACTTGGCTGGTTTGGAGGGTAGCTAAAGGTTTCCAGCCGGAGAAAGAGGAGGCTTTCTGCCCCAGTATACATAATCCCCAGGGGCAGTGCCACTCTGTCTGGTAGGTGCACTCGGAGTCAGAATCAACTCAATGGCAGTGAGTCTGGCTTTCTTTTGGAGAGGATACCACAATATAGGAGTACAGGTCACAGGATAGGTAGGTTTATTGTGCCAGCCTGGCCAACAGGAACCTGTGGGATTGATCAGGTTGCAGTTTGTTTCAAGGGCAGAGATAAATGGCTCTTGCTCACTGGTGATGAGTGTGCTGAAGCGTGCCGCTTTAGCTAGTTCTCTGCCTTAACCCATGGATCTTGTCACGAAAGCTCGAGGCTCCTTCAAGACCTGCTTCGCCATGCTGCTAGTGCATACATCACCTGAGCTTGAGGCTGGTGGAGCCTGTCAATCCAGGCCTGCTTCGCTAAGCTCCGGAGCTACTGATTGTTAGTGACCCAGCCTGCTTGCCTTGACCAAGGAAGGACTCCGCTATCTGCTTCCTTGACCTTGGACCCAGCAGCCCATGTGAGTTGAAGGCTTTCCAGTATATTCACTGTTCCACGAAAGTTAGTTGAAGTGAACCCTCTGTACTGCTGTGTGGACTAATTAGCTATTATATTCCTTCTCATTATAGATATATATATATAAATAAAATCATAAGTGTCCTGGTTTTGTTTCTCTAGAGAACCCTGCCTAACACCCCTTCCCAGGAGTTCCCCTTAGGTTACTCCAGTTT
>NW_022103915.1:47409611-47415448 GCF_000313985.2 Echinops telfairi
TAAAATCATAAGTGTCCTGGTTTTGTTTCTCTAGAGAACCCTGCCTAACACCCCTTCCCAGGAGTTCCCCTTAGGTTACTCCAGTTTCGAATCTTGATTGCCTATCTTAAAGATCATCTTTCCCTACCCTCCCAGAAGACAGAGAGCTAATTCTTTGATTCTTCCCAGAGTGAATTTCCATCGCGCCCTAGAAATAAGTCTGTTTTCTCACAAGGAATTCTGTGAGTCTCCATCGGTTTCCAGTCCCTGTCGTCTTCAGGCAAGAATGAACGTGCTATCCCCACTAATCCGTACTGGCCTGCCAGCCCCCACGGAGATCTCACCATTGTGTGGTCTGAAGGTAGCCTGTCCCAGATTATTCCTATGTCTTTTAGAGGGCTATAGAAACGCCTTGGCAGATCATGCGTGCATGGCACAAACATATGCATCCCCCAAACAAAAATAGTTTTCTGAAACAGTGCCGCCTAAATCTGCCTGCCTATACGCATCTCTGAAGGCCCCTATGGGCTGTGTGGGAGGAACAGGACCAGCTGCTCTCAGCCAGGGATGTGAAAGGTTGAGAACTTTCCACGCGTATGTATTCTAACTTCAACCCTTATGCTTGAGGAAAAGTTCATCTGACAGGGAATAAATACTGAGTGTATTATGGTTGAAATGTTCAACACCCTAAAAAAACAATTTCTTCACACAAACAAATAAAAATGTCCACCGAGCTGCTCCATGCTCGCAGTGGAAAGAGTAGTCCAGTGGTTCTCAGCCTCCCTCATGCCGCTACCCTTTCACACAGTTCCTTATGCTGCGGTTACCCCCAACCATAACATTATTTTCATTGCTACTTCAGAACTGTCATTTTGCTACTGTTATGAATCAGGTGACCCCTGTGAAGGGGTCATTCCACCCCCAAAGGGGTCGTGACCCACAGGTTGAGAACCACTGGAGCAGTGTATGTTTTTGTGCAATTTCAGTTTGCCTTTTCTTTGTCTTCCGATTCCTGACCACAGCCAGGAGCCCGACTAGATATGGGCAATGGAGTAGATGATGAGAACTTTCCGAACATCAGAGTCACCTGCCCCTGAGTCACACTGAGACAACAGTCCTGGCCCTGGGGAACTCACACAGCACAATGGGTAAATGGATTGGGTAGCAGAAGCCCCAGGCTCCTCTTGTTCTCAGCAGGTAGGCAGGAAGCATGACCTCCATGTGACATCCCAAGGAGCAGAGCACACCTTCTGGGAAGCTGCCCACAGGGAACAGCCCAAACCGTGTGTGTGTGTGTGTGTGTGTGTGTGTGTGTGTGTGTGTGTGTGTGTGTCCCTGGAGCCAGATCAAATTTGGGGATAAAACTTCTTCTTCCAACAGTATTGGCAAGTAGACGGAGAACCATGTAAAGAGACATTCTCCACTCTCAGCAGTAAATCACCAAAGCCAGAGCGGGGGTTGGGCGTGGTGGTGGGGGGCTGTGGTTTATTAGGCACATCTGTAATAGCTGGCCTTCAAAATTCAAAGAAACGTTCTCTCTGGCCTCACTGGGACTCATCCCAAGCTGCAAAGCTCTGATCCAAAAAGTTAACCAGAGAGCAAAAAAAAAAAATATGTTACTCGTAGCTAGCTGGAAAAGTCTCTTTTCCTTGTCTTTAACAAACAAACAAACAAACTACACAGATGGTAGAGAATAAGAACACGGACTGCATTCTCGTCACCACCTTCTTAGTAAACACGAACAAGCCTGTGTCTGACCCGACAGCAGCTGTACCCTAACCTGGCGTGTGGGCTGTCACTGCAGAAGAAGGACAGCATCGCTCTTCTGCCCTACTGCATCCCAGTTCTTCGCAGGACGCTTGGTGTGTAGTGAATGCTCAATAAATATTTATCAAACGAACAGGCTCCTCAAGTTGCGGGAGTGGATGGCTTTGACGGGGCTCCTCTGAAAGTTGGTGAGATGAAATGCATCCCGCTTGTCAATCAGAGCTTAAGGAGATTATCTAGCAGGAGGTGACTTTCTCGATATAAGATCTCAGGCAGAGATCCATCTGCCAACTAATGATACAGATATTAAGAAATGGGAAGTCCCTAACAAAATTGCTACGGCTACCCTCCAGGCTGCGCAGAGAAGCGGCTGAAGGGCCATTATTTGCTCTCACTGCAGGATGAGAGTCCTTCAGCTCCTTCTGTTCTCCACCTGCAAAATCTGTTGAGAAAGCAGCATCCCACCAGGAAGCAAAGAGGCCCGCGTGCTGTTTCTACTGGATGACGCCCTGCTGGTCAAATTCTCCTTCCAGCATGCAAGTGATTCCGAGCACACTCACTACTTTCATGTGCAAGAGGACCATGGCTGGCACAATGAAAATAGTCACCTTCGAATAAACCCCAATACAGCTGAACACTCACCGGTCTGGATACTCGTTCTCTCTTTATTCCAATCATGGGCCCAGCATTGAGCTGATTCATATCCTTAACATCAATGAAAAAGAAGCCTCTTTACATAAATATCTAGCATAAAGAAGCAGATGTATTATTTTAATATGATTATAGGTGGTCCTATTAATCTTACTTGTGAGAACTAAATTTTAAGTACTTTCAAAGTGGTTATTTGCACATAAAAGGGATTAGACTTTTTTTTTAATGAGTCAGATTTATTAAAAACATGCCTGGCTGGATCTCTCCATCGATGCTTTGCTGTATCCCATCGCCTTTCATTGTGCAACCAGAAGTGCTGGCACTGAATTGTTTTCGAAATATCCTCTAATATTTTACTTTTATAGTAGGTTAGCTTCATCTAATTTAATGAGGCACTCGTCTATGGAAAGCTGAGGTAAATGAACTTATAAATGAAAATATTACTTCACAACCAACGAATATGGAATTTTTTTGAAAGTGCTTCCCCATCACAAACAAATAACCGATTTTTGTCCTTTCTTCTTCAGCTTGCCCCACACTTTCTGTAGAAATAGTTGCCTGAATGGCACAAAAGTTAGAAGGTGGAATGGACATGACACTTTGTTCCGTTTTTCCTTGCCCTCTATATTCTGAGTATTGCCTACTTCATCAACTGTTCACTTTGCAGGGTTGGAGCCTTGAGCCACAGAAATCACCGGAAAGAAAACATGAGCCAGACCAGGCCTCGATGAGTAGTGACAGCTAAGTTTTTTTATCGTGGCCTTATATCCCCAGGAAAGATTTTTCCGGAATGCTATTTAACACTGGTTTTACATATACTTAATAAGCACCGTCCTTGCAGAAGCTCACGCCTCTACTATCAACAGTTCTTTCCTGACTCCTGATCCCAGCAAAAGAGCACTTGGTGAACCACTTCTACAAAGACTCACTTTTAGATGTGTGTTCTCAGTAAGAATGTCTCATGACCCCTGTTATATGCTAAATGCTGAGCATAGAAAAAGAGTAAGGTTTGAAGACTCCAGTCCACAAAGGAGAAGACTGGCAATCTCCTTACTTCAGATCAGCCACTGAAAACTCCATGACGCACAGTTCTTCTTTGACACACGGTCGCCATGAATCAGAACCAACACAATGCCAACTGGCTGGTTGGTAATTGTGGTAGTTACATAGTCATTTGTCAATTTGAGGATTAAGAGTGTAGGAGTGGAGGCTAGCCTGTCAACCATTGTATAGCCAATAAGACCTCTGTGTGGGCATGGCCTTCTCCTGAGGATTCCGGGAACTCCAGTATTTCCTCCTTGGATGCCAGAGACACTCTCTCTTTCTCTCTCTCTCTGTTAGCTCCCTGAGAGATGCTCTACTGACAAGACACATGGCACTACACTGATAGAGCCCATGCCCTGGGAACTGAAGGAACCATGTGGAGACCCCTGCCAGCACTGAGTTGCTTACACCACCACTGGATCCACAAGATTTCCCATGCACTGGCCTGTGATCTTCCTGCATTCAGCATCATTGCATGTGTTTCATGAGTCTGAAGAGGACTTTATAGATTGGTATCAGACATATGGACCAATATTGGACTTATGTACTTGATCTGAACTCGGCTGGGATGTTCTCTCAATGTTCAATTGCTCTTGTATATAAAACTCTTTCCCACACACATATTCGTGTTTATGAATTTGTTTCTCCAGTCTACTGGGACTAACACAATAATGTAAATAACTAGCTGTCTAGTGGTGGGAATAGTCTTGTAACAAACAAAGTTAATGTCACTTATCCGACATAGACTAGAGGTAGTTACAAAGCAGGACCGGCCAACCAAATCTGCCTGGTGCTAAAGAGACCACTTGGAGCAAAGAACAGTTTCTTTCGGTCTCTGGGGAATGAGGAGATGCTCCCCACGAGGCGTGGGAGGGAAAGGCTGTCCGGGTGGCAGGAAGGTCCTGCAGAAGCAGGGTGAGGGATGAAAGGTGGGTAAGTGGTGCGTAGTGGGTCATGATCATTAGATAGCAATAACTTGGGGGAGGAGAAATGCTGGAAAGGCAAATTAAACAAAATCATGATGGATCTTTATTCTGATTGTTGCCACGCAACACAGTGGCCTTTCATCTATTTTTAAGTCACAGAAAACTTCAATCATCTGATAAAAACAAGAGGTCCTCTCCATAGAAAGCACACACTTCATCTACAACCCCCCCCACCCCCAACCCCCCGGCACAGTCTCATGCTTCCAGCCTCCCTACGACCCACATATAGCATCCTTTTTCATTCCATGCACATTTCATGCCCAGGTTTTTGAACCCAGAGATCAAGATCCCCATTCAGACCTTGAAACAAAAAATTAAATATAAGTGGAAGTCCCAAGAGACTGACTTCACGGTGCAAGCTCTGTCCTTCCCTCCCTTCTCTAGTCCTGAGCTTCCCCAGGCAGTTCCCTATTCTGTCATACAGCTAAGTGGTGAAGGAGCCTTCTGACTTAAATTTTCATTCTTTGAAACATGTCCTTCCTCCTTTCATGTCAACCTTAGTTGTTAACACCGACCATCACCAACATCTGCGGTGTTCTAGGGTTTGCTGTCGGGGAGATGCCCTACAGGGTCATCAGGAGCTCGAATCAACCGGATAGCCGTGGCTTTCATTAGCTACAGCAGGGCTCTGAAGCAGGGGTGATATTTCTGAGTTCTAAGTTGAGGAGAAGGGCTCAGGGTTTTGTACCGTGTGGACCAGTTGGAGGACAGAAGTTCCCCTGGGGAGGAGTTGTGACCTTTGGGGGATGACTCTTTTCCACCAAAGCAATTATAAATTTTTTTTTTAAATGCTGATCATTAGGGTCGTTTTGTCAGCAGCCTTCCAAGCAGCAGGTTTGAAGGCGGAGCCTGAGCTCAAACCCAGACTCTGCCAGTTTCCAGATCTGGGGTCCTGTGTATCAGTCCCAGTCCGTCAAGAAGAAGGAAGTGCCCAGACAGAATTAGACATCCCAGAGATTTGCTAGAGGAAGATGTAAGCAAGGGAAAATGAAAGGGGATGGAAGAGGTGGGAGGAGCTCTGAGACTGTGACACAGAACTGATTCCTGTAAGAAAAGAGGGAGAGAGAGAAAGAAGGAGGGAGGGGGGAAGCGAGAGAGAGTGATGGCAGACTCCAGTGCACTTCCAAGAAAGCTTAGGGAAACCCCACGGGGAGTTTAGAACCCAAGTCGCCATCGGAGCAGCGCTACTGCTCCACGTTCCAAGGCTGCCTTATAGCCCTGTGACACTCGGTCATTGGTTGGGGCGACTGTGGAAAGCAGACGGGGCACAAGATGCTGATGGAGGACAGGTCATAGCTGCTGGGGCTGTCCATCAGCTCTGCTCCCGTAGCAGGGGTCTAAGATGCACGTGTCAGAGCCGCCATGCCTTTAGAAGTTTCTTCAACTTTTTAAACCTCAACTTGCTATTTT
>NW_022103915.1:47422943-47424000 GCF_000313985.2 Echinops telfairi
AGTCAAAAGTTACACATGGATTTTCAACTACACAGAGGTCAGTGCCCCTAGTCAGTGTGTGGTTCAAGGAACAGCTGTATAGCAACACAGCAGAGGGTGGGGAGATGAGTTGGTAAAGGGTAATCTTACATCACCCCAGACCTGAATTCCAAATTAGTGATGGCCCTCTAGAGAGCTCAATTGCCACCTAATGGCAAAGAACTAGAAGAAAAAAAAAATCATTATGCTTCTTTGTTCCGATTTCTACCCTTCAGTATAGATGCCAGGCATCATTTTGTACCAAGCAGTGGTTAGAGAATCAATCCGTGTATACACATTCTTGTGGGAGATCTGCTTTGCTTTGCAGGTATAACCGCTACTGGTTCATGACCAAGAAAACCCTACGCTTTCATTGCATGAACTCTTTTCATTGAGTCAAGGACAAGAAAGCTGCCTAACAAGGCAAATTATGCTGCCGGACGAACAGTCATGCTAACTACACAGACACCACACACACTTTGTACACACACACCCCCCTTTGTGCCCAGATAACCTTCTCCAAAATTGCTAGTAAAGAGTTTGGGGAGGTTGAGCTGCTACTGAGTTCAGGATAGTCAAACAAAAACAGTCTTTTTATGCTCTTTGAATTCCTGAGGAAGTGATAAATAAGAAGGCCTTCATGAGGAAAGCAAACAGCAAAACTCGCTTTTCGCTAATACCACTGCAGCAAGTTGATTCCAGCTCCGATCAACCCTACTGAAGGTTTCTGAAGCTGCAGCTGGGTACAAGAGCAGTCTCATCTTTCGCCCCGTGTTAGTCTGGGTAAACTAGGGAAACAAATCCACAGAAACTCATATGTATAAGAGAGAGTTTTATATAAACAGTAAGTGTACATTAAGAAAGCATCCCATGGTGCCCGGCTATCAAGAGATATAGCATCTAGGTCTTAAAGGCTTGAAGGTAAACAAAAGGCCATCTAGCTCAGGAGCAACAAAGCCCACATGGAAGAAGCACACCAGCTTGTGTGATCACAGGTGTCGAATGGATCAGGTATCAGGCATCAAAGAACAAAAACTCA
>NW_022103915.1:47425263-47426713 GCF_000313985.2 Echinops telfairi
GAGCCATTTCTCTCTCCGTCCTTCAATTCATCCCATGTGTGTTTATCGGCCAAATTGGCACAATAAACCATAACTATCTCATCCCCGGAGTGGTTGGTAGATTTGACCACTGACCTTGCAGTTATAACCCAAAGCCACAGTGCTACGAGAGCACAGAACTAATTTAGTTAGCATCATTTTGCGAGCTAATTCTGAAATCACAGAGAATCACCCCTGAAGTGATTTTCTGCTCCACAGAATGGTTTCTAGAAATAAAAAGTAGTTCCCCCTCTATTCAGCCAAGCGAAAAGAGGACTATTGAGGAGATCTGTATGTTTAATTAAATTCTGATTAGGATTGGAGTCTTTTCCAACTGTAATCCTGAGTAGGGTCCAGAATATAGGAGATTTGTATCCAATGAAAGGAATGAAAATTAGCAATGGACACATTGAAAATAAGAAGAGAAGTCCTAGGGATGTTTAGGGCCAGGGTCTATTTCAGCATGACAAGAGTGGTGGTGCCTGTACTCCCTTACAGGGCATTAAAAACAGGGCCTCTAGCAGATTTTCAACAAGACTTAAGATAGATTTTTTTTTTCTTTTAAGATCCAAGAATAAAACTTTGTTCCAATGCAAAAGCCTACCATTGTGTTCTTCTCAATTTTTATGTAATTTTCCTCATATTTGAGATAAGAGCATGTTTCCTCATTACCTTTGTGATAAACCTTTATGTGAAAAAAAATTTTAAATGCCAGACATTTGTAATCTCTGTTATTTGAAAAACTATATACCAGGAATGAGTCTTTGCTTTTTCTTAACTGGCACCAGTTTTTCAACTGAACCCTCCCATTTTGGGTGACATATAAGTCAACCCATCTCAAGGCTATGCTCGCCAGTCTTATTGCCTCAAGAAATATTTGTCTAGAACTGTTTCTATAATTTTAAATTCTTTGGAGTATTTCCTGCAATTTTACATTTCTGTGATAAATGCCTTCTACCCTAGAACTAGCCGAGTGGTGTTTTACACATGAAAGCCTGTGAGTAGAATTTAAGTGAGTCCTTACACAGGGCAACAATTATGAAGGCTTACTTCTCTGACAAAAGGTATCAATGGCAGGTTTCAACTGTGGTGTCAAAAGTCTGGTTCCCCGTGTTTGTAAAAACACAATCAAGGATATTTTGATAGTCAGGCTCCACTATACATTCCCACATATAAGTTGCTTATAATTTATGGGAAAGGGGAGAGGGTGGCCTAAAGTTTTTGTTATTTGACCCTTAATTTCATGAAAAGTATCAGAAAAGTAACATACAGAACTGAAAGGTAGTGATTATTAACCTAGTTAATAGCTTCAAGACTGGATATTTTAGCAAGTTTTGATGGACTATTCCAAGTGCAAATTTTCCTTATAGCCCTATCACAGAAGACCACCCTCCCCACCCGACTGTTGTACTAAGTGAACAAGCCTGCTGAG
>NW_022103915.1:47428750-47442340 GCF_000313985.2 Echinops telfairi
TAGTCCCTTTCCTAACTTTACACTACACATGCCAATGAGAATAAGACTTGTCTCAAAATCGGTAGGAAGCCACAGCTCCTAAATGAACTCCTTGGACCTGTTCTTCTACAATAAAACTGAACATCTACGCACTGCAGTGTATAGAAATGTCTATGGGCATACACTTTTTACTAACAGCCTAAACTACATCCACCACATATTTTCAGCCTTTCGTCCACTTTGGCAATCATTACGTGAATCATTCATCACCTACTTCATGAAACAAATCCACCTGTAATCCCTGCCTCTTATTTGAAAGGTTAAATACTGAGACCTATCTGCCTGAGTCAAATTTCCCAACCAGATCTTACTCAGACACTATGAGATGTTAGTATAGACCACCAAAGCATGCAGAGTTTTTCCAAGAGTTACAAGTGCTTGGGATTTACCAGTGAGTCTCTTTAATCTCCTGTTATAATGTGAACAATCCCTAGAGCAATTACCCATCTCGGGAAATTTAGATTAAGAAAATACTTAAGTGCAGCCAATCCATTAGGCAAGAAAAGTTCAAGAACATTCGGTATTTTCTCCTTCAAGCTAAATAACATGGAACCATGCCACACACTGAAGCCCAGAGGAAGGGGAAGGCTGTTGCATGCCTTGAGTTAAAGGGACTTCGTCCTGGAGTTCTCGCTCCGGGAGGCCAGTTTTTGGCATCGGGCTCTGCTTTTGATCCATTAGCCGTTTGCAGGGCTCATGACCTCATCCGCGCATGTTTGCAGAACTGAAGGTTTCTTTTTGTAGAACACTCAGCCATGTCGAGTCATTTATCAAAAGCAGCTGTCCTCCATCTACACCCCGATGTAGTCTGAGCTGTGCATACGAGTCCTGCAGTCACTAACGAGACCGACTTACTAAATGTCCGCTGAAATCTCGGCAGGGATAAGTGATTGATAGCCAGGGCGTGCCCCCTTGACCCATTTCTCTCAGTAGCCCCTCCTTCTACCATGGTAACTCTTTGTATTTGGCTCAGTTGTGCCCAAGAGTTTGTATTTATATTAATAAGACAAAATCTATTGTGGTGACACAAACACAAAACATGGCCTTCTTTGCCAACCCTGCTGGCTGGCCAGCTACAGCTGCAGCCTCACACAGAATGATGGATATAGTTTTACAGAGTGTAGTAGAACTAGTGAGACCGAAATCCAGCTGGGATAAAACAGTGCAACCGTGCTGCTTGTCTAAATATTGAAATTCTCTTACTTTGCTTGGTAAGCAGCTGCTGCTCTGAGTCCTCGGCCCTCAACTATGCTCCCAACCCAACTTCATCCACCCTGGCTTCCCCCCGGATCTTTGAGATCGTTTCACCATCCCAGCATCTAGCAACTAAAGGGATAAACCTATCTCCGCACTCGGCTCTAGCATGAACGCCAGGATCCCCCCTGATTCTTCTCGATCCGTCTGTGCCTGGCTACACCAGTCCTTAAATCATTTAAATAGCACCCCTGGGAACATGCACATAGAAGCAATGGTCATAAAACTGTGGATCCCTGAAGATTATTAAGAACAATTGAAATGACCATTCTAGAAAATAACCACGCCTTCTAAACATCTGTTGTTAGTTTCTCTTGTTACTTAGCTGAACACCATGAACTCTTTCCTCTGCTGTCATTTCAGCCTAGTTCCTGCTCCCATTGTTCTTCTTATACTTTCAATTTGTGTCCCAAGGCAGCACGTGTGTTAGCCATTCTCTGTTTAAAATTAAACAAGCACAACGGGGGGTTTTAAACCAGTTCTTCCCTGTTCAGATATGGATGAAAAAGTGACCGCAGAATGGACCTGAATTTGTGAAATATTAGTATCCCAGAACAATAACCAGAATAGGAAAAGTTAACCTCCTTCTAATAAACAAGGGCCGTGGTCTAGCTGCATAGCAACTGAATTTCTTGACAGGCAGAGGTGGGGACAATGGCACCAAGCTCAGAGGCAGCTATTGACTATGTAGTTTTGAGTGTGCATCATGCCACAGTTCTGGCAATAGGCCGATCTCCTGCATCGAGCTCCTGAAAGTGCTTACTACTCTTCCTCTGAGTCTCTCATTGCAAGACTTTGACCCACAACTGTTCTCATTCCAGTACATTCACGTTCTCTAAAGTTGGCTTTGTTCCGATTGTACTGGTTCGAACTTGATTGAACTGGTCCAAACCAGTTTGAAGCCTTGGAACAAAGCGCTCTTTGAACTGAGGTGTTAACTTTAAAATGTACCAATCAAGAGTCCCAGGACTTCTGGTAGGAATATTGGATGTGCCCCAAAGAGAATATAGGACACCTTAGCAGTTAATAAAAATATGAGCTTAAAAATAAATAAGTAAGAGAAATTCGGAAAAGCCTCCGGCAAACTTAGGCTGCAGAGAGAAGTGGATAAAGCTATGTCTCAATGCCCTTCACAGTTATACAGAAGCAGCAGACTCCTTTGGATCCCAGTTGACCCTAAAAAATGTGAACAGTTGAGCATGTGTGAGCCAACACATGAGATCTGGTTCTGTGGAGAGGTCAGGGTACTGAATAGACAGGAAATCAGACAGGACAATTAGAATCATGGTGATTGAGACCATTGAATAAATATATTTTAATTTTAGTATATTTGGAATAAGATTGATTAAAATCATCTCAAAAAAATAAGATAAAAAAATTCTCAGGATTTCAGGAATGGACCCATTTATACTGAATCAAGTGAGGTGAAATGCAATTCTCAGCAAAGTGTCTGACCAGAATGAGCTGGGTGGAAGCCCTGGCATCTAAAGGCTATTGCTCTTCACACAGGAGGCAGGTTCTTGCGAACTTTACGGCTCGAAGGGAAAAGAATCAAAGAAACAACCCTAGTCTGTGTTGTTATGAGGGGCCACCACCCAGCGCCATAGCGCCAATTCTGCCCATAGCAACTGTATAAGGCAGAGTAGACCTGTCCCCTAGGGTTTCCGAGACTATAGCCTTCCTGGAAATAGATGGTCCCATCTTTCTCCCATGTATTGCTGGTGTGTTAGAATCACCAACCTTTGGTGTGTTAGAATCACCAAGGACTTAGCCACTGTACCACTCGGGCTCCTGTGAGGGGCTGCTAGGTAGCATCAAGCCATTGGCTGAGTACATAGTATATCAGAAAACTCATTCTTGGTTGTAATGGAACACCTACTATCTACCCAGTGAGTAATATAGTTATAGAGTGGTATGCAGAATGACCAATTATCTAGTATCTAAAGGCTGACCCTGATTTCAAGAGGTTAAAAGTCTAAACTGACATACCTTTACTGTGGTCCTTTGGGATATGTAATGGCCCTAGTTCCTTGAACTTGGTTCTAAGGTTGTCATAACAAAGTGCCACAAGTGGATGGCTTGTTAAGAAGAAAATGATATTCACAATTCTGGAGGTGAAGAGTCTGAATCCAGGAATGTCAGCAGGTCGCTCTCCAGAGGCTCTAGGTGCCGGAGAAGCCCTTCTCTTGTCTTTCCTGACTCCGACAGTCGCTCCAGATGCTCCATGGTTGGTAACTAGCACATAACGTTGTGGTCCCTCCTTTAGACAAACACCATTCCCATTGGATTAGGACCTAACTACTCCTTGCCAAGATGTTAAATCGTTCTGGAAATATTAATCTTATAAGACATTCTTAAAGTAGAGCTGACATTTCCTTAGTATGCACATTGTTACTCTCTTACTCTTTGCCAAAATTTGAACCAAGTTTCCAACTAAAGAAAGGATTATTCCCAGCAATTCCATAATCTTTTACACTACCAAAAACAAGTATCTTTATACTGTACATTCTCAAAATAACACTCTACTCGTTTAGCAACCAAACTCCACATTTACTTTGGTTTTCACTTGCTATACCCTCCTCAGATCTATACGAACAAATACTGTCTTTACTTTCTTGTATCATGCTGTGGCCTCTTCGAAAGAGTAAACTGCCACAGTCAACTGTGGTGCCGAATTTTTGTTTGACATCTGTTAATTAGCTGAGTAACCAATTCTTTGTCCAGTCAGGTCAGTGCTGGCTAACTCCCGAGAAGGCCTGCTCTCAGCTGCCAAAGCTAAACCCTGAGCTTCAAGAGATGTCGTATTCATCGCAGGGCTCAGATCGCCAAGAATTAAATGCTAGGCAGCTCATCAAAATCCAACCAAACCCACTGCCATCTAGCCAATCCCAACTCATAGTGACCCCATTGGCCTACTGGGCATTTCTCAATATTTTATAACTGGCAGGGGAGAGGAGGTGGTGGGAGTAGGCTCCCGGGTGCCACTGAGCCGCATCTATAATCATTCCAATTTAAGGCAAGTAAGGTGAAGCTCAGGAGGAAGTAAGGTGTTGTCCAAGGCCATGCTCAGGAGGAAGCAAAGCACTCATTTGTGTGTTTCTTTTTTTCTTTAGTGGAAGGCTCTGGGGAAGCAAAAGCGATAGAGCAATGTAAAACTTGGATGAGGATACAGTACTATGAACTGCGAATTCTCCAGAGCTGACTGATCCATACAAACCTGAGCTGCACTTGGGTAGAACACAAATCAAGAAAACCACTAAATTCTCTATCTTCAGGACGAGTCCCTTTGCACTCAGCACACGATCACAGCTTCAGTCCGGCTATATTATTTCTTCCTCCAGTGGAGATTTCAACACAAAGGCAATGCATCTATATTGTACCATGCCACCAGGAGACATGAGGTCATACGAATATTTTATAAATCCTTGCTCAAGAACTTAAAATGTAAAGCTTTGCACTGCTATAAACAGGACTCCCCCACCACCACCCCCTACCCCCATTTAGTAATCCCAGAGGACATTTAACAAGAACAGTATGCTCTGAGGCTGCTATAAATTTTGAAATGTGCCATCTATTCTTTTTCTTCCCAGCAAAATATATTACTAATTGGCCATTATATCCATGAACCTAATCTATGTGAAAATTCAATTTTCCTGAAATATGCATCAAGTCTATCAGATAATTTCTACTTACAGAAGATAAAAAATAATAAATTTTATAAGTGGTTTTCTTCCTTCTTGTTCATATGGAAATTCAACTTTCAATCCCCAAATTTAATTTTATTATTCATGGAATATACTTTTCACAAAATGAGACCAAAACCCCATGGGTAAAAGGTATGCTTACAAATGTGTAGTGATGACACAAATATTTCCACAACCATTGATTCTCCCTAGGTCCTTCTCTATTCTATACAACAATTGCTTTATAAATAACTCAACGGTATTAAAAAGTCAATATTTTCTAAAACTGAGGTGTCGCTGAACATGAACAAACTAACAGCTATTTCAAAAGAAAATATCACAGATGCAACCCTCAGAGCTCAGAGTCACAAAAGAGGCCAGGCTGACTGGTCGGAGAGAACCCTCCAAGACTATGACTCTCGGCCACCCTTCAGGTCCAGAGATGAACCAATCCCCGTGATTGAATAACCAGCCAGTGAAGATCAGAGACTCGGCATCGACTCAAAGACCAAACCCCATCACTGAGTCCATTCTGACTTTATAGGGACCCTATAGGACAGGGCAGAACTGTCTTGTGGATGACTGAGACTGTCACTCTTTCAGAGAGTAGAAAACCGCATCTTTCTTCAGTAGATCAGCTGGGGATTTCAAACTGCTAACCTTGTAGCTTGCAGCCCAACACATGAAGGATGCCACCAGGGCTCCTTAAAACGGAGATTAGTGACCCTTGTGTCATATTATGCAAATACCATTTGCAAGGATTGGATGAGATGAGTCACATATTTAGCACAATGGCTGGTACAGAATGAGTGCAAATCAAAGCTAATGTGGATGATGAATGTGACAATATAATGATGGCCATGTTGACAGTGGTGGGAACTAGCAATTCAAAGGAAAGCATTAACTTTTTAAGTCTCAAATTGCTGAAAATCTAGGAGAGCAGACAGATATATGATTAGATAATAGGGGTACAATATGGCATCATAAATCTGTCAAGATATATTCTGGATGTTTCAGGGAAAACCAGATCTCAAATATTTTACTTCATGGACAGACCTTGGATTCAATACCTGTCTCATTGTTTTATTCATAAAATATGGTTTCCATAGCTACAATAAGCACAGAAGTGAAACAAGAGGTCATTGCACAGTGAATAAAAACTCTTGCTTTTAACAAACCTATGGTCTTGCTGAAGAGACTTATGTAGATGAAACCGCTGAAGCACAAGATGAAGCAGCACTTATCAGACTCAACTACTTAGACCAACAGATACATGCTAATCAGGGCTGTAAGAATCCAGAGGAGTGTTATGGAAAAGTGAATGTTAGGAAGGAACTGCAACAGATTTAAGAGTGTGCTAGAGTTTCCAAGAGGATAGACAGTAAAGGCATAAGAGGTCAACTTCCGATTCTAAGATTGATTCTTAAAAAGATGAAAAGGCAAATGTGTTGAGTATAGTGGGAAGGAAATATCTACCAAGGATACAGTGATCTAAAATCACGTCTTCAGATGGGTTTCCTAAAAACAACTTGAGAGAAGAAATTCACTTGTTCCCATGCAGTTCGGTTGTGACTGGAGGTATAAAAACACTTCAAACAAAAAAATTAAAACCTACTGCCATTGAGTCAATTTATAAACTCTATAAAGTATTTCCAAGGTCATAAATCTTCACAGGAGCAAAATGACTCATCTTTCTCCAGAGGAGCAGTTAGGGGTTTGAACCATTTGTTTAGTATTTTCACTTTTACAAATGTCTAGCACTTCTAACAGGAGCCTCAAAAGAAGCAGCCTAATTAGTAGTATTTTTGTCTGTATACTATTATGTTTTACCCTTACCACCTTAGCGCGGTTTTGTTCTGTGTTGTTTTCTGTTGAGCCTCGCAGCTGTGAAGCACAGGAGGAGTGGGTCATAATGATAATAACGGATACAAGGGGATATAGGCCACACTAGGGGGTTGGGGGAAGATAGGGAGGAAAAGGGATTTCGGGAGTAACGAATGAAGATGGGAGGAGAGGCGATGTAACAATGGGTTCGCGGAATGCTCTAAAACTGATGTGGGGCTGATTGTACAATTCTCCGTGATATGACAGAATGATTGAACTGTTCACTATTATGATATGTATGTTACTTGCCAAGTCAATAAAACTGTTGGGGGTGGGGGGAAGCAGCAGCCTGTGGGTAGTTATGAAACAAGCCCCTTTCCATTGTGGGGTGGTTAGCTCATCTAGCCCTGAGCTGGGTCCACAGCTCAGTGCTCACAGTTCTCAACCACTAGCTAGGGGCTCCACGTCACTGCCATTTGGAATACGAAAGCCCTGCTCATGGAACTGAGTCCCTTATAAGATCCACCTTGACTTAGGGACAGACACTGGCCTATGTTATATAATCCTGCTCAAAGGACTGGTTTCCTGTTAAGTGTGGCTCTGATCTGAGATTTGTGAAAGCTAAATAAGAGCTATCCTCTGATGGATTCCTTCATGTCATGAGTTTGAGGGGTGTAACTGTGTTCCAGACTTAACCAAAGGGAAAGAACTTAAAATAACCACACACAAAAAGTCGCTGTCCAATAATATACAATATTGACAGTTATCTTTTGAGGAAATAGATGTACCATAATGTAGACAGCTCTCAAGAACATGTCCTCCCACCACAACTGATTAGGAAGGTACAATGTTACAGGCCTTGGAATTTACTGGAAGCAATGCATGCTATGCACATTTATAGTGTCCCCATTTGCTTTTTAGCATTTTAGTCTATAGTAGCTACTCTTGGCAAGCCAAACAGTCTGGCTTTAAGTAGCATTAATAGCACCAGGCAGACCCAATGCAGTCCTTCATGAACATAACTGTGTCTTTTCCCATCTGGTGGAGAATAATGTCTTAGATTTAAAGAACATCTTGACTCTGTCACTCCAAGTACATTCATGGTGAAGGCATTGACTCTTTGTAAATCCTCCCAACTTCCTCACCACTGCTTTTCATAAAGGTAATGGAAATTCCTGTAAGTCAAGTGAATTGCCCCTAATCAGCTCAGGAGCCAAGATTTAACTAGCCCTTGTTTAGAAGCCAAGGTAAGGAATTGCCAGAATTTATAAAGTTGGGAAAAGGCCTCTTTAGAGAACAAAGCCAATAAGAATCCATAGAGTTTGGACAGCTATGGAAGCAGAACTCAGGATGAAATCGCTTAGAAGAGTTTGCTCCTGAAATTGGGAAAAGAAGCTTGGAAATATAGCTGAATTGTAATTGAAAGAAAAGCCATAGGAACTTGTCTAGCATGGGGCAAGGATGTCTTTGACAAAATATTTTTCCTTGTCTTGGGAATGATGGTAACATGGTATCTGCATTCACCCCTCCACCCCTACCCTATGTGTGCACGTCTCTGTGTCTGTTGTTGTCAGTCATAGTTGAGTTCAATCCAACTCATGGTGACCTTCTGTATAACCACCAAAGATAGCATTGCCCAGTCAAGTACCATTCTCACACTCAGTATGTTTGAGCCCATTGTGGCAGCCACCGTGTCAATCTATCTCACGGAAGGGTTACCTTGTTGACTCGAGTCTACTTTGATGAAGCAAACTGTATCGTGAGTGACTGTCAACCTGAGGGGTTCATCTTTCAGCACAACACTCTATTGTTTTCCAAAGGTGTTCATTGGCTAACTTAAAGTCGATTACTAGACTTTCCTTCCTAATCTGTCTTAGTCTGAAAGGACCACTAAAATTTGTCCACGATGGGTGCCCTTGCTAGTATTTGAAATGCCAGTAACAAAGCTTCCAGCAGTTTAGCAGCACACAATTCCATAATTCACCACACTAAGACAAACAGACAGATGGTGGTCAGTTAGGTTGTGATCTCTATGTTGAAACGGTTCGTTATATAACTCAGTAGTGATTAGATTTGGACCCACTCTACTCAAATTTAATCTAATTCATATACAAAGAAAATCACATTTCCAAACAGAAGTACATTTCTAGGTGTGGGATTGTAGACTCTGATATATTTTGAGGACATAAGGAAATGGTGATAAGTTCTTTCTCTTTTTCAAGCAGTCTGTAATGGAAAGACAACACTTGCTTGAAAGATCCACCACCAGAAACATCCACTTTCTCTGCTGTCATTTTGAATGACTTGAGAGATAGTTAGGCCTATAATCTGGATATTCACATGGAGAGATATAGATAGATGATAGATAGAGAGATAATTCTGACAGATGTAGTTTGTACCATAATATGATACATGGAAATCCTGCTCTGCCCACCAATTCCTTGTGAGTGTGATTAATAATACTCAATGTCTTAGTCATCCCCGCATTCATTGACAAAATAAGGTTTCTGAACCTGTGACAAGGAGATCCAGAGCAGGTTCATGGCGCCCTCTCCAAGGTACTGATCCCCATGGGATTGAACCATGGCCACCAGCCAGACTCTGCACCTGAACTTAACTGTAGCATCTTCAGTCCAGTGTCCCATACTGGATTATATGTCAAAAAATTAATGCAATACCAAATAACCTGGGAATCCATCTAAAATATAAATCTGACTCCATAGTTTTGAAGCGGGGCCTGAGATTCTGCATATCGGACCCCTTTCACAATGACGTCGCTGCTATTGTTCAAGGCCCCTCTCTGATTAGCAAGGGTCTACCTAAGCCTGGTTAACAACTAGTGCAGACAATTCTACACCTGTGAAATAGCTCAAGCAATGCTTAAGGCATCTTTTTTTAAAAGTCCACCTTAGTCAAGAAGGAATTTTAATAATAATTTATAAATTACCGAGGGTTCATGAGGGAGAGAGGGAGGGGAAGCGAGGGGATAAAACGAGGAGCTGACACCAAGGGCTCAAGTAGAAAGCAAATGTTTTGAGAATGAGGATGACAACAAATGTACAAATGTGCTTGACATAATGGATGGATGGATGGATTGTGATAAGAGTTGAATGCGCCCCCAATAAAATGATTTTTTTTTAAAGAAGAAGGAATTTACTGCACTTAAGTTCACCTGGAGCATGGCCTGCTACGATGAGTATATCTGCCCATATGCGCTGCCAATATCAAAGGCCGGACATTGTAGAAAAGAACTTCAGTTCATCTTTTCAGTCAACGCTAATACCGTCCACTGATATCACAGGATGACCCAATTGCTGAAGAGCTGCATAGAGTAAGAAGAACTGAGCATTTTCTCCGGCAATGGTAAACTGAGCTTTCAAACACTGAGAAAATCCTTACCAATATTTAGTCAGGGCCGAATTCACAGCAAAAGAACCCATGGTTGTCACTACAAACCACCTACAGGTTGCAATTTACACCGTCTAGTGGCATTTTGCTAACCAACTGTGCAGAGCTGAAAGGGAAATGCGGAACAATCTAGTCTTCAATGCTGTGACCTTGAGCAAAAGCTCCCCTTCGAAGGAGGGTTTGGGGTTATTTTGTTTTTCAGCAATAGTAATTCTTCTGAGGACAGTGCTCCACTGTGTAAATAGTGGTGAACTTCATCTGATGTTTAGCCAAGATTTAATTAAATACAGTTCCCAACTTTTTTATTACTATTAAAGTGGGCAAATTTTAGATTGTTACTATGACAAGTACAACTACTATAATGATAACAGTAAGGAAATAGTGTGGGGGTAAGATATTTTTATTCAATAATCGGCGTTGGGAATTGGTAAGATAGCAAAGCATGGAATAAAAATTGGGGGAAATACAATCTTCCCTGAGTACTAGAAGCATATTGGAAACAGCACATCTCTTTTTGACCCAAAATAGCGTTCAGTTTTACTATATAATGATTTTGACAATGCTTGAAGTTACTATACCAACTTAGAGTAGAACATAAACAGGAAATCAGGAAAGCTGAGTGTTGGCAGGACAGGGAAGCTGAGAGATTTGCATTCACAGGTGTGTGGTGTTCCTCGTGGGAAAAGCCAATCCACAATTGACAGATACCATAGACCTATACACTGGACTAATAGACAGAGAACCAGATTAAGGTACTGGAGTTCATTGGAAATTCCCTCAACATTGAGTAGAAGCAGCAAAACATACCGAGATAGCAGAAGTGAAGAAATTGGTCTATTCAGAGGTATAGGCAATGAATAATCCTGGGACAATGCACTGGAATGAGGTGACTCTTAATAAGCCAAGATGCATGATTTTGCCGCACAGAATATAAACTGTTTCTGTTACCTTATCTACTAACTATGAGGATTCAATGAAACCTTGACTGTGAGTCACGTTGCTATCTTAAGCTATACGTGGCAGTTACATAATCTCCTGGAGGAGTGGAGTCTAGCCTGTCAATCAGGTCATAGCCAATGGTGCCTCTGTGTGGGCATGGCCTTCTCCTGAGGATTGGGTACTCCTGTCTTCCTCCCTGGAGGCAGAACACACACACTCCCTCTGCTACACATTCCTGCTGACAGGCTACATGTCATGCTGATGTCAGTCATAGCCTTGGAGCTGGAGGAAACATGCGGAGACCCATGCCAGTGCTGAGATGCTTCCATTGCCACTGGATCCACCACTGGCCTGTGATCTTCCTGTATTTGGCATCATTGCATGTGCTGCACTAGTCTAAAGAGGAATTTATGGACTAGTATTGGACATATGGGCTAATATCAGACTTATGGACTTGAACTGGACTGGGCTGGGATGTTTTCTCAATGTACAATTGCTCTTTGATATAAAGCTCTCTTTACACACATATGAGTGTCTCTGGATTTGTTTCTCCAGTCAACCCGGGCTAACACACCATCTCTGAGGAACTGGTTACGGCCTCGGTGGCTCTGTATTAGGAAAATGTCAGAAACTGCCTTAGGAAAGGGTGATTCATTAGATTGCCACGTGTCTAGGCTAAAGAATCTAATTGTGTTGTCAGGTGCTGCCAAATCAATTACGACTCGCAGAGACGTACAACAGAGCAAAACACAGCCCAGCCCCACGCCATCCTTGCAATCATTTCCAATCATTTCCAATCATTTATGCAGTCCACAAGGTTTTCCGTGGCAATTCCCCAGAAATGGACAGTCTATTCCTTCTTCCTAGTCTGTTTTTAGTCTGGAAGCTCTGTTGAGTTCACGTTGGATGACCTTACTGGTCTTTGAAATATGAGTGACACGATTTCCAGCATCACAGCAAGACACAAACCATCGCAGTAAGACAAACTGACCGACAAGTGGTAAGAAAGATCTAGTAGACACATCAAATATTCAAAAGACTAAAATATTCCAAATTGCATAGATCAACTCTAAACTTCCTAACTTCCTGTGATTCTTGGGATTCATAGTAGTATTTTTAGACATCTTAGGACAGAAAACAGTTTTTTGGATAACGCTGGTGGGTGTGTTTGTGTAGGTATGCGACGGGAGCAGCTATTGAGGCCAGACTTTTGAGTTCACATTTTCTTGAAGGAAGTGCCCCAAAGTACATACCTCTGGGTCATCGGGCTCGGCCAGCGGCGGTGCTCCAGCTTCTCCTATGGCGAGCAGGCGTAAGGAGCTGTGTCCATAACACTGCCACTTTCCAAGTGCTTCTGTAAAACAAATGAGTTACGTTTTAATGCCACCTGGAAGGGATCCAAGTACAACATAAGGAAGCTATGAAAGATGCGGAGGCAGGGCTTTCTTTCCTTGGCTCCCCTTGCTCTTGTTCCGTTCCATTCAATACATGTTTATTACGAGCCACTTAGAAGGACCCCATCTCAAAGGCTCATGTTAGGGAAAGTTAAGCATACCTTGCGATAGACATAGTCAAAATGGTGCAACTATGACCCGGTAGCAGCAGCAAACCCCTCATCTCATTTCACAAAGTGGAGAGAGAATCCTTATTAATAACAACAGTGTAAGCCTAATGGCTATGGGGTGGAGGTCAGGCATACCTCCGCCCTTTAACCTTTTGTCAATTTTGACATTTGCCATCCCTTCCAAGGCACTGTACTTCTCTGCTCGGTTCATTTATTCACCACGATGGCCACACAGACCTCACAAACGGTACCCACAGTTATGGAGTGTAATAGCAAAATAACAGGCTACATATCAGGTCCAGGAACAACTCGGAATACAGCCCTTTAATCGGGATGGCCTTGCCAGCAAGCCTGTTTCTGACCCTCGACCTTTCACCTGGCTTCTTCCCTGCTTGAACAATCATTACAAAACTCTTCAGCTCTGCCAGTGAGGGCCTGACAGCACCCCACTCCACCAATAAGCCTGAGCCCAAAGGTCCTCAGTTCTCTTGTTGAGGTGGGTGCACACACCTACTATAGCCACGATGCTCGATGAGCCAGGACCACACTGTGTCTTCTCATGCCACCTTCTGCCTCTGCTGCCACCGTTTCTGTGCCACTACTTCTGACCACCCTGCATCAACACTGTGGTTAAAGTTCCTGGTCTCTTGGGTCTGGGAGATTGTCAGGGCAGCAACTCCAGGGCCAAAGAACATGCTCCCCTCCAGGTCCTTCTTTCTTGTTAGTAGTGAGGGCCCTTCTGCTCTCGGGTTGCCTCTCTTTTAAGCTAAGGTGACCAGATTTTAACACTGGTAAAGCAGGACACCATTGATAAAACTCATATCCTGGCGAAATAGCCACATGACAGCTGAAAACTGTATACCCTAGCTTGACGTGCAT
>NW_022103915.1:47443779-47445537 GCF_000313985.2 Echinops telfairi
CAGAAATGTTTAAAATTAAGAGTTATATTAAATCAAAATCCACCTTTACATAAACTCACAACTTCAAAAAGGTAAAGCAAAAATTATAGTCATCACCATAAGAAAACATTTTTCTGATGGAAAAGAATTGGTACAATAAACTCAAAAGGAAGATGATGTTAAGGGGTCCAGGAGGAAAAAGGATGGTTGGAAACTGATTGTGGTAGCAATTGTACAATCTGCTTGGCGTGAATGAAATGTGGAATGATATGATATATAGATTAACTCCCAATTAATAATAATTTTTTTAAAAAGAATTTCAAACAGGGGTGATTTCACAATTAAGAGTAATCTATTCAGCTTCAGTTCAGTAGCATTGAGCCAAAAGTCAGTCTTTCCCCCTGTGCAAAAAGATATGATAACATAAATAATAATTCCTTCATGCTTTCTCAAGTACAAAGCACTACATAAATTTTACCTTATTCTTCTCAACAACCCTAAGAGGTAGGCATAGTTGTGCCCAACCAGCAGCTTAAGATACCAAGGTGCAGAGGCATCAGCTAAACTGACTTGTCCAAGACCGCAGAGCTAGAATAAGATCAAAATCCAAATCCCTAGGGTCCACATGGCCAAGGGGTTGCACTGTTTCCACTCAGCAGAACCAACGAGTTTAATGAGGAACTCCGTCCTGCCCACCTGAATGAGGAAGACCACATGGTCAAAAGAATGCTAGATAAAACTTCTAGTATAGTAATTCTCAGAGGCGCAGAGGGACTTAGCAGAATCATTTGGAGGGGCTTTTAGAATGATAAGTCAACACCCCACAGGAGTCTCCTGCCTTCTCAGGAGCGCTACACCCCCTTCTCCCAGCAAGAATTGCACCTCTATTGCGTAGTACTGGCGGGACTGTGTTTTTTCATTCGCAGGTGTTGAGGCAGAAAAAGGTTTGAAAATCACTATTTCAGCAGGAGAAAATATCCAGAACATGTCATGTCCGATGTTACTCAGGCATCAGAGCCATTGTGAGGAGGGCACGAGACCAGGCGGTGTTTCATTCGGTTGTGCATCGGGCTGCCATGGCTTGGGATCACCTCCGTGTCCCCCACCAACAGCAGCAGCTGAGAGCTGTAATGATTCAGAGCTCAGACGCAGCAAGAACGATTCCAAACTTGGGTAGGGACTGCCGTTGAATGCCAAGAAAAATTAAAATCATAATTGCACTGAAAAATGAAGTCACGATCAACGGAGCAAAAATAGACTTTGTTAACTATTTCATTCGAGTCAACAATCAATTGGCATGGGAGCTGTGGTCAAGAAACCAAATGACGTATCGCAAATACGCTGCCCAGGAACTTTTGAACGTTTGACAAAACAAAGATGTTTCTTTGATGACTAAGGTTTTTCAGATGCAAACCATGTGTATTCAAAAGTTGGATAGTGAAAAAGGAAGACAGAATTGAAAGTGCAAACCATGCTGTTGACAAAGACTATTTAATATGCATTGGTTGGCCAAAAGAACAAACAAACCATTCCTAGAAAACAACCAGAATGTTCTTTAGATGTGAAAATGGCAAGATTTGACTCACTTGCTTTGGACAGATCATCAGAAAAGACTATCGTGTTTGGTGAAGTAGAAGGACAAAAAACAAATGAAGGAGACTCTCGATTAGATAAAGCAGTGCTTCTCAACCTTCCTAATGCTGCGATCCTTTAATACAGTTCCTCATGTGGTGGTGACCCCGAACCATAAAATTATCTTCATTGCTACTGCCTCACTGT
>NW_022103915.1:47445769-47455566 GCF_000313985.2 Echinops telfairi
ATGCCAATGATCTTGAAGATAGGGTAGGACTGAGCTATCTTTTGTTCTGTTATACATAAGGTCCCTATGCATTGGGGTCAATTGACAGCAATGAACAACAGAATCCATTCATAAAGAAGGGACAAGTTTACGTGGAGCGAGATGAAGGATACTGAATCTTTTCCATTGGTGAATTGCCCCAGACTCTTTCTCCATTCTTCCCAGGGAGCTGACACACTAGCTAGGCTTGCGGGGCTCCGTGAAAGCCAATGAGAGGTCAGCTAGGAGAAAGCAGAAACGTCAGGGTATTTCCGCGCTGCTCAGCTCCACGGTCCTGGTAGTGACTCGGTGCTTCTCTGACTACGGGTCCTCTTCAAGAGCCTCGCCCCTCCTGAGACCGGTGAAGATGCCCCTTCCCTGGTTGCTGGTGCTTCCGCCTCCCTTCCTGGTCCTCTGAATCCTAGCCACCACTCAATAAGTTGGCATTAAAAAGAATCCTTTTATGGGCATATGGTTCACATATCCTATAATTTAATCATTCGGTCATATGAAGAGGAGTTGTGCAATGCATCTCCGAACACTGTCTTCTCTTATTTCTTGTGATTAGCTCCCCATCTCAGGTAATCGTTAATTCAGTGGCTGTCTCTCTAGATTTACCTATCTTGGATTTCATATATTAAAAAAATCATACAAAATACAATCAAACAAAAAACAACAATGCTAACACAAAGCAGAGGACAGCCTCAACTGAAAAGAAAGCAGAAGATATTAAAAACTAGAACACCTTTACAATGGGTCCGCAGGGAGATCGAATGATGAGGTGTTACATTTGAACCTCACCACATCTGCCATCATCGACTTCAGACTGCACTCCGCCTGATAGCAAGGCTATTGCCATCAGCTCAAATGTCGTCAGAGGGGACTCCCCAGGGGCTCCATCCATGTAGGGATCCTGCAAGTTCATGAATTTCATGGTTCCACCGCTGTTTTTAGGAATGAGAGTATTCCCTTGTGGGTTTCATTATCCGTTCTTCTACTGATGGGCTTTTAAGCCACTAACAGCTTCTTGTTCTTGTGAATGGTGCTGCAGTGAATATGGAGGAGCATAGGTCTGTCCCTGTTCTGCCTCGGACTTCTTTGGGGTGTATGTCAAGCAAGGGTGTTCCTGGGCTGCTTAGTATTTCTCTTCCCACTTGTCTTTGGTGTTGCTGTGAGGTGCCATCGAGCCAGCTCTGACCCATAGTGACCCTGTGCACCACAGAACGAAACCCTGCCTGGTCCTGTGCCTTCCTCACAATTGTCCCGATGTTTAAGCGCGTTGATACAGCCATTGTTGCAATTCATCTGGTCGAAGGTCTTCCTCTTTTTCACCGCCCCTCCACTTGACCAAACATGATGTCCTTCTCCACGGACTGGTCTCTTCTGACAATATACCCAAAGTATGTAAGACGAAGTCTTGCCATCCTTGCCTCTAAGGAGCACTCTGGCCTTACTTCTTCCAGTATATTTGGGTTTGTCCTTTCAGCAGTCCATAGTACTTCCCATATTCTTCTCCAGCACCACAATCCAAATGCATGGATTCTTCTATGGTCTTTCTTATTCAGTGTCCACTTTCACATGCATGTGCTGCAATAGAGAATATCATGGATTGGGTCAGGCACACCTTAGCTCTCAAAGTAACATCCTTGCTCTTCGATAGTCTAAAGAGGTCTTTTGATCTCCTGACTTCTGCTTCCACCACTCGTCGGCCGTTTGTCGAACTGTGGTGGCGTGTGTGTTGCTGTGACGCTGGAAGCGCTGTCACTGGTATTTCAGATGTCATCATGGGCACCCAAGGCGAACAGGCTTCAGCGGAGCTTCCAAACCAAGAGCAGACAATGACGAAGGGCTTGGCTCCCCGTTTTGGAAGAAGAAGCCGCTGAAAACCTTATGCATAGCTTTGAAGCATTTTCAAAGAACCAGTTGTTTTAGGGATTGCCCTATCGTTTTCCGCATGGTTGTACATATGTGCAGGAGTACCAAAAGTGCAGGAGTCCCCATCTCCCCTACACATTGTCTCTTCATTAAACACTCTTCCCAAACCCCAACTGCGTATGCCTAAGAATTGGTCATAGGCATAGATTGTTGTAAAAATCCTGCCTATCAGGGAGGGAGGGGAAAAAGTGAGGCGCTGATGCCAGGGGCTCAAGTAGAAAGCAAATGTGTTCAGAATGATGATGGCAACAATTGTACAAATGTGCTTGACACAATGGATGGATGTATGGATTGTGATAAGAGTTGTACGAGCCCCCAATACAGTGATTTATTTTAAAATCCTGGTTATATCTAGTTATTCCTATTCCCTTCAGTCCTGTCTAAACTATCTCTAAATGCTATGCTACTGTGTAATTAATTGACATTCATGCATGACATTTTACTAAATAAAACATTTTTTAAAACATGGAATTCAATCGAAACAACCCCCAAGGCACTATGGGTCTCAGCTGGGAGCTACATTCAAAGGAAACTTCATAGCTCTGGTTTCATACATTTTAGATAAATAACATCACAATATTTACTATAGATTTTTTAAGTAGGTCAGTCATAGGTTTTATACAGGTAACCAGTCAGGAAATTCTCTAGAAGTTCATTTGAGATCTCACTTTTTATCCCCAAATCCACATTGACTACAGCTGCTAAAATTTCTCCTTTCGCTCCCATTTTTGAGGTGGCTTTGCCATAATTCCATCATCTTCTTTAACCTCCCCAGCAGGTATGACCACCAGGACACAGAGATCCCACTCCCTGGAGAACTTTGTAAGCACGTATCCATCACCTGGCCTTCCTCCAGCCCCTGCGAAGGAAGCACGTGCTCCTCCAGAAGTCCTCTGACATGTCTCTCACGCGGCTTGCTTAGACCGTGCCTGATGAAAACAAGGCTTCCTCTCAGTTCGGTGAGAAACTCGGGATAGGCTCAGGTGTCTTTGCCAAAGGCAGAAGTCTGGCCCTTTGGCCTTTCGGTTCTTCAGAGTCTAAGCACGACGACCGTCACCAGAAAGACAGAAGCATTGCTCAGAAGAAAGTGAATGGACTCCCTCGGGCGTGCGCCCCGGAGGAAAGACATAGCGAAAGTCCCACCAGTGGCGAATGACACTGACTCAGTGCTTCTCTTAAGGAATAGTGTGTCCGCTAAGGAGAACATTAAGAGTCTTTCCCCCTTTAGAAAGAAAGAAAAGGCAGAAATAGATATTTTTGGTAGGGGCAGAAAGAATCTCATTAAATCAAGAAAATATGCTAACTCTGGGACCAGAGGCTTGAGGACAAAGCAAAAAAAGAACATAAAAATCAGTCAGATTCTTTTCTCTATGAAATCCAGGCTGCAAGTCATTCAGTCCTATGAATTTACCTCAGAAATTCAGGTCTGTTGTTCAGAATCTGGAATCATTATACAAAATCGTAGGATAAATTCTAGCCAAGAATAAGTTCATCAATTCTCAATGTCACTGCCACAGCACAAAGAAAACGGGAAGAAAGAAAAACTTGCAAATTGCACACACTATTTCCTGAAGTTTAAGTCTCCTTTCTAAACTGGAGGAGCCCCGATAGCACAGTGAGTTACAAGTTGGGCTGTTAATCACAAGGTCAGCAGTTCAAAGCCACCTTTGGGAAAGCTACGACTTGCTACAGCCCAAAGGATAGACAACCTTGGGAACCCACAGAGGCAGTTCTGCTCTGTCTTATAGGGACCGGGGCCACTATAGGGAGCCAACTGGAAAGCAGTGAGTGTTTGGGGAACCAGGGCTTCCAATCACCTTCAAGGCCTTACTAAGAACTTCTATTAGAAACAGAATTAAATAGGCTGATTCAGAATGTACCTTCTCGCAAGAATAAACCAGTTCTAATTTATGAATGACGCTCTGACATTCTTGTAAAGGGAAGCACCCAAGAACTAAGAGAGAGGAGGCCCATGTGAGGATAGCACAAGAACTGCCCCGTGTTTGATAAGCCAGCCTGCCCCAGGAGTCACTCATGTAGCACTAGACAAGAAAATCGATCTTCTCCTCGGAGTTATCATAAAATTCTGGAACATCTTCCTTTAAAAACTCAGTGATAGCTAAATAATGTACTTGGTAAAAATAAATAAATAAATATTCAAGTTATTAGGATATCTCTATTACCATAATCCTGAATTATTCACATTAATCACCTTATGGGCCAGTGCTGGAGCAGCAAGGCCTCCCACCTCCAGCACAACTACTCACTGAGCTAAGAATCTTGGCAAGTAGAACCATCTGTGTTGGAAGAAGTACAACCAGAATGCTCCTCTAAGCCAGGATGGCAAGATCTCATTTCACAGGCTTTGGACGTGTTGTCAAAAGGAGCTAAACCCTGGAGAAAGACATCGTGGTTAGATGTCGACAGAGGGCCAGTGAAAACGATGAAGACCCTCCACAAGCTGCATGGGACCAGCAAGCAGGCAGTGTTTCATTCTGCTGTACATGGGCACTGAGTCAGAACGCACTCCACAGCCCCTGACCACACAGAACAATGGACGAAACAGCCCTCGTCTGACGTCTTCAGATTCTATAAATATTGCTCATGTTGGAGAACTCTTATCCATAGATCGCTCTGGCCTGCTTGTGAAGAGGTGTGGCCTTCCAATCCCTAGGACTTTGAGGGTGGAGTACAGGGCGAGGGTGAGAGTAAAAGTGGTGGGAGTGGGAAGAATAAGATGTTGGCAATAAGAGCGCTTATCAGACGGGAGGGTCTGCAGAACTCAAAGAGGTGGTATGAGTTTGAGGTATCCTTCTGAATGAGCTTTTGAATAGCTCTCCATCTAGGCCCTCATCTATGGAATAACCCCGGTCAGAGGAAAAACGGACAAAGTGGTTAAGAGATTGGTCTCTAGCCATACAAAATCTGATGCTTAAATCCCAACTCCCCACTCATCCTTAGCCTCCCTACACTCAGTTGTCCTATGTGTCAAATGGGTTGTTGGGAAGATTAAAGAAAATAATCGCCATATAGTGCTAAGCATCAAAACAGCCAAACTCACTGCCATCGAGTCAATGCTGACTCACACCAAGCCCCTGCGGGTTTCCGAGGTCCTTACAGTCTTTCTCCCACAGAGCCACTGGTAGTTTCAAACTGCAGACCATGTGGATCACATCCCAATGCATAACCACTACACCACCAGGGCTCCGAACCACTGCGCAGTGCCTTCCTGACATAAAATGAGCATGTAGTAAAACGGTAGTTCACGGCCGTGTAACAGTGGTTGTAGCAGTACATTGACAGGAAGTTGCCAGAAGTTTGGACTGGATTCACAAGAGGATGTGGAAGATATCATGCTGATGTCAGCTAGATCTTGGCTCAAAGCAGAGAATACCAGAAAGATGTGTGTGTGTGTGTGTGTGTGTGTTGTTTTGTTTTTCACTATGGCAAGGCATTCGACTGCACAGATCCTAACAATCCATGGATAACCTTGAAAAGAATGGGAGTTCCTGAATGCATCACTGCGCTTATTCAGAGCTTATACATGGATCCAGAGGCAGTTGTGCAAACAGAACAAAGGAATACTGCATGGTGTCAAATCAAGAAAGGTGTACATCATGGTTGTATCCTCTCCCCATGCTTACTTGATCTGCTTGCTGAGCAAGTCATGGGGAAGCGGGATTCTATGCAGATGAGTGTGGCATCGGGATTGGAGGAAGGCTTGTTAACAACCCACAACGTGCAGATGACAGCCTTGCTTGCTGAAAGGGAGGAGAGTGTAGCGCATTTGATGATGAAGATCAAGGATTGAAGCCTTCAGTATGGAGTACAATACGATTCCATTTTTAAAAGGCCAAACTTCTCACGACTGGACCACTAGGTAACATCCTGATAAATGAAGAAGAGATCGAAGTTGTCAAGAATTTTGTCTTACTTGGATCCACAATCGATGCTCATGGAAGCAGCAGTCAAGAGATCAAACGATGGGTTGCATTAGGTAAATCTGCTCTACAAGACCTTGCTAGAGATTGAAAAGCAAGGATGTTACTTTGAGGACTAAGGTGCACCTGACACAAGTCATGGTATTTTCAGTTGCCTCAAATGCATATGAAAGTTAGACATTGAATAATGAACACCGTGAAAGAATCAATGCATTTTAATTGTGGTGCTGGAGAAGAATACGGAAAGTACTATAGACTTCTGGAAGGACAAACCCATCTGTCTGGGAAGACATACAACCAGAGGCAAGGATGGCAAGACTTAGTCCTACCTTCTTCGGACATATTGTCAGGAGGGCCCAGGGCCTGGAGCAGGACATCACTCTTGGTGCAGTGGAGGGCTGTGAAAAAGAGGAAGACCCTCAAGGAGATGGATGGCCACAGTGGCCGCAACCATGGGCCTCAGCATCGGAACAGTTGTGAGGACGGTGCAGGACCGGGCAGTGGTGGCTTGTTTTTATTTTCTCTGTTGTGCATAGGTTCCCTCTGAGTCAGCCTCAACTTGGAGGCACCTAACAAGAACAACAGGTGATGGAGAGAGTTACACGTTGGGCTGCTCACCACACCGTCAGCAGTTTGAAACCATTCCCCAGGAGAACGATGAGGCGTTCTACTCTTGTACAGAGATTCAGTCTCAGGAAGCCACAGGGGGCAGTTCTGCTCTGTGCTGTCGGGTGGATTCAGTGGCAGTGAGTTTGAGTTTGTGATCATGACCCACACATTCACTTCCACTTTTTCTCTCCCTGCTTACCACCGCATTTAAGAGCTCCGCTACAGAAACTGCCTTTAGGCTCAGAAAGCGCTGTACTAGGAGAGTCCTGCCCTTTCCTCTCAGGGTGCATTTGCTATTGATGTTGGCTACAGGCGCGCGCGAATGGTTTCTCTTCCAAACCACCTCTCCCTGCGCCGCACACACATGACGAGCCAAAGTCAGATCCAGCTGGAAAAGTAGGTAACATAGAAAAACCCATGAAGTCAGCTGTTTTCAATTACAAGCATAACACACTAATCATACCCACTGTCTCCTTTGTAAGGAGGGGAAAATTGCATGTAAAAATGTTACAACATGCAACAATGAGAACGGATCGTTATGCTCCGTTTTAACGAAGAAGAAAAAATGAGAGAGGAGGAGGAAACAGATACCCCGACCCTGGGAATGGTGACCCAACCAAGCCAGCGTTTGCTGGAATGGAATTTTGAGATGCCAATGCACTGCTTGTTTGGAAAACCCAGCACCATTCTGCAAATTAGGAGCAGCTGGACGATTCCATCTAAAACACAGATCTGGCTACGAACAGGGAGAACCTTCAGCCGCCCCAAACTAGCTCTGTCGGCCTGGCCGTGGACCGGTGGAAGACACAGGGTGGACCCGTCTGTAGCTGCGCTTTTCTGTTAGTTTCTTCTTTACTTTTCTGATGGAGTCATCTTTTCAGGGACCTAGGTCCCAGAGTTTGGTGCCCTGGTGGCACAGTGGGTTGAGCAGTGGACTGTTAGCCCAAGAGTTGGTCCTCCAACCCCACCAGCCACTCCGTGGGAGAAAATTGTGGGGTCTGCTTCCATAAAGATCGACAGCCCTGTGCTCTGTCTCATGGGCTCGCTGAGTTGGAAATCAACACAATGGCTGTGGTTTCTTGCGTTGGTACCAGAGTTGAACACGCCGTGTAAAGCTAATGGTCCTGGAATTCCTCCCCCCTACACACCGTCTTTTCAGTTCGTTGAGCATTAACAAGAAGTGGGATTGCTTGGGTAAGACCGTAGCTTCAGTATCCCCCTAACCTGGGAGCCAGCTCTGGCAGTGGCCTGTAGCCTTGGGCAGCTTCCTTAACCTTCCTGTGCCCGAGCTTCCTCATCTCAGAACATACGGGTCTTGGGAGGATTAAAGATCAAATGCACAAAATTAGTTCTTGACAGTTGGTAAGCACTACTCAATGAACGCTAGCTAGAATGATTCTCATTTCCTTATCTAAGTATGTTGAGGGTTTTTTTTTTAATAAAAACAATAGAAACAAAATGGAATATTTGAAAGCTGGCCCCATCCCAAACTTCCAACCCTTGCATCTGAACTTCAATACTGCTCTGTTGTGCATTGAACAGCCCCCCTGCCCCCTGGCCCCACATGTTGTAAATCCTAAAACCTCTTAAAATTCCACTTGGACATGGGTTCTCTTTGTGATCTTAATGAAACCAGGTTAGTGTAGGGTGCCTTTTGGGTTCACCTCTTTTGAGATAAAAAATAAAAGGAGCAGAGATGAGTGGAGGTAAGCTAGATGCCAAGACACCTGGAGCTGGCCAAGGAACCAGGAGGGACATGCCTCATGGACCCAGCCTTCCTCGAGAGCTGACCCGGAGAGCAAGCCTCGTGGGAGCCAGAGCTGGAGCAGAGCGCTCACCAGGGCCTTGTAGCCTCCTACACTGGGGGAAAATACACCGCCATCAAAGCCACCTACTTGTGGTATTTCTGCGACCCCAGCACTAGATAACCAAGACACCTGCCATTTACAGCTCCTACAATGGCTTTCAGATTGCTCCACGAATCTCGTGTTCCTCCTACGGAGCCAGAAGGTGGCTGAGGTCAGCGGTTCCCTGGGAATGAAGAGCTCCCGCCCTGTGTTCTCAAGACTGCTGGCCAAGTTTGATTCAGAGAGTTCTGCTCGCCCTCTGAGCTCAGGGATGTTTTTAGACAATGTTCTGTCCTAACCAGCGGGGTGGGTTTTTCTTCCCACCACCATGCATATGCAGAATTTATTCACAGCCAATGTACACTCAGAAGCAACCAGTAGAAATTCAAAGACGTCATATGGCTTCCTTTTCACCTTTTTTTGATGAAAAATTGCCAGTGTTCTTAGGACCTATGGAAGCAGTCGGCAAAAAGTGTACTAAGCACCTTTTTCGAAGGAGCCCCGGAGGGCCTCACTGCATCTTTCTCCTTCTGATAGTGGTCCCCATGCCAGTTCTGAACAACTTTGGAGGCTTCCAGATATAGAAATGCTTTTCCATTCATCCAAAGGCTCAGATGTAGACTAGCACGGGTGTGCCTTAAGGATTTCACCTAGCATCTTGTGAGGACTGTTTTGAGACTCTGTGTAAATTCAAAAGGCACACTGGTGGTGCGGCGGTGACGTGCTCAGCTGCCAACTAACAGGTCAGGGGCTTGAACCCTGGGGCAGTCTGCTTCTGGAGACAGACGCAGCCTTGGAAAGCCTATGGGGCAGTCTACGGTGCCCTAGAGGGCAACTCTGCCGCAGAACCAACTCCAAAGCCATGGGGTTGGCTTCTGTACATTTGACCTCAGGCAGTGGCTCTGTGGGAAAAAGACCTGGCGATCGGAGCCCAGAAAGATGGCAGCCTCGAACACTCTATGAGGCTGTTCTACTCGGTCAGATGGGGTCGCAAGGGAGCCCCAGATCCCCTCGGTAGCACCTAACAGCAACATACAAACTCAACAACTACTTGGTGGGAAGGATGCAAAGTGACCCAAACCTGGCTCCTGTCTACCGCAACTACATCCCAACGTGAAAAGCACAAGTCAACCCCTCCTGCACGCCCAGAAAGAAAACCTATAAGCTCCTTCTGGACTAGCAGCCACCAGAGAGCCCCGTTACTCACAACAGTCCGAGACTTTTGTGCATGGGGTCGGCTGAGTCTGGGGCCAACTTGACAACCAACAAGACGACAGGCAACCGTTTTGGATTGTTTATGGCTTTTTAAAAAAACCTGAAATATGGAAGCTTCGCTTCACAGTTATTCTCCAGAAATGTTCCTCCGTCCTCTGACTCTTACTCTCGTCTCTACTTATGAACTCTTCTTCTCGGGGCCACCACGTCTTGGTCTTCCATGGCTGCACCC
>NW_022103915.1:47455746-47461774 GCF_000313985.2 Echinops telfairi
TGTGTGTGTGTGTGTGTGTGTGTAGGGAATGGGGAATGTTTCTTAAGTGATGGGTGTGGAGACAACACTGAGCTCTTTTCCAGAAAATACCTCACCTTCCCTGAGGTCCGAATTGTCTCTTGATTCAGCCCCTGTCAGAAAATAAGAACCTCCACCCTACCACGCATCTGCTCACAAGATTCCTTGGATGTTTGAGCTATCAGTCTGGTTTCATCATATCTTGGCACTGGAGAAAAACCGTGAAGGACACTCGCCACTCTCTTGCCTCGAATGCTGGTCTCGTCCACCTGTGCGCCTCAGGAAAGGCACGTGTGGCTGAAATAAGGGCAGGAGATGGGAGGGGGGGAAATGGGAAAGCTTGTGCTGCCAGCTCTGGGACGTCAGTCAGCACAGAGGAGAGTGCACACGGAGGAGGGGAGACGGAAGAATAGCACACTCAGCCAGCCCAGAACCAAGAGCTGAGCGGTGATCGCCCTTTGTCAAGCATAGCGGATGCTCTACCTGCCACACATCCTCACTGCCCCCGTTTGCAGTCTACACTGCCCCCCCCATCCGCACCCCCATGCTGGCTGCTGCCCTTACCAGGGATGCTTTCTTAACAAGACATACCACTGCACCAATGGTTAAGCACCCACCTTTTGGTCCAAAGGTTTGAACCCACCCAGAGGAGCCTGAGAAGAGCATCCTCCTAATCTGCTCCCCAAAGGTCACGGCCTTGAAATTCAACTCGACAGAGCTGTTCTGTGCCACACCCTGGGTCTCCATCCATCTGAGTCCACCCCATGGCAGCCAAGAGCACTCCCCTCACAAGCAGTGATGGGCCAGTGGGATTCCACCAAGATTCCAGAAACCGGGCATCTCTCGGTAAGAAGGCCTTCAATGGTCCAGACGAGAAGCAATGTTGTCTTGGGCGAGGATAGCCAAGAGGGAGAGATACAGTGAATGGCCTGCTCCATTTTGGAGGCTGAACAGCAGGACCTAAAGTTGAATTGGACGTAAAGAACAAAGGTAAGGACGTCATGGAGAATGTCTCTCAGACTCTGCAACTGAGCCAGTGGGTGGATGATACGGCCATTGCCTGAGATGGAGAGAAAATGAAGAAGGACTAGTTAAGCTATATTAAATTTGGAACACCTAGTAGGCATCCAAGAGGAGTCCTGGTGACGTAGTGGGTGACACTCCTGTTGGGCTACTAACCACAAGGCCAGCAGTTGGAAACCACCAGCCGCTCCACCAGACAAAGGCGGCTTTCTCCTTGTGTAAAGAGTTACAATCTCAGAAACGCACAGGGCCAGCTCTACCCTGTCCTATAGGGGTCTTTTTGCATTGGAATCACCTTGATAGCAGTGAGTGTCCAAATGCCTTGTCAAGGTGGCTATATGAGTCTAGATCCTTCCCCAAGCCTGTCTTCCTTATTACTGCTCACACAAGACCAGGGAGTGGGGGGATTTGAAAATCATTTTGCTCCTTGAGAATAGAAAGCATACTGAACCCTCAGTAATGCATGTTGTGGCTGCAGTTGTACTTTTCTGCACTTTTTATTCCTTGTTTTGATAAACATTTATTATCCCTTAGAACAATGAGCCCCGGTGGTGTTATCAGGTACTCATTGGCCTGCTAACTACAAGGTTAGTGGTTCAAATGCGCTAGCCACTCCTAAGGAGAAATGTGAGGTAATCTACTTCTGTAAAGATTTGCAAAGCCCCTGAGAACGCTAAACAGAGTTTCCATGAGTCAGCATTGACTCTCCGGCAGTGGGTTCTATGTGCTAGGACTGTACTGGGAGACAGGGAAAGAGTACCAAATAAAACAGACACAGTCCCTGTCCTCAGGGATCTTGGATCTAGTGTTTTAATTTTTAAAAAAAATAGTGCACAGGTTCGAGCGTCAAATAGGTTTAGAATCAACTCCTTATTGGTTAAGAGTCAAAGCATTCGTTCATTAACTGTAAAAACTTGAAAGAGTTTTCTTGTTTGATTTTTAACCTCTGCATTCTTGGCTTCCTCTATAATCTGGTGGTAATGATCCTCATTTTATAGACGAGTGAACCTTAAATGTAATAACCGTGTATAGTGCTTAGCACAATGTCTAATGCGTAGCAAACATTTGCTGGACATTAGCTATTCTTCGAGGCAGCAGTCCGTGTGGCGGAAAGGTAGGTGCTTGTACACAGGCTGGCGGCTACACAGCCCCATCCCCACTCCTATCCTCAGTCAGTCCTCGCCAGGCCCAACACACATGCACATGTTTCCAGACACATCCTCCCGATCTGTGAAAACTCTGCTTTAAGGAGGGATGACACGGTGTGAAGGCAGTTCACGCAGGAGCTGGAAACATCTGCTTTGTTAAATGGACGACCGTCTTTCGACATTTTAGGAGGTGGGTTTGCTGTGAATAAGGGCAGTGTGAGCACAGGCGGGAGGAGGCATCCACAGGCGCCCTGACTCGGGGCAGCCCTTTGTCCCCAGCCTCCCAGAAACATGCCTTTCCAGCTTCCCAAGCCCGAAGAGACCCAGTCTCCGGAAGCAAAGGGCAACACCTCTGGGAAATCTATTTTCATCACTGCTTCCCCAGACTCCCCCCTGCAGCAAAGTCCCTAACTCTGTGCTTCTCTCCTCCAGCAGCAGTTGAAGAGATGGGCTCAAACCCTGCACAGAACCAGGTCAGGCCGTCCCCACAGTTCTCAGGCAAGCCAACGATACAGGATTAGCAGCGGCTATTGAAGGCAGCACTGGCTAAGTGAGTCCAGCTGCTGTGACTGACAGAGCAGAGCTGGCCCGGGCTCTGCTGCCAGCTCAGGCCCGTTGCTAACCCTTGGATCCGAGCGTGTATGCCTTACAAGAGGACTGGATTTCATAAAGGAAAATTGAACTGCACAAACACAAGGAACATCTGATATGGTATGAAAATGTCTAATTCTGAGCCAGACAAGAAAACATGGAAACAAGAGTTCAGCTGCCATGGGCTCGGAGTAAGAGAAAGCATTGCAGCCCAATTGGTAGAATCAGTGTGACAATTTCATCGTTCTACATTTCCAGCCCCAGGATATTAACAGAGGGCTGGTTTCTGGGACTCCATGATTGCCTTTTAAGCACTGTGTGTCAAGATATTGTAAGTGAGAATGACAATTTGGAGAAAATCATCATTAAAAGAAAATTTCAATTAACATGTGTGTGGTGGGGAGACACTATGTGTTATGCCTCGTAATAATAGAAGGTCCTTTTCAGATGATGTAGCCCTGACCCTGAGTTCATGGAACAGGGATACAACATTGCGACTTTCAACACAATATTTTCTAGAAGAAAAGCAGCCTTTCTTGTCATTCCTTTCTCTACAGTAAGAGTGGATTTCTCTTACAATAAGAAAAATAAATACCCACTTTATTTATTCTTCATATTTTCTTGAACTATTGGAAAAACAGATTTTTAAACAACATAATGGCAGTGGTCCCAGCACTCTGACTCTTCCTGTATATATGTTGTTGTTGTTGTTGTTGTCGTCATCGTCATTAGGTGCCTTGAGTCCATTCCAACTCAGCAACCGCACGTACAATAAAACTCTGCCCAGTCCTGTGCCATCCCCACTACTGTCATATTTGAGACCATGGTTACAGCCACTGTGTCAGTCCACATTATTGAGAGGCACTGACACACTGCTTTACCAGCTACCATGTCCACCCCTGCCCGCCCGAACTCCTCCAGATAACATGTCCAAATACATGAGACGGAGTCTCACCATCCTTGCTTCTAAAGAGGCTGTAAACCCATGGCCATCAAGTCCACTCCCATGACCCTCCAGGACAGACTAGCACGGCTCTCCAGCACTCCCATCTGCATGGGAGCAGAACGCCTCGCCTTTCTCATGTGTACTCGGACATACATGGGTCGCCATGAGTTACACTCCTCTCTGCAGCAACAGGCTCCCCCATCGAGATGAAGAAGAAGGGAAGAGCAGTGTGCTTTTGTGCGGGGTACTGTATCCGTGGCAATTTAAACAGCAAGCCAGGTGATGAAGTGGAATGTGGGGAGAGGCAGCCCAAAGTCCTTGCCTTAAGAAACAGATGATGAGGATTCTGGCAGCTCTTTGTGAAGAGAGCCGAGCCTGTAAAATATTGTTGTGTTATTTTGGGAGACCCTAAAGACCTCCAGCTGGCAGCCTAGCCAAGCACCTGTTACATCTGCGATGATAATGGTGCATGTGTTTATACAGGTCAATAAACAATTCCATAATCATGCTCGAAATAATCACAATTTGTGATTCTCCACAAAGAGATTGAGTCCATTAACAGGCTCAGTCATTCTGAGGCTCTCCGGAGGTAGCTCAGATTCCTCAGGAGAGGTTGAGGTCAAAGGTTCTGTAGCTTCTGGGCCGGAGTCTAAACCAAAAAAAAAAAAAAAAAATGCCTGCCTCCTCCTGGGAGAGAGCAAAGAAGATGATAATTCACACTCTATCTTACAGGTCCGAAACCCATTTAATCACTTCCTAGGATTAAATCAGCAGATTAAATCAGAAATAGAGAGTGGGACGGCTGACTCACAAATTCTTTGAGACAAGCTGAGCCTAATATCCAGAGCAAACTGGAAAAGCCACGGCCACGGAGTCCATTCAAACCCTATAAGAAGAGTAGAGCCACCCTCTAGGGTTCCCAAGACTTTAAGTCTTTATGGGAGCACATAGCCTCCTCTTTATCCTACAAAGTGGCTTGTGGGTTCGAACCATTGACCTTAGAGTTAAGCAGTTCAATGTGTGGCCCACTATACTACCAGGGAACCTTAAAATGCTGGTTCTCTTTGAGATAGGTTGGGAAGAGAGCTGAGGATATTTCCAAATGAGGCAGCCTCAGTTACCCCCCTTAGGGTGACTATGAGCCAGAATCAGCTCCATGGCAGTGGGCTTGGTTGTTGAGATGGGAAGATGCGAGAAGAAACCCCACGCAACAGGAGGAAAAGAATGAGGATCTAGGAATGACCAATCAGCATGTTTATTGTGCACTTACTGTCACTTAGCATGTTCCTCGGGTTATAAAAGAAAAACAAAAGCCTTCTTGTTTGGGAGACAAGATTCCCTCCTTACTCCAGGAAGCCAAGCATCCTGGGATGCAGTGCCCAGGAGAAGAAGAACCGCTCTCAGTGAAAGTAAAGGAATATCTCTTGTTCTGTATCACACTTGTAGATTCACTCAAGGTTCTACTGGCAGTCCTGTGCGACTTTATGGTTTAAATGGTGTTCTCTTCTTCTGAGAGGCTCCTGGCTTAGGCAGTGGGCAGCTAACCATCCTGGTAGCATCCAGGCTCTGTGTGGGAGAGATGGGGATGTCTGTTCCTGTGAAGATGCACAGTCTCCAAAATGCTATAGAAGCCCTGATGGGTCCAAACTGACTCCATTGTAGTGGGTTGGGTTTGGGTTTAGGATTCTTACCTAAGGTTATTTATACCCCTTTCTAGGGGAGCCCTTACCTAACAACTGGTAGATCCTGGAAGACAAAAGTCTGACACGTTCCCTAAGCTGGAGGCTATGCTGCAGGGCAAACCAGCTTCCCACACTCAGCTGAAGGCTCTGAAGTGACAACTTCTACTCAGCTTCTCCTTCTGCTGAATCCTTTTCTCCACCCTGCTTCCTGGTGTCATTCCTCCCCCAAGAAAACCTCTCAGTGTCTGTGTCCCACGGAATCCCACTTACACTATAAAGTAACTACAATTTTCTAGACACTGTGCTAACTCCTAGAAGCACAGATGAATCAAACAAAGTCTCTGTTTCAAATAACTTGGGCTAAAACAACATAAAAGTATTCAGACTATAGAAACAAGGCAGGAATTTTGGTGGTGTAGTAGGCTTTTCATTGGGCTGTTAAATGCAAGGTCAAGCGTTCAAACCCACCAGTCACTAGTCAGCCGAAAGATGAGGCTCTCTGCTTCCCTAAAGATTGACAGTCTCAGAAACCTTTAAGAGCAGTTCTACAGTCTCCTGCAGGTCACTATGAGCCAAAATCGGCCCAATGGCAGTGAGTGAGGAGTGAGTGAGTGAGTGAG
>NW_022103915.1:47464179-47475354 GCF_000313985.2 Echinops telfairi
CTTTAATGCTTCCTCCCCCACCACTATTATGACCCCAATTCTACCTTACAAATCTGGCTAGACTAGAACACGTACACAGGTACAGATAAGAGCTGGAAACACAGGGATTCCAGGACAGATAAACCCCTGATAGTAGCCATAAGAGGAGGGGAAGGGGAAGGGGAAGAGAGAAAGGAGGACCCTATCACAATGATCTACCTACAACTACCTCCCAGGGGAATGGACAACAGAAAAGTGGGTAAAGGGAGACATCGGACAGTGTAAGACATGAAAAAATAAATAAAAATCTATCAATTATCAGGGGTTCATGATGAAAGGGGGGAGAGGGAAAAAATGAAGAGCTGATATCCAGGGCTCAAGTACAAAGCAAATGTTTTGAGAATGATGATGGCAACAAACATACAAATGTCCTTGACACATAGATGTATGTATGGATTGTGATGAGAGTTGTATGAGCCCTCAAATGATTTTTTTAAATTATATTGGGGGGAAAAAAGTTGTATGAGCCCCCAATAAAATGATTTATTAAAATTTTAAAAAGAGTAATCGTACATTAAGGAAACATCCCAGCCCAGTCCAGCTTAAGTTCTTAAGTCCGATATTAGCCCATATGTCTGAAACCAATTTTTAATTCCTCTTCAGACTCATGCAACACATGCAATGACTGCAAATGCAGGAAGATCAGAGGCCAGTGAATGGAAAGCCTTGGGAGCCAGTGGCAGTGGCAGCATCTCAGTGCTGGCAGGGGTCTCCATGTGGCTTTCCCAGCTCCGGGGCTCTGGCTCCATCAGCTTGGGCTCATGTGTCTTGTCAGCAGGAAGACGAAGCAGAGAGAGCATGTCTGGCCTCCAGCAAGCTATTTATTTCCATGACGCCTTCAAATGAGCTCATCAAGGTGCAACCTGATTGACAAGCTAGACTCCTCCCCTTCACTCTTAGTAGTCTCAAATTGACATCAGGTTATTGCAAGGAGTCTAGTGGTGTTTTAAAAGCGAGCTCTAGCGAGGTGTCTCCTGTGCCAGGAGGAAGCCCAAAGCTGGGAAGGTACACTTAAATACATGCCAGAATGGAAACCAAGAGCTGGCGACACGCGAGTGAGAAAGGGGCCTGTTTGTGGGATGGGCCCTGAAGCAGCAGCAAGACAGCAGGGCAGTCGGGCTGGGCTGACAGAGGAGACCAGGGGCCTGTGAGCAGCACAGCGTCCCAGGGTGAGCATTTCACAGCCAGAATAGAAAGAAAACTTTCAAGAACTAAGTGGCATTCCGAGTGCTGCCAGGAGGCCTGCTCTGCACCCATTCCTCAAAACAGATAAGTTTGCCCCCTTCATTCATTCCGAGACTCCATTCTTCAGAGTCTATCTTTATCCAACTCTGCTCCTAGGAGCACACTCCTTACTCACTTCGTTAGAGTACAAACCCCCCCAAAGAGCACCACACCAAATAAGTATTAATAGGCACTGGCCATAATAGTTTCAGGAATATATTTTAACTCTATCATGCGTTGGGCTGCTAACCACAAGGTCAGGGGTTGGAAAGCATCAGCCGTTCTGTGGGGAGAAAGACAAGGCTTTGTACTCCGATAAAGAGGTACAGAAATCCCGAGGGGCTGTTCTACTCTGTCCCTGGGTTGCTGTGAATTGGATTGACTCGATGACAAGGAGGGAGGGAGGGAGTGGCCCTCAGCATATCAAAATTGACGTTCTCAGTGAAGCCAAGGATACTGATGGAATCGAGTTTGGGAATTAAAACAAAAGAAAAAAATTAGTAATGCAATTAGTAAAGTTAAAGTACTTCATTAAAATCACAGTGAGATACTATTATACATCCTCCAGAATGGCTAACATTTATAAAAACTGACAACACCAAATGTTGGCAAGAATGTGGAGGAACTAGAAATCTCACATATTGTTAGTGAAGTTAAAAAAAAAAGCTGAAATCACATTGGGATTATCTCTGACCGTCAGCTTTTTATAAAATTAAGTCTACAGTGAACAACAGTGAGTGTAAAGAAAAAAAAAAGGTCTAAAATTATTGTGGTGATGATTGTATAGCTTTAAAAAATATGATTAATTCATTGAATTGTATATGAATTATATGGCAATACAACTGTTTAATTTTTTAATTAAGGCCACACATATCCTATAACCTAGCCATTCTAATTCTAGATACTTATCCAAGAGAAAGTGAAAACATAACTATAGCGTGACTTGTACAAGATTATTCAATGCCACTTGTTGAAATAACTGAAAACAGCCTAGACTCCACAGTGAGAGAATGAGTAAGTACACTGTGGTGTGCCCATGGGATGGCACACTATTGACACATACTACATCGATGAATCTCAAAAACATGAGGGTGAGTGCAAAAGCCAAGAAGTACAAAAAATGCAAGAAAAACGCGCCAGATTATTCCACGTGTGTGGTGTACCATTACAGGCAAAGCTAACTGCTGGTGGGAAATCCGCAGAGGAGTAGTTGCTTCTGGAGAAGCAGGGCCTTGTAGAAGCAGAGACACGAGGACACTCTCTGGGGGAGGCGAAGGCTTTATATCAAGGTAGGGGTTGGGGACTCACAGGTATACACATTTGCCCAAACTCAGCAAGCAGACACTAAAGATACATGCTATCTAGCGCACGTTAAGCTTTAGAATATAAGAAAACACTGCAGCAAATATTGGACGGGGGCTACTAATATCAGTGAAGTAATCAGGAAAAGAATATTTACTGATGCATGAAATTTCTCTGAAATATGTCAAAAAATTAGATAAATCAATAGGTGGATAAAAGGATAGATAATGTGATGAATATGAACAGTCGATCGTTAATGGTTGAGTCTACACAGTGGGTTTATAAATATTTCCACTTTCATGTACGTCTTCTTTTTTTCCATAATAAAATGTTGAGGAAATGCTTTTGTTTTGTTTTGCTTTAAGCGAGATGAATTCCAATCAAAGGAATCAAGAAAGATTAGTCTTACAACAGCCATAGGCTGTTCATCTGAACGGGTCAGATGATGATTCCCAAGCAGAGGCTCTGGATGGAAGTGTGAGGAAGTTCTCCAGATGTTAGGGACTGTGTGTGAATATGGCAATCCTCAGTTTCCCTCTCTTGCTCAATCAAATATTCAGCAGAGCAACTAAAGTTCCATCTCTGGATATTCTGTTCTTGCCTGAAACAACTCCCCTATCAGGTTCCAAATGTAGACTGTCCAAACTGTCTGCATGCAACCAAAATAAACTAGTGCAGGTTCGTGGGCCCCATTTCAGTCACTGGCCTTTCCGGTGGGAACAGTAAGTGACCTACACGTGCACAGAGGAGGCCAGGGGCATCTGCCTCCTTCATCTGGTACAGACAGGCAATGCCACTGTTAAAATAAACAAATGGATCCATGGGGCTGCTGGGCCTGTTTAGCTAATGCCTGGGCTAAGCCCCCTGCCCTCTGATCCCACAATGTTTGTGGAGCCCTTGTTGCTGTCTAGAAACGGGGTCTATTTTTCTATCCCATGGTGCAAGTGGCCGCAGCTGTCTGTGGCTGATTTATAAGAGGAAGTCGCCAGTGGGAGACCCAGGAGGCTCTTACAGCCCAATTGCTCTGCTTCCACTTCCCAGTTCACGAAACTCCAGGGGGTCTGGTGGTCTGTAAAAGGGTTTATGCTTAGTGCAACATCCCTCTGGAGAGATTGCCAGGCTGGTAATGTTTTCTGCAGCTGATTGGATTTAGAAGCTGTTTGCCACACACATTTTCCATCGGTCTTCTACTCAATCGAACACCAAACCCAGTGTCATTGTGTCCGATCTGACTGACTCATAGGGCCCCTGTGGGACAGAGAATTGTCCCAAAGGGCTTCCTAGGCCCTAATCGACAGAAGCAGACAGTCTTTTTCTCCCAGAGCAGTTGGTGAGCTCAGATATGTCAGGGTGGAACGACTTCCTACTGCACGACCGGAGATCCCCCACCCAGCTCTGCTGCTGTCAGATGCTCCGAGTGCATTCGAACTCCATGAACAACAAAACCGAGCACTGCTTGCTCCTGCAGCATCCTCAAAACGACTGCTGTGTTTGACCCGTCGTTGCCACCCCTGTGTCAACCCATCTCCGTGAGGGGTTTCTTCTTCTTGTTGACTCGACTTTCCCACGCATGATGTCTTTTTCCAAAGACTGCTGCCTCCCGATCTTATGTCCAAAGTACAAGAGATGGAGCATCATCCTTACTTGTAAGGAGCGTTCTGGCTGTCCTTCTTCAAGACCGATTTGGTTGTTCTCCCAGCAATCGGCTGTAGAGTCAATATTCATTGCCAACATAATTAAAAATTACCAATTCCTCATTGCTCTTCCTTATTCATTGCCCAGCTTCCACATGTATATGAGGCAGCTGATAATATAATGGCTTTAGATCAGGAGCACATTAGTCCTTAAAGTGACATTTTTTACTCTTTTATACTTTATTTTTAATTTTTTCTTTAATACTTTAAAGGGGTCTTTTGCAGCAATTTGTCCTATCCACTACATCATTTGATTGGCTGACTCATGTTTCTTTAAATGTTTATTATAGATCCATGTAAGATTGAATTCTTGACAACGTCACTATTTTCTCTATCATATTGTTTATTGGTCTAGTTGTCAGGATTTTTCTTTTTCTTTTTTTTGTGTGTTTTTTTTTTAATTTTTCTTTATGTTGAGGTGTGATCTATCCTCCAGGTTGTAGTCTTTGACCTTCATCAACAAGGTCTTCAAGTCCTCTTCACAGTCAGCCAACAAGGTTGTGTCGTCTGCATATCGAAGGTTATTAATCCTTCTCATAGGACATGCATTCTTCTCTTAGTCCAGCCTCTTGGATTATGTGCCAAGCATACAAACAAAATAACTGTGGTGAAAGGATACAACTCTACCGTATACCTTTCCTGATTTCAAACCAAGATTACAAAGAAACATATTCATTGAACAAACATCTTGGCTCTCTTTATTGACAAGACTCAGAGCTAGAAGAAGCAGGATACAGCTTCTGCTTCCCAAGGTGTGCAGACCAGTAGAAGGGGGCAGGTGAATAAATATGCTTATTAAAATGTCAGCTCCCAGGGCTAGGGACGATCTATGTTTTGTTCACAGCTGTTTCCAGCGCCTAGGACAGTCCTTGGCTGATGGTTATGCAATGCAGATTATTAGTTCTCGGAACAGAGAGAAAGAAGGGAGAGATGGAGGAAAGAAGGAGACTGTCCCGGTTCCATGTCAGACACTAGGCAAGAGATGGCAGGGAAGTTGGTAGGGCAGCCAATGGATCCACAGAGAAGAAATGTCACCAAGTAATGTCACCAGGAATAGCTAGTTACCATCAAGTTGACTCCACCTTATGGTGACAACGTGTGTGCCAAAGTACAACTGTGCTCCATAGGGCTTTTGATGGCTGATTTTTCTTTTTATAAATCATTTTATTGGGGGCTCTTATAGCTCTTAAGGCATGCCATACATCAATTGTATCAAGCACGTTTGTACATATGTTACCATTTTCAAAACATTTTCTTTCTACTTGAGCCCTTGGTATCTTCTTTTTTGCCCTCCCTCTCCTACCCTCCCGCCATGGGAACCCTTGATAAATTATAAATTATTTTCATGTCTTACAACATCTGCTGTCTCCCTTCACCCATGTTTCTGTTGTTTGTCCCCCTCGGGGTGAGGGGGTGAGTATACGTTCACCATTGCAATTGGTTCCCCCTTCCTCCCCCTTTTACCCCCATCTTCACCCTACTCATAGCATCGCTACTCCCATTACTATTCTTGAGGGGGTTATCTGTCCTGGGTTCCATGTGTCGGGAGCTCTTACCTGTACCAGTGTACATGCTCCGATCTTGCTGGATTTCTAAGGTAGAACTGGGGTCATGATAGTCAGGGGAGGAAGCATTAAAGAACTACAGGAATGTTGTGTGTTTCTTCGGTGCTATACTGCACCCTGGCGGATTCGTCCCTTCTTTGTGACACTTTTATGAGGGGGATGTACAATTGTCTACAGATGGGCTTTGGGTCTCCATTCCAACCTTCCTTGTTCGATATGATTGTTTGTCTTGGATCTTCTGATGCCTGGTATGTTATCCCATTGACACCTTGTGATCACACTGGCTGGTGTGCTTCTTCCATGTGGGCTTTGCTACTTGTTTAACTTCAAGGCTTTAAGACCCCCAGACATTACATTTTTTGATAGCCGAGCACTATCAGTTTTCTTTGCCACATTTGCTTATGCACCCATGTTCTCTTCAGCGATCGTGTTGAGAAGGTGAGTATCACCAAATGCCAGGTTATTAGAACAAAGTGTTCTTGCATTGAGGGAGGACTTGAGTAGAGGCCCGATGTCTGTCTGCCCCTTGAGCCAGAGTTCGATTTTGGGGAGTCCTCAGGGACTTTGTTGCTTTACTCCTCTTGCTGCTCTGTTGCGCTCCCTTTGAGTTTCGCCCCAGTGGGGTGGGGGTGGGGGCGGTCAGACCGAGCACGATTCCCGCACTGTCTCCAGTGCTGTCCCCTGTAGCACTGTGGGTCAATGAGGGGACTTCATATCTCATGGTGGGGCTGGCCCTAAGGTCCTCTCTGTGTATTGGCTGCTCCAAGCAGTGAGTGTCGTCCTCAAGGCTTGGTGGGCCATGATGGCGTCTCTTTCTCTTTCTCTTTCTCCTGTGTGGTGGCTGATTTCCAGACCTTCCTTTTGAGTTGCCTGTGGATGGACTCAAACGTCCCACCTTGGGGCTAACAGCATTGAACCATTTGCACCAACCAGGGACTCTCCTCTAGGAATGTCAAGAAAGAATTCTCCCTGTGGGCAGCTTTCCAGAAGAAGAGGAGTTTGCTGGTTTCAAATTTCTAAATACTTTCCTCTTCTTGTAAACTTGATGGAGATTAACACCCCATCACACAGAAGAGATGCCCAGGTCTACCCGCCATCCACCTCCCAGACACATGCTGCGCACTGCAGAACAGGCTCCGGCCAGAGGGATCCCAGAATCAGACTCCCGGCAGCCTGCGCGAGGATGTCCACTTGGACACCACTGTGCTGGAAAGGGGAGCTGCCTTTATTTCAAAGTGGGCCTGTGAAGACCCTGCCAATTGAGCACCGGGAAGCATCCTGGCCCCAGACTTCTGATCTATTCAGTGGGCAATTGTCCTATTTCAATAACTGGCATGGGCTCCACCCCGACCTTCCAGCAGCTTTCTTTCTGAGGGAGGAGAAGATCAGTCTGTCCATCTCTACCATCCTGATTCACCACCAACAACACACTGGGCCTTCCTGGGGCCTCCTGGTAAGAAGACACTTCTTATCTCCACTAACCTCTGACCCAGCTAAGGTGAAACAGCTCCCATCTGAGCCCGAGTGCCCTCTGTCCCTGAACTAAACCTACATTGTGTGTGTGTGTGTGTGTGTGTGTGTGTGTGTGTTAGCCAAGAGGGCCCAGACATGCTGCCCGCTTCCCCAAGGCTTGGCTGCCTCCTCCCTCTCAGGCATCTCTAGCCCAGAGCCTGTTAATGGATGACGCCTTGGGAACCCCTCCAGGTGGCCTTTGGGTTAAGAGCTACATCTGGAGGGAGCAGTGCCTCCTAAGAAGATGGAAAGGCTATAAACTCTCAAAGACTGTCCATTTGATTTATGTGATAATAATAAGATTAATCTCCAAAGGCAAAGCCATTCCCCCCACCAAATTCCAAGCCCCTGGGTCCCCACACCTGACTTAAGGAAAACAGCCTTGCTGCCAACTCCGGTGGACTGGCCGCTTTGCACGCACAATCCCACTTAAGCCTCCCCACAATCCAGGGAGCTGGGCACCACAAGGGTGCTCATTTTACAAGTGAGGACACAGAAGCTCCAAGAGATCAAGTGACTGGCCCCAAGTCACAGCTGATAGCTGTTGAGTTTCAAACTAGCTGTTTATTAGGGTTGGTGGCTCAGCTGAGAGCCATAGTCCTGCCTGACTCCAAAGCCTAGGCTTCTAACCACCGTTACAACCCACCCCCACCCCCGGCAATCACACTGGAGGTGCCCACTTCCGGAAATCTCAGAGATCTGTGGTACTGCTCTGGGATTTGTCTTTTAAGGATTCATTATTGCTAAACTCCAAGCCCTACCACTGAGTCCAGTCTGACTCACACGACCCCACAGGACAGAATAGAACTGCTCCTGGGGGCTTCTGGGACTGCAACTCTCTGAGGAGAAGCCTCATCATTTTCCCACAAAGTGGTTGGTGCTTTCAAACTGCTGACCTTGCGGTTTACAGCCCAAAGCATAACCCACTACACCACCAGGGCTCCTTGCATAGTATGAGATTTCACTGGTAGAACAATTGGATATATATATATATATATATATCTCCATAAGGAATATATATATTCTAGACAGAATATATATAATGCTAGACAGAAGACCGGTTGTCAGCAGGGATTCGGAGAAGGAGGCCGCCATGCTAACGAAAGGCAATCCCAGTGAGTGTTTGGTGGGATGGCTGGTCTTGTTTGAAGTGATGGCACTAGTCTCTATCCTGATTGTGGCCACAATTGTGTGAATTCTATACATTCGGGGAAAGTCACAGATCAGAACACCCATTTCCCCAATCATGAAAAAGCCAATTTTACCGTGTTTTGTTAAAAACGAAAGTTAAGGCTGAGTCCAGTACCTGGATCGTATTCCCTGGGTGCCCTCATACACGTTGCTCTTGGGTTCTCTATTCAAACTGCTCCGATCTTCATGTAGGGGCTGGAGAGCTGTTCATGCCGTGTGATCGGCCCTCTGACGAACTACAATCCACTCAAGTGATTGTGAGGTGCCAGGCACGGTTCGTCAGCACCAAACACTACCAGAGGCATCACGGAACCTTAGACAGGTAACGCACAGTTGCTATCTTTCCCTGGAACGGGTGGGGTTTTATTTCTGTAGCAAAAATTCTCTTTGAAGATGATAAGTGGTGATAGTTGATGTGAGTTCAAATTAACTTAAATAGAGAAAAATCGAATCTTTTTAGATTGTGTTTTTTGCTTCCTCTCCTCTCTCCCCCCACCCCCCCACCCCGAATTAATGCTGTACTGGTCAGTGCAATCAGCCAATCAGCAGGCTCCGAATGAAAGCAAGCAGCTGATTCCAGGTGGCAGACCAGAAATCAGAGACCATAAAAGAGGTCTTTGTGACAGAGGGTAATTTAGAGAAACATCACCAAGAGCCCCTCAGAACCTAGACTGTGTCTTATTTGTTTTTCTCTGCCCAATGCCTGATTCATAATAGGTGCTGGATAACGGAGCAAGTGGGTAATGTCTGGCCTTTACATGCAGAGGCATCTCCTGAGATGGGCCACAATAGAAGGAAGGGGAAGCTGGCACCCACCACGCACGTCTAGGCTTTTTTGAAGCATCACAAAGCAAAGCACCCCCTTGAGGACTAAGGTGAACCTGACCCACGTCATGGGTTTCTTCGTCTCCTCATATGCATGTGAAAGCTGGACAATGAATAAGATTGATAGCTTTTAATTATGATATTGGCAAAGCATATTGGATATATCATGGCCTGCCAGAAGGACAAACAAACCTTAGAAGAGGTATAACCAAAATGTTCCTTAGAAGCAAGGGTGTTGAGACTCCATTTCACGTCCTTTGGTCATGTTATCAAGAGGAACCAGTCCTGGGGGAAGGACGTCATGCTTGTCCTTCGAGTCAGGGGTCTGCAAAATGAGGAAACCCCTCCAGGAGATGGATTGACACGCTGGCTGCAATGAAGGGTTCAGACCTAGCAGCAGTTGTGAGGATGATGTTGGGTCAGGCAGTGTGCTGTTCTGTTGTACATATTGTCACTATGAATCAGAACCAACCACTGGCACCCAACAACGACATGATGCATGTTCTTGTTGAGTGCTATGGAGTTTTGACTCACAGAAACTCCAGGAGACAGAGTACAACTGCTGCAGAGGGTTTGCTATGTTGCACACTTTAAGGGAGCAGATCATTAGGCACAGAGGCAGTGAATTACATAATGTGGCTCTTCTAGCTAAAGTCCCTGTAACGCCCACCAAATGACCTTTTCCTGCATTGGTCTGGGTAAGATGGTGAGTTGGGGGGAGGGGAGGGAGGAAAATACTAATAGGAATCAGCTATGAATAATCATGTACAGGCTTCATTGAATTGCAATCCTGCTGGGTATGAAGCGAGTCCTCTGAGGACTAGGAGAGAGGCTCTCACTACAAGCCAGAACCAGGAGTGGAGCACATCCTCTGGACCCCAAGATCTCTGTGCAGTGAACCCCTTGGATCCAGAAAGCAGCTATGACATCAGAGGAGCAGCAGCAGCAGAACCAGAAGTCAGAGCATGGAACAGAGTGGTGGGGTAATCGTGAACTCTAACAGCAATTAGTTCCTACGATGTGGCCCCACCAATATTTGCCCTCCTAAAGTGATCGCTGAAGATATGGGCGTTGCAGCAAAGTGCAGTGAAGAAATAAGATGGTAGCCAGGTATCAGAAAAAAGAGCATGTGGGACATAAAGGCTTGTCTTAAAGCAAGCAGTCATCTAAGTCAGAAATGAGATAAGACCTCATGGAATGAGCACACCACCCTGTGTGATCCAAGGAAATTGTATTACAGCTTAAGTTTGCAGAAGGCTCTGGATGACAGTGAAAGCCCAAAATCCATTTGCAGAGTCTCCCAGTGGTCTAAGGCTCCACTGAACACCCTCAACCATTGACCAGACCAAGCCCATACTCCTTGTCCTCAAGTCAATGCTGACTCATGGAGACTGCCCTGTGAGTGTCCAAGCCTGGAACTGTTTAGGGGAGTAGAAAGCCCAGTCTTCCTCCCTCAGAGCTAGTGTGGTTTCAAACTGCCAACCATGTGGATTTCAATCCAACGCATACCCACTATCCCACCAGATCGCCCTCGACTACTGACCAGGGTTCTGAATCGACAGTCCATTGGAAAGTAGATTACTACAAATACAACTAGGTTAAAATTTAGCAATTATCATTTTTTCCCTTAAAAAAATCATTTCATTGGGGGCTTGTACACTCTTATTGTAATCCATACAAAATGTCATTTTCCCCCTTTTAACCCATTTTTTATTTCTTATTTCTATTCTGTTTTCTCTTGAATTGAGTTGTTCCTGTTTTATTTTGTTGTCATTTTTGGTTTTTTACATTTTTTTCTTTATATGAAATAGAGACAGTAACTA
>NW_022103915.1:47476864-47481607 GCF_000313985.2 Echinops telfairi
GCCGTTCTGTAAGGGGATGTCCAGACAATCCCATCTGTTTCCCTGTGGAGGGTTCCCGCTACTGCCCTCGTGATTAGCAGCTCTGTGCATAGCCTACTGCAACACCAGGGCTCTTGTACCTGTCTGGACAGGTTGATATGAATTCTCTCATTGAATATAACATGCCTGTGGACTTTTTACTGCTGTGTCCATTTTAGAGATGAGGAAACTGGGGCATTTGGAGTTGAGTGGCTCACCTTAAATCACAGAGCAAAGAAACCATTGATGCCTTGCCTCAGATCCCATGTCTGACTCCTTAGCACTTCGTTTTCCCACATCACACTGAAGAAGCCTGTTTCCTTCTGAGTCCTTCTCAGGGTAAACGATAAATGGCAGATACTTTCTTTACAGAAATAGAGCCCAAACCACTCAAACTGAAGATGAAGACACTTGTCTCAACTGAACATTCTCAACCTTTTGGTTTGGAACATTTCAGACATGCCAGCAGGGAAGGGCCTGGGCACCCGTCTTTTCTGCAGACTGTCCTAGAAGTACGCGACAGAGAGAGAAGCAGAGCCTAGGGGGCTGTCAGTTGGCTCACTCGAGTCTGACCTCTAAAACCTACAGATGGGGGAGGGGGAGGGGAAAGGGGAGGGAGGGGATGAGGAGCTGATCCCAGGAACCCAAGCGGAATGCGAATTTTGAGAATGATGAGGGCAACAAATGTATAAGTGTGCTTTACACAATGATGTATGTATGGATTGTGATAAGAGCTGTATGAGCCCCAATAAAATGCTTTAAAAAACACACACAAGCCTACAGATGAATCCCTTCTTTGTCCTGCACATTAGCGCTTCCACCAAGGAGAGGAGAAACACGTGTCAAATCAAAGATTCAAGGTGGGGATTATTGTGGATTGTAACCAATTGCACGTGGTGTTTGCTTTTGGGTTGCTGTTGAAGATGTGAAGGCTATCAAGAAAGGACCAGTGGGAAAGAAAGTAGGAAATACGTCAAAAGAAAGGACATCGTTTTCTTTACATTTAGAGCCACCATACTCCTCAACTCCTCTCGCTCATTTAATTGGCTGTAAAATCAGACAAGATGGAAATGATTAGCCTTGGGCATAAATGAACAGAAACATCTTACAGGATGCCTTGTTTACTAGCTGCACAAATTGTTTTCAAAAACTCTCCGGGGTTAAATGCAAAAAAAAGATCTGAAACTATAGCACCTTAAAACAGAAATAAATAAATAAAGGCAAGTGGAGGTTTCATTTGACCTGTAAATGAGCTTGACAGGGAGCTCCCACCTGGCGGGGGAGCCAGCGCTCATCCACAGAACGGCTGGGCCTGTGGCTCGCCTACCTCCTGGTCTCGGGCCTCCCTGCGGTAAACACATTGGCTGGGCCAAAATTTGACACTCATGATCTGGCCATCAAAAAATGAAGACTTGCAGAAAATCTCCAACACATGTTCCCCAGAGCTGTCGCAGCCTGGTACTGGGTTGTTGTGCGGGGCCGTCAAGTCGGTGCAGCTCAGCCCGCCCGCAGACAACAGAAGGAAATGTCCCGCAGTCCCACGTCATCCTCGCAACTGGTCTATGGTGGAGCCCTGGACTCGATCCCTCTTGTGCAGGGCCCTCCTCTTTCCCACTGCCCCTCTCCATTACCAAGCACCATGTCCGACCCACTGCCATGAAGTCCTTTCGGACGCTTATCGACCCCGTAGCGTGTCTCCGGGGCTGTCACTGTGAGGGAGCAGGTCTTTCATCCTCAGAATGCTGGTGGGTTTGAACCACTGAGCTTGCTGTTAGCAGCCCAATACATAGCCCAGGGGCCTGCCAGGCTCCAGTAGGTGCCTAATAAATGTCTAATAAACCCTCCAAAGGGTCATTTTAAATTTGCCTCAGAAATATTACTCCCTGCTAGCATATTTTCCCCCCTGGGTCCGCATTTCTTTCTGGCCCTGGGTCGAGGTTGCTAGGTGAAGCTTTACCTGGTCCCTTTGACTCAAGGACTATGGTTTTCCTGTTAATATTACAACTGAACTTGCATCTCAAAACTGAAGACTCTCATTTAAATTCTGGGTACTTCAAAATAGGGTCAAGACATCCGATGCTATTTTTCCACTTGAATGATAAGAAAAGTAATTCCCAACCATATCACAACAACAGAATGTCTCCCAATGAAGTATTAACTGTTGGTTTGTTTAGAGAAATACATCGAGCTGAAATCAAGCTGCAATCACAAGACTTCAAAGCCAAATGCGTTGGTTCAGCGAGGTGGGGCCTAATCTCACATCAAAAGCAGCTGTATCTCCCTAGTCGGCTTATGAAAAGAAAGCCATGCTTTTCAACTAATATGAAGCACGGGGAAACAAGAGTAATATTTCTTTAAAACTTCACAGAAATAACTAGTGTCATGCTGTGAAACACAAACAGCATTGCAGGGAGGGGGGGACTTTAAAATATATATATAAGCTGTCTAAAGACATAAAACATTTGGTGAAATAAAAACAGGTGTAAGCCCCTAAAGGGACCATCCATTCTCATTTAAAACTTATAGGAAAGAGATGAGAAAAACCGCCAAAGCCAAAATCTGGCTGGACACTCGGGAATAGGAGGAAAATAGAAAAGAAGAATAAAATCCTAAAATTACTCTAGCCAATCCCAATCTCTGGGCTCTAAAGAACAGTGGTTCTCAGCTGTCATGGGAATCCTGGGAAGATGCAGATTCTGGGTAAGTACGTCTGGGTAGGGCCTGGGAGTCTACATTTCTAACAACCTCCTATCTCTGGACCTCACTTTGAGTAGAACTTTTGACCTCTAAGCCCATACAACCGTCCATCACTCTTGGCCCAAAGCCAGCAGCTAACTAGTTGAAATGCACCACAGTGTGTAGCCCTGAAGGGGGTAAGGGCTATTTTCATGTGTTAAATGACCTCCCCTCGAGTCAACACTGCAATATAAAGCAAAGCAAAATCAGAATTTCAATGGCAAAGATCAGCTCATTAGGAGTCTATCATTTGAGTGATTTAGATGAAAGGCAACTGAAGCAGCGTGAACTGCTGTGGCTTTTACCTGAAGTGTTTGCTTTCCCTGGAAGCCTGGCAGGAGCGGCACAGGGGGAGGGAGGGCCGTGGACCCCTCGGTGGCGAGAGTCATTATCAGTTCTGAGAGAGACTGGGATATCAAAGAGAGTCTCTACCATGAGCCACTGATGAAGAAATGGGCTCCATGCACTTAGTGAAGATTTGGGGTGGGAATGGGGAAGTATAGAGTTATTGATTGTAGAACGAAAGGTGATATTCCAACCTCCTGGTAATTAACTTTCTGCTGCAGCTCCGTCATCTCTATGATGGGAAAAAATTACAGGGCACTCTTCCCAGGATTGTCGTGGGAACGACATGGGTTGTTATTTTAAAGTTGGCACAGTTCCTAGTCCAGAACAGGCACTATGTAATGTAAGCTACCATTATTAGTAGGCTTGCAATCCATTAATTTAAGATACCCAGGTATCTACCTCCAGCATAAATGGATCATCAACTATAAAAATGTGACAACATTCGGGAAGCTCTTCATTCAAAATGGCCTATTAATTTAACTGGTAGCATTCTCTCAGCAAGCAGTGACTACTTTGGGGTCGTTGACTTTACAACAACAACAAACCACTGTTTAACCCTCAAGGAGCCCTGAGGGCACTGCTGAGAAAACTGTGGGCTGCTAATCTCAAAACTGTCGGTTCAAACCCACCAACCACTCCATGGGAGAAAGATGAGGCTGTCTGCTCCCATAAACACTTAGAAGGTCTCAAGATTTGTATATGTCAGGTTGTTCAGAGGCAGAATCGATGTGACAGCAATGAGTTTGGCAGCTGGTTTATTTCATCTAATTCCCCACTTAACGTAGACATAATAAAATGAAGCATCTTCCAAAAAGAAGATACCAAGACTGGATGGGTGGGGGAGAAACAGTTGACTTTTTCTTTCCACCTCTATTGTCCTTCCCTAAGAACATTAATGTAATAAAGAAAAACAACAAAGCAATCCTTTTCCCAGCGATCCCCAGGTAAAGTTCCCACTAGAAAATACTAAAAAATAAATTGAAAATCCTCACTGTCACACTGTCATCAAGTAGCTCCTGACTTATAGGACAGAACTGCAGACACCCTCCGTCCGCTTCCTCCCGCTGAGAAGCTGATGGGTTCAAACTGCTGCCACTGAGGTGAGCCCTCCTAAACAAATCCGCCACTCAGCCATTACTAGAAGTCAAAACACACATGGCTTTGTCATGAACAGGAGCCTTAGGCTTAGTAGTTATGCATTGGGCTGCTAGCTGCAAAGTGAGCAGTTCAAAGCCACCAGCCACTCCGTGGGAAAAAGACAAGGCTTTCTACTCCCATAAAGAGTTAAGGACATTTACAAAGGTCTAGATACAGGCATGGACATATCTAACTATATTTATATATAACAATAGAGAAATAGATCTATGTGCACATATTTATATGTTAAGTATTAAGGAAGCAGACGGACATTGGGCCTCTACTCAAGTACTCCCTCAATGCAAACACACTTTGTTCTAATAACCTGGCATTCTGTGATGCTCACCTTCCCAACACGATTGCTGAAGACAAATGGGTACATAAGCAAATGTGGTGAAGAAAGCTGATGGTGCCCGACTATCAAAAGATATAGCATCTGGGGTCTTAAAGGCTTGAAGGTAAACAAGCGGCCATCTACCTCAGAAGCAACAAAGGCCACATGGA
>NW_022103915.1:47482499-47501708 GCF_000313985.2 Echinops telfairi
ATCGAGTTCGGTTTTTTAGGATTTTTCTCTACCTTCTTACCGAGACACCCCCCCCCCCAAAAGGTCATATGGTGAGACTAGCGAAGGCAACGGCTAGAGGAGCCATACTCCATAACGTACAACTACATTGATCATGTTTCCCCCAAAACCATCTTATTGGGAGCTAATAGAAATGGCATATCGTGCCATAGTTCCATCACATCAAGCAGTATTGTACAATTGCTACCACCGTTTCGAAACATTCTCTTCCTTCTTGAACTCCTTGACATAAGCTCTCTTTGACCCGCATATTATTTTATCTTTAAAACTGAGAATGGAGAGTACTAAGAGTTCTGTTGTATGGTCTGGTATGGGAGGAGGCCCATGGAGAAGAGGGTGAGATGAGGCCACCACTTGGTCATTAGAAGTCTGGGCTCCAAGTTCCAGGAGTGTTATGGATCAAAATGCTGATTTCTTGCCCCGAGGAGAGTTTGTCTCCAGTAAGGAGTGAGACCTGGAAAGTGAAGGTGTCACAAAAGAGAACCAGGTTGGAATGAGAGACTTTCCTAGGGAGAGACTTTATCTGGTTCCATCATTGCTCTGGCGAGGGCAACTACAACCAGGAATGAGTGGTCTGTGAATCTGACCACTGGACTCACTGCTTTCATTGACTGAATAAGAAGCTCGCCAGATAAGGACCAATTAGGAGCTAAATTAGAACCTGATGCTTCTCCATTCACATTCATTGGCATGTTTTCACTGTCAACATTCGAGGGGTCTATGATTGTTATTGTGTGTGGAAGACACTTCCGTGGGTAGAGTTCCAAGACGCCTAATAAAGATGTTTCTGGAAATTGGCTTCCTAGTTATGATATAGGTATGACAGACAAACAGTACTGGTCTCACTATGACCACCCTCCCACAGAGAAAAGATATTCCGGCCCATTTTTAGACTTCCCAAGTGCCATATTCTCCTGCCTCCTGTGCATTGTGCAGTAACTTGTGCTTGAGCAAGGAGCACTGGTGGCATATCGGATTAAGCATTGGGCTGCTAACTGCACGAAGATTTGCAGTCTTGGAAACCCACAGGGGCAATTCCACCCTGTCCTATAGAGTTGCTGTGCGTCAGAACTGAGTCAACGGCAGTGAGTCTCTGCTTGAACATATGAAATATTCAGCTGACTCCATAGAGGTCTTGGCTTCACATCTGATCGCCAAATGCTGCTCCGGCTCCTCCCCCAGGGAGCCCAAGAGAGTGCCAGCCGCCTTGCTTCTCTGCATACACGCTCCTCCTGCGTCACTTCCCAGGAGACCTGCCGCCAGCTCTCCCGTTGGTCTTGCCCCACACCATGAAGGCTCACACTCTCCGGCATCACACTTCCTGCCAAGGGCAATTGGCACCTTTTTTGGAATTATTTGATGACATTAGGCTTCTCCCACGTTGGACCCAAGGTCCTGTTGGCCAGTGCTTACCATGATCATGCTAGCTCTCACACAGTGTTGGACACACACTAGACGTCAGGTAAACATTGACTGGGTGCATGCATGATCCAGGTGGTCAGCTTGACTAGCAAACAAAATGGGAAATCCCTGGAACATCCAGCAATCCCTCCTAATTTTGCCTAATGCCAGGAACAAAGTGCTGTGGCCATGGCAAGAACACAGACCCACGAAGAGAAGAACGGCATTCTCTAAATCCACTGAAACCCGCCGTAGGCCAGCCAGCACTGGCCGACACGCACACCTGGACAATCGAACGGGGCTGAGGTGTGTTCCAAATTCTTTCAGACTTGGGTGGATTCAAATCCGGCTCTCCCAAGTATCTGCTCTTTCGCCTCCAAGAAATGACTTACCTTCTCTGAGCCTCAGTCTTCTCAGCTGTAAAGGAGGACTTCTTCGTAAGGTTCCAGGAAAGGTCCAGTGAGAACCCACAAAGGCGGTTTACCACAGTGGGAAGGAGTCCTGGTGATGCAATGGTTAATCATCCGGAGGTCAGGGGTTTGAATCCACCAGCAATTCCCCAGGGTTGGGGGGAAGCCCTAGGGAAGCCCTAGGGAGCTCTTCACATAAAAATTCCGGCCTGGGAAAGCAGCTGGGGCTGTGCTACCCTGTCCTATAGGATCAGGGCGAGTCAGAATTGACTCAACACCACCCAGCCACCACACAGTGTGTTCACAAAGTGTTAACTCTTTTTCAATCCCATCCATTATGTCCTGACACACTCTGGCGACCCGGCGGCCAGCAGGAAGCACTAAGTCTTCAACAAAGGCATCCCTCTGACACTCGGATACCACCCGTTCATCCTGTCTGGCCCTTGCTGCTTCGGTTTTGATAATCGTGCAATTAAGCACGGAGCATCTGGGGCGGAATGTCACAGAGACATCACTAGGGACAGGAGGTGTAAGACCCCAGCCAGGGGGTCACTGAGCAGCCCAGGCAGAGTGAGGAGGGGCGCTCTTGGGAGATCCAGTCCTTAGGTCAGGAGGGCCCTTCCCTATACTTGGACGGTCTCAGTCAGCCCACGGGGCCCCACAGAGTCCTCCGTCCTGATAACAGACCTCCCGGCCTTCACGGGCCTCCATTTCTGGGACAATGTGACAGTTAAAACCAGATCTCATCCCTATCGACGCGAACACAGCAAGCCTGAGCGTAGCAAGATTAGTAAACTTCAAAAGGTTAAGCGGGCCTGATAAGCCATGGGTAGGGGTGGGAATATTTATTTAAAAGCTTACACGGCCTGGAATATTCCATCTGAGCCGGCTGACTCCCCCACCTTCCTTCCCCTTGACCTTTCTTTGACCCTCTCTCTCCGCTCTTGAAGCTTCTTGCTGGGGGTCCGCTGCATTCCCAAACAGCCTGCCATTTTGCTGCCCCGCTAAGGTTCCAGGGACACACATCCCTCTCCTCAGGGTCCCTTGAGGGTTTAAAAGGGGAGATCAACATTTACATTGGTAAAATACACTCAGCTGTGGGGAGGACTTAATCTTTTTTACAACCAGCAGCTGTGCAGTGGCTTCATTCGCTCCCCCACTCCGGCCCCTCCCACCACCACCACCACACTTCCCTCCCGCTTCTTGGAAATAGCTGTCCCTGGAGAATGCGAAGACCCATGACTGCAACATCGCAACCCGCTTGTCAAACTGAAATCACGCTTGTGCCTCCGTGGGATTGGGGCACCCAGGAAAGGAGAGCGAGGAGGGGTCGTGGAAGATGCCTTGCGGGCAGGATTGTTCTTATTAGCTGCACTTCCTTGGGCGCACTCATGGCAAGCCCCGTGGTTAGCAGCATGAAGTACTGCCTGACCGTGCACCAGCTTCCAGCTCCTTGGGGATCAAGCCTTTGTAATCCTCTAGGTTTTCATTGGCTGATTACCTGCTGTGGGCTTCTTCCTAGCCTGTCTCACAATAAAAGCTCTGCTCATGAACCTCATGAGGAGCAGTGGCTGGTTTTGAACAAGGGCCTCCCCACAAGGAAGGCAGGAACTCTACCTCTGGGCCTGGCCTGGAATAAGGAGCAGGCTCTTCTTTCCTGAAATGCCTCCCTGAAGCAACTAAGCTAACTTCTGGTTGCCGGTTCTGGGTGCTGATTTCCAAAAACAAGCGGCAAGTAGAGCGAGGATCAAACGCCCGCAGGCCTGCCTGTGCAGCAGCGCAGGGCCAACTGCACCTCACCGAAAGCTGGGAGAAGAGGGTGCAAAGACAAGGGGAGGGACTAGTTTGCTTTAAAACCATTTCCCCCCTTAAATCCTAAAATCACTCAGAGGCCTGCTTTAAATGCACTTTAGGGGAAATGAACCCTACCATGGCAGAAACAAATTTTCTTTTACAGAGCTTAGAGGTTTTGATTGAGAGCCCCAAACCAAAACCGTAACCTAGTCTCTGTAGCCAAGACTGTGTCCCAATCACAGCCCCCCTTGTATGCTTGTATAGTTCCACTTGCCGCCATGATACATCGATCTGCCACCGATCCCGCCCTTGTGACTCTGCCTTGTACTTTCATGTCGAGCATCTGTCACTCTGGGAGGCCAGTGCGGCCCTCAGCCTATGTTCTCCCTCATGCAAATGAATTGTCTTTGCCCTGTTTCTCTTCAAACCAAACTCACAGCCATGAAGTGGATGCTGACTCGTAGCAAACCTGTAGAACAGAACAGACCTGCCCTCAGGGGGTTCTGAGGCCATAACACTGCCCAGGGGCAGAGAGCCTCATCTTTCTCCCCAGGAGCAGCTGGCAGTTTCCAACAGCTGACCTTGCAGTTTGCAGCCCAACAAACAACCCACTAAGCCACCAGGGCTACTTGTGGCCTGTTAAAGACTTAATCAATGTTTTCCATAAAGTATGTTTGAAACCCCGAGTCTCTTTTGTCCCTTACCACAGAGGTTAAAGAGATGAGGGTGTGATATCATTTGCAGTGCAAATTATAACAGCTAAACTCTCATGGCCTACATGTTTCAGCATGAATAAACCTCCACAATATGAAGTTGAAATAAGCCGGGCACACGAACCACACACGCTGTGCATGTAAAGTTTAAAAAGCATGTAACACTTCGCTATATACTATTTATGGGTAAGTACATATGTTTATGGGTATGCACATGTGTTAAAGTATAAAAAGACACAAACCCTGATACGTATCAAGTTCAAGCATCCACGGTACCTGTTGTATTTATTTAAAATGATGTGAGAGATGGCAACAACAAAGATTTGAGATGCTGTTGGGAGTGCCGAGTGTTCTTCCCATTGCTTAAAACCCTCTCTGTACGTTTAAAACATTTTATCGGTAGAGTCGAATACAAGCACCTCAGCCAAGAAGCTTCTGTCGGAAGGCAGTGTGGGACCTGCAGCCCCCACCATTCATTGAGGGCTCACCACATTCAAGAGGCACAGCCCTAACCGGGCCTTGGTGAGGAGCACTGGGCCAGAGGACTCCCTTTTCCAAGATTCTTGTGAAATCATTTCACCCAGATGACTGGGGGTGGGGGGTGGAGGCGGAAATCAAGCATAGGGTATCTAAAAGCTTCCCTTCGGAATTCTTCAGAGGAAATGGAATTTAACAAGCCTCCTTCAGACTAAACATGGATGCTTGCAAGCCTGACCTTTAATTGCCAATTCCTCTACTGGGAATAATGACATCTGGCTCAGCTCCCAGCTCTGATACAAGCCAGCTATGTAATCTGGGACCAGATCACTGGCCTCACTGGGCCTCAGTTGCCTCATCAGAATCTAGAGGAACTCCAGGGTCTGAGCTTCAAGAGTGCATGGTTTTGTGAATAAGCAACAGCTACTACCTACCAACCATAATGTATTTCAAAGGTGCTGGTCACCTTCTACCCTGCCTTAGCCCCAGTCCCAACCCCATGCCCTCTCTCTCTCCCCCTCATCAGGCTTCCAAAACTCAAACTCCCACCATCAGACTAGTCTTTCAGATTCAAAGGCACATTAAAAATGAAAGTGACAGCCGGTATCATAATAGCACCTTAGCCCAGGCGACACACATTATTATGTCTTTTAAGTCCACACAGCCACATTTAACACAGATAAGAAAACTGAGGCTTAGAAAGCTTAAGTGATTTGTTCAAGATAACCCAGTTCTTAAGTGGGCAATTTAGACTTCAAGGTCAAATCTTCACCATTCAAGTGTAGACCCTTTCCAAGACAATGCAATTTCTCCCTGGATTAGCCTTTGCATGGACAGAGTCCCAAAAGAGAAAAGAAAAACAAAACGTCACTGCTGTCTTGTGGAAGCAATGATTCATAGACCCGCCCCTGTGAGTTTCAGGGAAAGCTGAGCAACTGGTGGTTTCAAACTGCTGACCTGTCCAATCAGAGCCCAATTCATAACCACTATGCTACCAGGGCTCCTTCCCAAAAGATAGCAAGAAGAAAAGAGCAGAGAAGAAAAAGGTTAAGAAGGATGATCCTGGAGCAGGGTCTGTACCCTAAGAGAAGCTAAACGGAGAGTGAAAAGATTGACCAAGATGTTTCCTTACTTTGACAACTAGCACAAGGCAGCTCCTTTCACAGCCCTATGGGTTTTGATATTAATATTTAAATTTAATATGAAGACTGACATGAGGTGACAAAAAGCTACCAAGGTGTGCAACGCAATCTTTGCACGCAAACTATGGCTTCTTCTCTGAATGCTGTCTCTCCAGCCACCTAGACGGAGGAGGATGACCCCTAGAAAGCTGGGCTCAGGGCTTCAAAGCATAGCCCCAGTCATGAGGGAAAAAAACAAATAAAGCATTCTCAGAAGTGAATAAAATCGTTTCGGAAATAGAGAATGGGAGGAGTACTATTTCTAGATTAATGCATTACTTTAGCTATGTTATTTTACATAGAGATCAATACCTATCTTAATGTTACCATTTGACTTTGTTACCTACATCCTTTTTTTTTTTTTAAGTGGGGTATTTTTTATTGAAGAATAGCTGAGTTAATATATATATATATTTTCAATTCTTTCTTTTTTTAAATCATTTTATTGGGAGCTCATACAATTCTTATCACAATCCATCCATCCATCCATTCTGTCAAGCACATTTTTACATTTGTTGCCATCATCCTTCTCAAAACATTTACTTTCTACTTGAGCCCTTAATATCAGCTCCTCATTTTCCCCCTCCCTCCCCACTCCCCACTCCTTCATGAACCCTTAATAATTTATAAATTATTATTATTTTGTCATATCTTACACTGTCTGACGTCTCCCTTCACCCACTTTTCTGTTGTCCACCCCCCACCTACATTCTTAGGTGTATAAAGAATTTTCAAACTGGCCCAGACACTTTTTGCACCTGAATTGTCTTTTATTCAAGTACAGATGATACTTAGTAGTTCAACATAATGGGAGTTCAAGTTAAAAGAAAAAGAGACAAAGCCATAACAAATGAGTCATACAGAGCCTTGGAGGGGCGGGGAGGCCAGAGACAGACAGCCTGAGCAGGGTGGAGGCGGACACTGTAAAGTAAAGCAAGAGCCCATTTGCTGTATGTAGCACCCATGTGAGACCAGCACAGTGTCTGCGATTTCAAGCTCCTGTTTCAGCTTTCCCGGGGGGACTCCCCTTGGGAACTCATCCCACAAAACGACCTTGTTCTACCAGTCTTGAGGAGAGGGGCTGGCTCTAAATCAAATCACTTCTCTCCCAAGTCGGAATCCATGATAACCTGCAGAGATCATTGTGTTGTGTTTTGTTTTTTAACTCGTGTCCCCGAAAGTTTAAGGAGGATGCGTCTAATAACCACAATGTGCTGCAGAAGTCAGAAAAGGGGTCAGGGGGGCTTACCTCTCCGGATCCTGACTTCCTTCCTATACAGCATTGTAGAATTCTTGAGCAAGAAGAAGTCCTAGAGATTACTAGAAAACACTTCTGGCTCACTGTCAAGTAAAAGGACAATATCCCATTACACACTTTTATTTTTCTTTTGTTTGCAGTTTTATTGGCATATAATTCACACATGATATAATTCAATAGTTCAATCTTTTTAGGAAGAGTCGTACAATCACCACCACAATCAATTTCATAAACATTTTTCTTATAAAAGACATTTTCTAAGGAACTACAAAAAATCTAAGCATTTAATGTGGTGAAAAAATATATTATCTGAATTTTACAACAAAAACTAAATATGTATATATGGGAATCAAGTAAATAAATAAAGACATTTTCCTTTAGAATCCCAGAAAAACAAATCCTGTTTCTATTGGTGCTAAAAAGAAGTTAAGTTTAAAGCTTATTACTGATGGATTTTTTTAATGGAAGCTTTTAGCTTTCATTTATGAAGAAACAGACATATTTTCTGGATTGGGACTTGCAAAATATTTCATTGTGGGACCTACACATGGACCAAGATGCCGTCATTGGAACAGAACAAGCTAATAAATACTACGTAGTTTAAAATCAGAAAAGGAATACACCAGGGCGTACCTTTCACCATAATTACTCAAGCTGTATGTCTGAGAAGCTGGACTACCTGGAGAAGAATGGGAGAAAGATGGCTGTATTAGGAGTGGGTACAAACTCTGCTTGCTGGAAGCTATACGGACTTGAAACACTGACTGATAAAGATCAAAGGCGCTAGCTCTCAGTATAGACTGTAGCTCTACATAAATAAAACAAAAATCTTCACAACTGGACTACTTCGCAACACCATGTGAAAGAGAGAAAACACTGGAGTTGTTGAGGGGTTTATTTTACTGTGTTCCACAACCAAGGCCCATGAAAGGAGCTGTCAAAAGCCCAAATGACTTATTGCATTGGGCAAATGCCTTGCTAAAGACCTCTGGAGAGTGTTAAAAAGCCAAGACATCACCTTGGGGATCGAAGTGAGTCTGAGCAAAGTTGTAGTATTTTCAATTGTCTGCAATGCATGCAAAAGCTAGACCAGGAATAAAGAAGACTGACAAAAAATTGAAACCTTTGGTTATATTAGCGCTTATATTCTGAGCCCCTGGTATGCAGAAGTCTATGGATGAACAGTACAAGTCCAAAATCTCTATGCAGAGTCCCCACATGCACTTAGCCTCCATTGAATTCCTTCTTACCCTTGACTGGGGAGGCGAATAACCTTGTCCTTCCATGAGTGCACTGGAAAGTGGATTACCTCCATTCCTTCCATCTGACTCAGGGAGGGGCTGTCTTCCTTACGGGGTTGTCTGGATCAGTTCTTGGTGGAAATCACTAGTGGGGTCGCATTGTCATGAGTCATGTTCTCTGAGTCATGTCCTGACTGCCTTGGTAGGAAGGCCCCGGATCAATTTTATAAGCTCTTCTACCATAATGTATGTGTTCTAATCATGGTCCCACTCCCATTTCTATCATCCTACCTTAACTGCGATATATTAATCTGCCACCAGTCATGAATTGTGTGCCATGTCTTACTAAGAAGTAGCCGTGTAACTGTAAATCCTTGGTTGTCTTTGCCTTTGTTCTATTTAAGACATAATAAATGTTCTCCTTAATTGTATTTGATATTTGGGGGTCTCTTTTGTACCCTAAAACATGATTTATGGTATAGTGATGAATTTTGAATATAGCATGGTCTTCCAGAAATCTGTGTTGGACGAAGCAGAGCCTGGATGTTGCTTGGAAACAAGCATGGTGAACTTCATCTCACTGATGTTGGACGTGTGATTAGGAAGCACCGGTCTCTGGAGAAGGGTGTCACACTTCTAGAGAGCCTGGGGAAAAGAAGGCCCTCAGTGAGATGGATGGACAGGGTTGGCCGCGCTGGGCTCATATCTAGCACTGATTGTCAGGATGGCAAGGACTGAGCAGGCTCCGTTCTATGGTACGTGGGGTCGCTATGACTTGGAACCAACTAGACCGCCTTGAATACCAGACACATCTTTACATTTCTCTGGCATGACCCTTCTCCACAAGAGACATTTGCAGGCTCCTTCCCGACTTCATGGAATATGCAACTGGTCACCATGCATGTGTTTGTATACATTCTAAAGACATGAATGTATTTCTTAGCAGTACATCATTTAGAAGGGAAGAGCAGTCAATACCAAAAACTCAACCATGCAAGAATCAGGTCCCCTGCAATCAAGTGGGGATTGTGTTATCCTTAGCTGCAAATTTTCTCTCAGTGTGGCTATGTTTAAAACCACAAATCTATTCATAGATTCTAAAAAAATTCTTTGCATGTGGTTTTCAGATTTAAAGAATTTCTAATTTTGCTCTCTAAGTCAATAATGTGTGTGTGTGTGTGTGTGTGTGTGTGTGTGGATTTTTCCCATGATCAAAACTTCTTTCATGCAGCTTTCTACTAAAAACAGGGCAGCAAAAAGCGAAGACAGACTGACAAACCACTAATGCAAAATTCCGGAGGCAAAGACAAGAAACCAAAGGCCCTTCAAACTTGTTTCAATATTCTAGATAAAATTCCCTAACTCTGACTAATCCCTATGGGCAATACTCAAAGAAATAAGCATACCTGGAGACCTAGAAGGACTCATCTACAACAGCAACAACAACAACGAAGCTGCTAGGTCCTGAGGCTCCTGATGAGGCTTTGGCTCTGGCCTTGGGAACCCTCACACGCTTATAAAGGAGTCTTCACTGTAAAAGTCTGGCTGACGAATGTTATGCTAATGTGGCAATGTTTTTTTTCTCTGACCTGTTAAGCAACATGAATAGAAATGATGAAAATGGACCAGTGAGACTGATTAGTCTAACTAACCTACTTAGTTAGTTAGTGCTATGAACACAGACAACCCACCAACGAATGACTTGGACGCGCAGAAATTCACTTTCTCACAGTTGAAAAAGTAGAAGTCCAAATTCAGAGCGCTGGCTCCCGGCGAAGGCTTCCTCTGTCTTTCAGCTCTGAAAGAAGGAGGTTCCTCCAGGTTCCCTCCTGGTTACTGAGAGATCTCTTCTGTCTTGCGGTCTCTCTTCCCCCCTCTCAGCTTCTTGCGTGTTTGTTTAATCTCGTTTATATCTCAAGAGACTGACTCAAGACACATCCTATAGGAATTCTGTCTCATTCGTGCGGATTCCTTCCCAGACGGGAACAGAGGTTAGGATTCACAACGTATATTTGAGGAGGGACACAGTTCAATCCAGAATACCTGTTGTGGCAGAACATGCTTGTTTCTCCTCTTCTGGGCTAGCCAAATAAATCCCAACCACTTCCATTTTGCCGTGCTCCTGAGGAAGGGACTAGTCCTGCTCTTTTCTGTCATGCTCTAGGTTCTCTAACCATCAGGTGAGCTCCTTTTGGAAAGCTGTACTGTACACAAATGCCTTTGGAACATTGAAAAGTGTGTGTTTCGTTTTGTTTCAGCTTTGGGAGTTGGATAGGTAGTTTTCATTGCTAGATAGAGAAGGGGTGGCATGGGGTGGCCTGGGTGAGGAATGATGCTTCCAAATGAGATTGATGAACATTTTCAAATCATATTATTATTTTATACACTGTGTAATCATTATTCTTTAATAGTGTTACATGTTCAATGGATGTATATATGGATTGTGATAAGTTGTACAAACCCCCAATAAAATGACTTTTTAAAATAGTGTTAATTTTCTTCATAGTTTGATCTCAGCTCACATCTTGGAGTAGGAAAGGGAAATTAAAAATCATGGACTTGGAGTCAGGTAGATCTTTGCTCAAATCTCCATTCTGCCAGAGATTCACTAAGGGTAATAGGATTCCAGGTTAAAATGAGGAAAATTTTGAAAAAGATCTAGCAATCCAGTGGGCACACAATAAACATTCAGTAGACAGGGTTTGAAAGTATTCATATTCTTTCTTTCTTTTCATAGTCACCAGAATAGCTAAACGTTAAAATTCCAACAAGTGTTAGCAAGGATGTAGAGCAGAAGTTCTCAACCTTCCTCATGCCGCGACCTTTTCATACAGTTCTCATGTTGCCGTGACCCCCCAACCATAAAATTATTTTCGTTGCTACTTCATAACTGTAATTTTGCTACTGCTATGTACCATGCAACCCCTGTGAAAGGGTCATTCAACCCCCAAAGGGGTTGCAACCCACAGGTTGAGAATTGCTGATGAAAAGCAATAGGAACTCCCACATCTTGTTAGAGGGAATCTGTAGATGACTTGACACTCAGCCCAAAGGAGACAGGAATTTCTATGCTCTCTCTCCTTGATTCTGAGCCAGCCCTGTGCCTACTCTGACTAATGGCATGTGGCAGAAATGATGCTGTACAAGTGTCTAGGTCCAAGACTTAACATATTGACAACTTTTATTGCCTGACGCTTGTACCAGATGCACTTAGAACTCCGCATTGCCATGTAAGAAGTCAGACTACTGAGAAATCAATATGCTGGGAGAAGCTCAAGCCATAGCGGCAGCCCCCCGGGAGGATGAGCTACCCCATGGAGGAAAAAAATGCAAAGAGCATGAAAACACAGGCATGTACCAGGGAGTTAGCTTAGCAACGGACCCCCCACCTCTGAGCTCGGCAGCAGCAGCTTATACCACATAAATGACTGGTTGTCCAGCTAAATTCTTGACCCACAAAATCACGAGCAAAATCAAATTACCTTGACATATTAAATTTGGGATTGTTCACTATGCAGTGCTAAGTAGCTGTAAAGAATAAAGTAGATATTAATCCTATTAGAAAGCCACTTTATTTCTTAAAGTTGAATATGCACATCCCGCTGTCCCGCTGGTTCTGCTCCTAGAGACTCTTTTGTACAGGTGCCCACCAAACGGGAACGGTGGAAAATGGCTTTGAGGGAGCCAGAGCTGATCTCCTCCGGCTTCCCGAATGCCACGAGGCAGGGATCAGACACGCCACTCTGCTCCTTCCTTCCTTCCCTAGTCTGACACCAAGCCCATTCTACACCTGCCCTGGGTTCAAGCCTTTGTTGCAATGGCCGCACAGAGCTCAGACAATACTCATGATCCAGGAGGTTTGTTAGGGTAGGATCAGTGAAAGGTAAAGACACCGTTCTTGGTGCACAGCAGCCAAGTTCCTCAGCCTACTCTGGGGACCAGGGAGCCTGACTGTCACTCTGCCTTACATAATCCCTGTGCCTCTGCTCTTGGCCTCCACCTCTTGAGACAGATCTGGAATGTGCTCTTCTTCTGAGGGTCCGGGGATTTCTCTCTGTGTCAGAGATGGTTCTTCTACACAGATGAATGGCTCTGAGATGTGGCGTTTGCCTTTCAGCAGACCAGACCCCTAAAGAAACAAAGGGTATGACTTGCTTCACAGCCTCCACTGAGGCCAGGACTCTATCACACCTAAATCCCGTCCATTAATTTAGCAGAGAACTCCCTCTAAAATGGGATTATAGCCATAGCCATAGGGTCTAAAATGGTAATACCGCACATAAGGAATTGCAGCTAGAAGGGCCATACTGACTATCCCTCTGGAATAACATCAATGATAGCCACAAAGTATATAATAGAAGATAAAGGCGGAAGCGGCTCCAATATCCAGTAACATGGAAAACCATACAGGAGAGAAAATGAATGAACTACAGTTGTACACACCCACCTAGATGACTCTCCAGAAGAAAACGCATAGTATTGAGGGACTAAGGCATGTAACAGAAGAAAATATAGCATATCATTCTCCTTATACAGAAGTCAAGGGCAAGCACTACTTTGTGTAGTCGCTGGTACATATGCTCATTAGTCAGAGGCTGGCAGGGGGTGAAGAGGTGACAATGGAAGGAATCTGGCAGAACACAAAGGACAGGTGGTGACACACTCTCTGCACAGCCCTCTGGAGCACAGAGGAAGGTGAAGGGCAGAAGAAAACGCATTTCCTTATCAATGGCAGAGACCCAGAGACATAGGAGTTAATTATAGGGGAGGAAGGAGACAGAGACAGGATGTTAATACAACCCCACAATGACTGAATAAAACTCTTGAATTGGGGATCTGAGGCAAGAGCACAGTAGGAAGCCTGGAGTGCAGGCGATCTGGGGTGCACATACCTGAAAAGAGGAGGGTCCACTCCAGAAGGCCAGCCTACAGCAGAAGACCTGCCAGAGAGCCAGCCTATGATGGAAGGTCTGCCAGGAGCAGAATATAAGGTCCAGTTTTATGTTTTGCCAGACCTCTTATTTTTAAAATCATTTTATTGGGAGCACGTACAACTCTTATCGCAACCCATACAACCTTCCATTGTTTCAAGCACATTTGTACATGTTGCCATCATCATTTTCAAAATATTTTCTTTCTACTTGAGCCCTTGGTATCAGCTCCTCATTTTTCCCCTCCCTCTTGATAATGTATATATATTTTTTCATGTCTTACACTGACCGATGTCTCCCTTCACCCACTTTCCTATTGTCTGTCTCTCAGGGAGGGAGTTATAGATAGATCATTGTGATCGGTTCCCCTTTTCTCCTCCCACCTTACCCTTACCCTCCTGGTATCACTACTCTCATTATTAATCCTGAGGGGTTTATCTGTCCTGGATTCCCCATGCTTCCAGCTCTTATCTGTACCTGCGTACATGCTCTGGTCTAGCCGGATTTATAAGGTAGAATTGGGGTCATGATAGTGGAGGTGTGTGTGTGTGGTGAGGAAGCATTAAAGAACTAGAGGAAAGGTGTATGTTTCAATGGTGCTATACTGCACACTGACTGGCTCATCTTTGCCAGACCTTTTAGATTAAGGGCCCTTTGAATTTCTTTTCTGAAGTATCCCCCTTCAATAAACGTACTCTTTCTGTTCAAACCTTTTCTCTGACTCTTGTCTGAATTTTGTCTCTCACCTGAAATCTTTCTTGTGAGTGGAAAAAGGTTGAATCTCTGAGCCTCCTCCCATCAACATACATATGTTTTATAGATAGATAGATAGATGGTTGATAGATAGATAGATAGATAGATAGATAGATAGATAGATAGATAGATAGATATAGATAGATAGTAAAAGAATGAATAATATAGCATTCAGAATAGTGATTTGATCCTGGAGAGGGCAATAGATATGATTGGGGAGGCAGTCCCAGGAGTTTCAAAGATATTAATGCTGTTCTGTTTCACAAGTGGTAGGCCTTTATTTCACTATTATCCTTTAAACTAGTCATCAGCCAACTATTCCTGTAAAGTATACACTTTAGGTCTTGCAGGCTACATCTAGTCTTCTTTGGGTCTGTTTGACGCTCTTTAAAAATATGAAAAGTCTTCCTTTTTTATTTATCTTTTGTATTTCATTTACCTTATCATACAAGTCAATAGTTTAATCCTATCAAGAAGGGTGGTGCAATCATCATCACAATCAACTCTGGAACCTTCTCTCCCTTCTTGGACCCATTGGTGTTGACTCCCCAACTCCGTGCCCCAAGGCAATCATCAATCCAGCCATAATTCCACCCATCCTGGTTTCCCTACACAGATAAGTACACAAAACAAGGCAAACCACACACAGGAACCCAGCAACAAAGACCATCTAAGTCAGGTAAAGATCTTAACCTATGAGAAAGCAGAGAATATTGAAAATGTAGAATAAATTCACATTGGGTCCAGAGGGAGATCAAATTACAAGGGGTTACATTCCAGTCTAAGTACAGCTGCAAAAATCTACTTCACATTGCTATTGTCTGAGATTAAGCTGTTAATATTCTCCGCCTATGTGCATTGGGGATCCACGGAGGGACCCTGCAAAGGGGTCTGGGGCATCCACGCTCATCCAAAGCTTTCCGAAACCAGTAAAAACCAGCTCAACTCACCAGTCTTAAAACAGAAAACAGGCTGTAGCCAGTTCCTGCTTTAAATGGTTTGTATATGTCACAAAGCTTTTTTATATGTGCATGATGTATTCCTTCCCGCCTCCAAAAAATAAATCAAAAGGAAAAAATGATCTGAAACATTGACAGGGAACATATATGTTCTTCTTAAGCCCCATGCACTGAACCCCATGTCTGTTGGCAGCCCCCAGGCTCACGGTTTCCATCTAAAAGAGAAAGCCCTCTTTTTTTTTTCTTTTTCTGCTTCTGAAGGGGAAAAGGAAATGAAATTCTCAGACACTCTTGTCAATTTCAGACTTTTTGACAGATTCCAAACGCCAAAGTCAAAACAGGAGTAGAATTTCAGGCTGCTGCTTGGGCAGAAGGGTGGGAACCATCATAGGTCAAATTCCAATGTGGCAAAAATAATAACGACCATGGATTGCTATCACGTAGTGAGCGTTCCCTGACCATTTAAAGCTAACCTTTGCTGAACCTGAGTATATACCAGGCCCTGGTCTCCCAGCAGTGGCTATTCGTTAGGGTGTTAACTGCAAGGTCAGCAATTCGAAACTATCAGCTGCTTCCATGGAAGAAAGACGGGGCTTTCAACTCCTGTTAAGTTATAGTCGCACAAACTCCCAGGGACAGTTCGACCTGTCCTGTAGGGCTGCCCGGAGCCAGAAGTGTCTTGATGGCAGAGTCTGGTTTTGGGTCTCCCAGTAGTCCTGAAATGTCATTGTAGTTCCTCCCACAAGCTGACCCCAGCAGGGATAACTACCCCATTTTTGCCATAGTGCAAACAGAGGCACCGAGCGAGGACGTGGCTTGCCCAGGGTCACAAAGCTAGGATGCTGTGGGGCTGGTATCCACCCCCAGGCAGTTGGACCAGAGCCCCCACTCATAACTGTGGAAAGAGCTAGTCCCACTCTTGCGATTATTAAACCCACTTGTCTTCACACCAGAAGTGAAATAGTAGTTTTATCCCCAATCTACACATAAAGAATGTGTGATTACTGCTGGCCCCGGCCCAAGAAGCTTGACTGAAAGCTTGGCTGGAAGCTGGGGCTGGTGCGGGAGCCGCTCGCGCTGGTCACACTCTGCTTCAGCTTGTTGAGGGACGTCTTACAAGTCTCAGCTTGTCAGAGGTGGAAGAAGAGCTGCTGAAAAATTAAAATTAAAATAAAAAACAACAACAGGTAGAGAACACAGACTTTCATCCACACGTCTTCTCAGGGATGGGCTGCGGCCCTTCCTAGTGCCCCGTGAAACTATGACAGTCGGTTCTCCCAGGAAGCAAGTGTGGGCTGTCAAAGAAGGGGACCGAGTGTGAGGGTGATTGCTGGGATAAGGAGACGATCTTAGCAGCTCTGGAGTGGGGAAGTGATCGGATTTAATTCGGAGCAAACCAGAATGTAAACTGCTCGTTACCATTTATCCCACAAGCATATGAAAGTATATCTATCCACTATGTGCCCAGGAGATGCTGGGACACAGCAGCGAACAAAACTACAGCCCACCCCACCCCCCATCCCCAAAGTGTTTGCAACGTCTCCCTTGAGCACTCCGTGGACTGGGTCTTATAAAGAACCAAACTAGAAGGATGCCACTGCTTAGAGGCAAGAAAACAGCGAGGCTGCTGGCAAAAGCCCTGCCCCCCTTCCCCCCTGCAACAGCTGCGGCAGGAAGCAGAGCCACTGGGCTCGGCTTGGAGGAACTCGTTCCAAGGGAATGCTCTCGGCACGAGTTGACAACAGTGTCCTTTTCTCCAGAGACATGGGGTGCGCGTGGAGTGAGCAGAGGGAGGAAGGAAGGTGGTTGTCGGGAAAACAGACCCTCGGAGGTGCAGGCGCAGGCCCTCGATGAGTCAGAACTTTCCCCTGGTACCTGGAGCTCAGGTTACAGCCGAAGAGCCCATCTGCTCTGAATCACGACTTCTTTCCTTCTTCTATGACCAGGCTGGGCGAATCTGAAAATTACAATGATCAGAGAGAAAATGAAGCCTTTCCCTCTTGCTGCAGGGATATTGGGGGGCACGGGGAGCAAAAGGAGAAATGCTGTGCAAAAGATTTTGCAGGAGGATTCCCATGCAATTCGTCCAGGGCCTCCTGTCGGCCGTCCTTTATTTCTACAGTGAGGGAATGGGGGTGTAAACCTCAAAGAAGGCTCTGATGAAGGGCCAGTCGTGGAACCAGCGGGCCCAACAGCTAACCGGTAGACAAGTCCCCGGGAGGAGGTATGACAAAAGGCATGGGAGCTGCTGGTTTGTAAATACTGGTATATTTTACACTCTGAAGCTAATCTTGGAGCCAGCTGCTGGCTGCGAGCTGCGAGCTCCTCCTCTCTCCAGCTGCTCTACACAGCACAAAAACTAAACCTCGCTCAATTTGGCACAACCAAAGTGATAAAAAAAAAAATCTACTCTGTCTCCGACTGCCAGCAGAAATTACCCCCAAGAGAATAGCCCAAGCGGCTCCAGAAACCCTCTCTACAGACCATGCCCGTTTGAACATACCCCTGTTTTGAAACAAGCCCCTTATTCCAGACCTGCCCACCATTCAGGTCATAGGTACAGCCATCCAAGCAGACTACACAATGGTTCTTGGCAGAGAGAAAGGCACTATACAACAGTCAGTGGCCACCAAGCTTTAACTATCAGAATCGCTTGTGGGAGTTTATAAAGACATACATAGTGAACAAGCATCCCCAAGGATGGAGATCAGGAATATGTATTTTTTAGGGCTTCCCAAGTTCAAATGAAAAGAGAGGAAAATCAAAGGGCATTAGTGGCCCCTTCTGATACCCCTGGGAGTCAGTTTCTCAAGGATCTAGCAGCCCAAAAGATCAGAAGCTATTCACAATCAGGATTGAATGAGCAACAAGGCTTTACCCTATTGGTCCCTACATTTTACAGGCAAATACTGTTATAGATACAATCCTGCAATTATGGTGATCTATGAGTAGTCACATGCATAGGCACATAGGCTGAACAGGTGTGGAGGGGTAGGAGTATACCCACAAATATATATGTATGCATATGTGTATATATGTGTATATAGTGTATATATGTATGCATATATGTGTGTATATGTGTATATAGTCAACAGGATATATGTGTATGAAAATACACCCATAACATAACCAAATACCTGGAGGAAACGAGACCATAGACTCAAGGGCCACTGAGGTAAACTGGTATAGCATCATTTATAAAGATAACATTCTACATTCTATTTTCTTGATTTCCAAATGTGGTCTTAAAAGCTCACAAACAGCCATTTAAGGTGCAAATATTGGTCTCACTCCATCACAAAGACAGAAGAGTGATGATATCAAGACACTTGGAAACAACTAATCTAGTGCACTAATGGACCACATGAACATCAGTCTCCTCCACCCTGAGACCAGAAGAACTAGATGGTGCTTGGCTACCACTGCCAATTTCTCTGAAAAGAGTCACATTGGAAGACCGTTCATAGAATGCAAGGGAACTGTGGGGCAGAGCTCAAAATTGTAAAACAAATCAGTCTTGTTGGTCAGATAGAGACTGGTGGGACCCCCACGACTATGACCCTTAATCACCCTTCAGGTCTAGTTCTAAACTCACTTTCTTGTTGGAATATCAACCATTTCAGATCAAAAGGGCAGCGTTTACCCACGGACAGGGAGTTGGGAAAGAAGGAATAACGGGAACAAGCACCACGAGAGGGACCGGGGTAAGTGATGCTATTCTGAGGGACTGAGATGGGTGAGTTTAAACAAAATGAGTAGACATTATTGGATGTAAAACGAATGGTCTGTTTTCTAAACCTTCACCTAAATCACAATCAAAAGGTTGTTTGTTTCTTTTTAAAGGAAAACGATGACTCTGTAAGATTGGAAATATAGATCAAGTAATAAGATTACTGGAGACTGTTTAGATGGGAACATAGATAAAGCACATACACACCTAAGACGGATCCCAACCATCTGAACATCCCCCAAACCAGCGGTTCTCAACTTGTGGGTCACAACCCCTTTGGGGGTCAAACGAACCTTTCACAGGGGTCACCTGATTCATAACA
>NW_022103915.1:47503905-47506241 GCF_000313985.2 Echinops telfairi
CTCCTCAGGCAGCATGAGGCCCAGTAAGATAAACGAAGGGCAGAAAATGATAGCAAGCTTTCTAAAATAGAGAGAGAGAAACCAACCAACACACAAATGTGCACCTGATTAAGATTAACTCAAATTCCCCTGCTCCCTTGAGTAGAAAGACGAAGACAGTTCTATGTAAGATGTAATGAAGAAGAGGTACCTGGACTCCCTAAGACCTAGGAGTCGTGGCAGTGCTGTGGGTTAAGTGTTGGGCTGCTAACCACAAGGCAGGTGGTTCAAACCCACCAGCCGCTCCTTGAGAGAAAACTGCTCCCGTAACAATTTACAGCCTGGGAAACTCGTGTACAGGGTCAGTAGGCATTGGCATTCCTCACCAGCAGTGGGTTGGGTTTGGCTGGTGTTAGCTAAGGCCTAGGAAGAAAGAAACCGGAGAAGATGAGAAAATAAACCAGAGGGTCAAAAAACTAGCTACCCGGAAGTAATATAAATAGGATGATACATTCATTCAACAAATTTTACTCAGCATTTTCTTTCATCCATAAATTCCTCATTAGAGAGACTCCAAATGATGCGCCCTCCCAAGCGTGGTCTATTCCCTGGCATACATCAGCAATGCCGTCAGCCCCTGCTCTTTCCTGGTCCTTTGTCCCAACCACGCTTATGCCTGTTGCTATGTTCTCGCTCATTCCCCAGGAAACGCTCTCCCCTCCCTTCAGCAACTCAGATTCCAGCCATTCTCCAGAGTGGGGGTGAGCTGCCTCTCCCTTGAGAACCCGGCCAAACACGTAACAACACTGTGTGACGTCTCGTTGAACTTACAGCGCTTCCTACACAAACACTTGATATTGTTCCTTTTGAGTCGTTCTCTTATTATTTGACTTCCGGTTGGACCGGAACAATGATGCATCCAGGAGAGTTGATTAATTAGGTGGTACCTTGATTTAGAATTAGAATGAGAGGCTCATTTCCCCCATAAAAAAATTGCATGTTATTTGTGCGAGTTCTACTGCGTTCACAGTCAGTTAGTCTTCTGCTGTGTACGACATTACAACCTTCTATGGGGAATGTATTTTTAGTTTCCATCCACCAATTTACAAGTAATTTTTTAGAACAAAACTTTGCAAATTGGATATTGCTTCTGCGAGGCAACAGAGAAAAGCCTGATTCAAGAGGTGGCAAACCAGAGTGACTAGTGCCTCGGAAGAAAATGGCAAGATAGGTTGCTTTTCCTTCTTCTTCTAATTTGCAATTAAAACACAAACTTCTGGCCTTCTTGCTTCTTCATATAATCGCATTTGGTTGTGAGAATTTTTGCCTCCTACACTGACTCTTAATGGTTTATTTGCAATCCCATTAAGTTTCTTTTTGTTAGCTAAGTCAGCACCAGGAAGATTATTCTGTTAAACAGTAACATGTCACAGAAAAAGAAGAAGTAGCAACATGGGCACAAGACGCCTCATGAAACACGTGATGACCTTTCCTGAGAAGACAACAGTGGGCTGACCAAACGTGACCCCCCTTTCGAGTTTCCCTCAATCCTCCAACAAGCCTCTCGACTAATGTGGATCCTGGAAATTTCCACAAGCGCCTTGCCAGCACCTGCAAACTTGCCATCAGGAAGACTCTTTTTATGCCTGGCCCTTTGCTTGCACCATGTTTTCCATTGTTGCTTGTAACTGAATCTAGACCTTTCTGTAAACACTCCTGGGTTCGTGGCACTCGGCAGAAAGTTTGAATGAGGTTCGAATAAGCGTAGGCCACGCTCTGAGCTGCGGATAAACACGTTTATTCACAATGGCTGTGTGTCTGCTAAGGTCTTCATTATAATATTACAGGCTCTCTTATATTTAGTTCATGAGAGGCCAGGTTTTTTTACCCCTTCAGACATGGTATGTGCCTGAACATAAAGGAGACAGTAGCTTCCACTTGTTCAGCTCCAACAGTGACATTCGTCATTTAATGGACTTGCTTCACAGAGCGAAACAAAGGACACCTGATACGAGTGAAGAGACACTGGAGCAGGTCGTGTGTGGCTGGAGTCCCAAGTCTTGGTGGCCTCCAGCTGCCAACGGCAAAGACTGTGGCCCCTGTGCCCAACCTTTGTGCCCTGTGTGCCCTGTGCTCAAGTCTTGAGCTATCAAAGCATCCGGGGTTAATAGGAGCCTCTTTTTCACCAGCTAGCACGAGGCCCCTATTGCTTCTAGTACAGTAATAGCAAGCTGCTCAGAGGGACCTTTACCACGGCAGCCTTCCAGGGCAGATTCATAGCCTAGCTTCTCCCCTTCCCAGATATATAACTGTGGGCGAGTTACTTGATTTTCCTAGTGCTGCTACGACCATCAGTG
>NW_022103915.1:47506972-47516934 GCF_000313985.2 Echinops telfairi
TTCAGAGCACACAGGTCAGTCCAGAACACAGAGCCTTTGTTTCCTCCTTCCTAAGCCACGAGGAATCGATCCCAATGATCGATGTACAACCCCTACCCCTGGGGGTGATGAACAACAGAAACATGGGTGATGGGAGACAGCAGAGGGTGTAAGATATGAAAATAATAATAATTTATAATATATCAAGGGTTCATGAGGAGGGGAAGATGGGGGCGGGGGGAGAAGAGCTGACACCAAAGGCTCAAGCAGAAAGAAAATGTTTTGAAAAGGATGATGACAACATAGATACAAATGTGCTTGATATGATGGATGGATGCATTGTTATAATGTAAGAGCCCCCAATCAAATGTTTGATTAAAATAAAACAAAACCATAGGTACCTTATAAGACTGGTGAGGATCGGGAACAAAATGTACAGGAATTGTTTGTGAAAAAATACAATTTACTCTTCACACTTTCACCCAAATCACAATGAAAGTTAAAATGCTGTATATACTCGAGTATAAGCCAACCCAAATATCAGCCAAGGCACCTAGTTTTACCACAAAACTGCATAAAAATATGCTGGAAAACCCGGCTTATCCACGAGGATATGCGGTAAGTAAATTAGGCTGGTGAGGCTCGGGCCTGAAAGGTGGAGGGGCTAGGAGGAGAGAAGGGAGAGTGCCACGGCCTGGCTGAGGGTTGGATGAGGCTGTTGGGCTCCAGCTCAAGAAAAAGAGTTAATTCCCGTTTCCCATTTGCCAGATCACACAGCTTTTCAGCCTCCGCCTGCCTTAAAGGCTAACAAAACATACACAGAAGCACCAACATTTATTACTTTCTCAGGCCAACGATTTTATTTCCTTTCTGCCCTGAGTATGTTCACATATACTGCAGAACAAGTCTCCAATAAGTGAGAAAAGAATACTGTCCAAATTGATGACTCTCTTGGCTAGTTGTTTTTCTCTGGCTTCCCCATTAGCTGCCAGAAGAAATAAACACAAGGAAGGAGGGTGGGAGGAAGAGGCCTACAAGCAGTCTTTGACCTGGTTTAAGGAGGATCGCAGACTAGACCATGCAAAGTCCATTAAAGCTTACAGCTGGAGAGGCCACCAGTTACATTTGAGATCTTCTCTCTCCTCACAGGACTGCACCTAACCCATTTGCAATCAATGGGTGCTCCATCCTAGGGTGCCTGGGCAGTAGAAGTCAGCAACCCTATTTCTCCTACTAATTGGAATTTCTCTCCAACCCAGCAAATCCAGATTTCGATTCAGCTATGTAATGACATGCCTTCGTTTCAAATTTTCCCGGGTCACTGAAAAGATGTCTCTAGTGTAAGTTAGGCACAACACAAAGAGAAAAGCAAGAGAGTCCATTTCTTAGGTTGAGATGAGAAGATAGAGACTCTCGGTCACTGGCCCATGGAATTTGACAAAGGGAGAGGAAGTGATGCTGAGATTGGCGTTTGTCAGGAGAGACCTTAAGCAGAAAGGAACGAAAAATATTCCACCTACCAAAAATGAGATCTCCATAGGTCTACCTATTTTTCTTACTCGGTAATAAAATTTCTAACCATCCCATAAGCAGAAATAAAACAATACTACAACGTGTCCCCTGGCAGACTGTGAAGACAGTAGCCTTGAGAGTCTCAGAAGTTTTGCAGACAGACAGCATGTAATAGATCAGTGAAAGGCCCTGTGTGTGGAAAGTAGGAAGCTTAACTCTATGTTGAGGGTACCTTGTGGTGCTTGTACATAGGTAAATATATTTATATATGACGGTGGGGAAATAGATCTATGTACATATATTTATAGGTTTAGTATGAAGGTAGCAGATGGACATTGGGACACTACTCAAATACTTCCTCAACACAAGAAAACTTTGTTCTATTAACCTGGAATTCCAGGAGGCTCACCTTCCTGACACAATTGCTGAAGACAAAGCGGGTGCATAAGCAAATGTGGGGAAGAAAGCTGATGGTGCCCGGCTATCAAAAGATATAGCATCTGGGGTCTTAAAAGGCTTGAAGATAAACAAGCAGCCATCCAGCTGAAAAGCAACAAAGCCCACATGGAAGAAGCACACCAGCCTGATCATGAGGTGTCAATAGGATCAGGTATCAGGTATCAAAGACCCAAAACAAAAAATCATATCATTGTGAATGAAGGAGAGTGAAAAGTGGAGACCCAAAGCCCATGTGTAGGCAACTGGACATCCCCTTACAGAAAGGTGGTGGGGACTGAGATGAGCCAGTCAGGGTGCAGTAAAGCACCGATGAAACATATAACGTTCCTCCAGTTCAGTGGTTCTCAACTTTTCTAATGCCACGACCCATTAATACAGTTCCTCATGTTGTGGTGACCCCCCCAACCATAAAATTATTTTTGTTGCTACTTTATAACTGTAATTTTGCTACTGTTATGAATCAGGTGACCCCTGTGAAAGATTCGTTCAACCCCCAAAGGGGTCGCGACCTATAGGTTGAGAACCGCTGCTCTAGGTCTTTAATGTTTCTTTCCCTGCCCCCACGATCATGACTCCAATTCTACCTTACAAATCTGGCTAGACCAAAGCATGCACAAGGGTACAGATAAGAGCTGGAAACACAGGGAATCCAGGACAGATAACCCCCCTAAGGACCAATATTAAGAGTAGCCATAACAGGAGGGGAAGGGGTAGGTGGAGGGAGATAGGTGGAACCAATCACAGTGATCAATCTATAACCCCCTCCCAGGGCTGTGGACAACAGAAAAGTGGGTGAAGGGAGACATCGGTCAGTGTAAGACATGAAAAAATAATGATAACTTATAAATTATCAAGGGTTCATGAAGGAGGTAGGGTGGGGGAGGAAGGGGAAAAATGAAAAGCTGATACCAATGGCCCAAGTAGAAAGAAAATGTTTTGGAAGTGATGATGGCAACAAATGTACAAATGTGCTTGACACAATGGATGAAGGGATGGATTGTGATAAGAATTGTAAGAGCCCCCAATTAAAAGATTTAAAAAAAAAGAGTAGCTTGTGGCAATTACACTGCCAGAGATCCTACCCTCTGATCTGTTCCATTTCACAATTCCAATGCTCATTTCTTAAGAACTGTTCTGGTGGAAGCTGTACTGAACCGTTACCATCCAAAACCAGTACTACAGTCCCCAGGTTACTACGGACTTCCAGCTTACAGATACCTTGCAATTGCCTTCCGTGTGATGTACATTTGCCCTCTCTTTGAAACTGCTGCCCCAACCCCTACTCACAAGAAAGTCTTCATCGCCTTCACTTGTTGTGCGTGCAGCTTTAAACCAATAACAAGGCAACGGCCTCGTCCTGCACTGAAGCCCAACGAACAACCCTGTGCACGTGTCCCATGGACCCACCTACAAATCCACTAACACCCACAGTTCTGCAAGACAGTGCCTTTAGTCCAAAGGTCAACAAGATTCTGACTTGTTTAAACATTCACCGTCAGACAAGGACTCTTTGAAAGCCTTGCCAAATTCTCCATATTGTTTTATTTGCCCCACTACAACAGCCCACTGAGCATGGTCCTGGATCATCTACAGTTATTACGAGATCTTGGAAAAACATATCTGTTGCAAGTCCTAGGAAGAGTTAAATAGGACGTGGTCTCAAATCTAAAATATAACTCCCAGAAAACCAATTTTATAATTATTTTATAAAATTGACTATTTGTATAGTCTTTTATGTTTTCTCTATATCAGCATTTCATATATATATGTATATATATATGAGAAATACTTACCCATGCGTGCCAAGAGATACAAGGTTAAGAGTAAAACAGCAGGAGACAATCAAATAGTTATCAACAAGCAGGATGAATAAATTATTGGTAATGTATCAACAAAATGGAATATTATTCCCACCAAAAAATAAACAAAGCCACTGCCATCGAGTCGATTTCAACTCATAGTAAACCTATACAGGGTTTCTGTGGTTGTAAGTCTTTATGGGAACCAACAGCCTCAACTTTCTCCCAAGAAACAGCTGGTCAATTTGAACCACCAAACTTGTGATCATCAGTCAACACTTACTTAGCAGTGCCATCAGGCCTCCTGGAATATTACATAGCGATGAAAAATTATATTCAACAACACAGATACATTTTAGTATCATAATGGTGACTGAAAAGGAAAAATGCCAAAGGACTTCAGATAGAATTATATTCTTCCTATAAAGTTTATAAATAAGAAGAATTAAATAACATGTTGCCATAAAATGCCTCCCTCAAAATCAAGTGAAAGGAAAATGCCCCTAAAGGGGAAGAAAATAGATTAAGGGTCTATCAATTGACTTCTGAAAATCAGCCATGCAAACCCTTTGAATCACAATGGCTTAATGTACAATTAAAGATGAGGATGGTGCAGGACTAGACAGAGTTTCATCTCACTGTGCATGGTCTCTCCGTGAGTCAGAGGTGAACTTGAAGGCTGATAATGTAACAAGTTGGGCTGGTGTAAGTTGATGTTCTCTTCTGACTGGAGGAAATCAATATTTTTATCCAATCCAAAAAAAGGTGACTTAACAAAATACAGAAATTATTGAGTAATATCATGACTATCACATGACGCTAAAGTTTTGCTAAAGATCATTCAATAGTGGTTGTAGCAATACATTGACTGAGGGGTGCCAGAAATTCAACCTGGACTCAGAAGAGGATGTGGATCCAGGGATATCATCGCTCATGTCAGATGGATCTTGGCTCAAAGCAGAGACTACCAGAAAGATGTTTGCTTGTGTTTTGTTGACTATGCAAAGGCACCCCACTGTGCAGGTCCTAACACACTGAAGACAGCATTGAGAAGAATGGGAATTCTTAAAGCATTTATTTTGTTCATGCAGAAACTGTACATGGACCGAGGGGCAAATGTTCTAAGAGAATCAGGGACGACTACATGGTTTAAAGACGTGTGTCAGGGTTGTATCCTATCATCATACTTATTGAATCTCTCTGCTGAGCAAATAATCCAAGAAGCTGGACTATACTCCAGACAACACAACCCGGCTTGCTTAAGGCAAGGAACACTTGAAATACTTACTGATGAAGATTAAGGATTGTAGCCTTCAATGTGGATTGCAAATCAATATAGAAAAAAACCAAGATCCTCACAACGGAACCAATAGTCAGCATCACCCCAAATGGAGGAAAGAGTAAGATGGCCAGTGATTTCTTTGTGCTTGGGTCCACAGTCAATGCTCACGGAGACAGCAGTCGGGAGATCAAAAGATGCCTTGCATTGGGTAAGTTTGCTGCAGGAGACCTCTTCTAAGTGTTGAAGAGGATGCATGTGCCTTTGAATACTAAGGCCCAAGCCATGGTATTTTCAATAGTCTCAAATGCATGTGAAAGTTGGACACAGAATGAGACAGACCGAAGAAGAATCAATGTATTTGAATTATGGTGCTGGTGAAGAAGATCAAAAGTCTCATGGGCTGTGAAAACAAACAAATCTCTCTTGGAAGATATATAGCCACAAGATTCCTTAGAAATGAGGATGGCAACATTTTATCTCACAGACTTTAGACATGTGAGCAACCAGTCCCTGGAGCAGGCATCATGCTTGGTGAAGTGTGAAAAAGAGGACGATCCTCAACAAGATGGATTGAGACAAGGACTGTAACAGTGGGCTCCAACATAAGAACAATTGTGAGGGTGGCACTGGACAGGGAGGGGTTAAGTTCTGTTGCCCAGAAGGTTGCTATGAGTTGGAACTGATTCAATGGCACCTCACAATGCTGATTGTGCTTTAGTTCTCCCATGGGTGATGGTTTCACAGGAGCTAATAGTGTGATTTATTTTTTTAAAGGGGCATGCCTGGACAAAGGATGTTAATATGAAAGATACATAAATAAACAGACTACAGATGCGTCCACAATTACTCACTGATCCTTTGTGTTGAGTATAAATCTAACAGTAACATCTTTGTAGAAGTAAGAGAGGGGTTAAAACTCTCTGTAGGTGGCTTCCCTCGGTTCCTCTTCGTAGCGTGGTCAGGACTCATTCTTTGCAATAAAACCAAGCTGTCCTTCGGAGTAACATTTCGCATGGAGGAAAAACAGGATGTCCCAGTGGCTCATGATCTCTCCTTCGGCTGCAATTTTATCCATGATGATTGTGTCCACCTCCAACATAACAAGAGAAGAACATCGGCCATTATTCATCACTATCGTGTTTACTTTGCTGGTCTTGGGCAAGGCAGGAAGCATTTTTGACAGAAAGAACTAGATCACTGTTCAAGACACTTCAGCCTGCTTGCTGACTGCAGCAAATAGCCTTGGCTTTTGCATCTCCCTCGGAGCCCTTGTGGCTACCCAAGGTCCAAGAAGGTATGTTCTGTGGTTTGCCCGGTCGGCAGAACCCAGCAGAGGAAGAGCAGGGTGGGCTGACCCGAAAGGAAAGAGGGTGGTGAGCTATGACGTTCTCCCAAGTCTAACGAAAGGATGCCAAGTTTCAGGCAGCCCTGTGAACCCAGGGCCTCCCTTCGGCCCACGCCCATCCCAAAGGTTAGCAAATGTTTGCATGCTTAGGACTGAACCGAGGGAGATGGTGCTCAAGGAATCGCTTTGTTTCAGTACACATCTCAAATCATTCCAAGGAAACCAGAATGGTCATGACTAAAAAGTAATGAATGGCCTGACTTAGGACTGTTGAGTCTGTTGTCTGCTGTGTGACAAATGACCTAGTGAACGATTTCTTGTACCATTTTAGTGCCAAGTTTAGGAATGCTTGCATGTTTCCCCCTTGACACTGAATGTAATTAGCCCCTGCCTTTCAAAAGCCTCTTTTCTGTTCAGAAACCTCAGCTAGTCTCTCAATCCCACGTGACTACCATGGGCTTGGTGAGCCATCCTGGTTAAGAGTGGCCAACGGTGACACTCACCATGCCAGAGCAAAGAGGCCCTGTCAGGAGAGTGAGCTGCCCGGGAGCGTGGGATTAGCAAGAGACAGGCATTGATGCAGGCTACCTCATCCCGAGAACTCCGGTCTCTGCTCTCGGTTCAGCTGCTGAACAAGACCTGTCCTGTGTGCTTCTTGCCCATAAAGATGCTGGGAGCATGAAGAGCTGGTGGGGCTAAGAAGTTCTTGGACAAAAGCTCCATCATGCGATGACAACGGCCTCCTAAAATTCCATTTACAAACTCTGGATGACCCAGCAGCCTGGGTGTGAACGACGTAACTCCTGATTATTTATTTTGTGTAGAACACATTTGAGACGTCAAGCTTCAGTTGGTGCCAAATGCAGCAAATCAGAGCCTTCTTTCCCAAGCAGCCTCACTGCATGAAAAGTTCTGTAGCAGTCTTCCTGAGTCTCTTTGAAGGGATCCATTCATACGCACCGCGGCCCACGGGTCATGTCCTCTTCGGGTCCTGTCTTCTTCAAAATATCCATATGACTCTGAGACATCCCTGCTATTTGCCACCATCCCTTCTCCAGGAAATACGGTAATTGCCCTACAAGACAGTCCCTCTGCAAAAAAAAAAAAAATGAAAAGAAACAACAAAGACATAGTTCCAACAAGATCACTAACTCTGACCCTTGCCAAATAAAGGACTTTGATGTTGCTGAATCAGCCTCAAAAACGGGAGGGATCTCTTCACTTTGCCAGGGGCTTGCAGAAATCCACTGGTGAGACCAGCTCGAGGCAGCAGTGTGCTGGGCATGAAGGATAAGGGTCCCTGGCACAGGCTTGGGTGTGTTTGCACAAGGCTGGTTCTAGTATGTGATTGCCTGGTCCCCACTCCCTCCACTCTCACCCCATCTCTGTGGAACTGCTTTCATGTACTCTGTTCTCTCTACAGCAGTTTGGTTCCCTGCCTACTCTCGTCCCCAACAAGACCCATTCCCTCCTTAAAGACATCTAGTGCACCTACCATACAAGACCCTCGTCATTGCTTAGCTCAAACCACGACCGCTCCCAAAGACAAAGAAAACAGAATGTCCCGGCTGAGGGCCTTGGGAGTCGACAGTAAGCCGCTCCTGCCATGGAGTCTATTTGAACCCATGATGCCCTGCAGGCTAGAGCTGGCCCGGTGAGTTTCCGAGGCTTGTAAATCTTTCCGGAGCAGGACCCATCTTTATCCCTCAGAGCAGATAGTGGGTTCAAATTGGTACCCTTGTAATCAGCAGCCCAACCTATAACCCACTGTGCCACCGTGAAGGCGTATCTCAAACCAGCACCCAAAGGAGGCCCTGGGGAACTTCAGCCAGGGTGTCCTATCACGCTTCCTTCTCCCCAGAAGGGCCCAAATCAGACCAACCCCAGGCTCGTTGGAGTCAATTCTCACTCAGTGACAACGTCAAATGTGTCAAGGTAGAATGGCACTTCATAGATTATGACTTTTTAGAAGTGTGGACGGTCAGTCCTTTCTTCCACTGTGCTGCTGGGTGAATCTGAACCACCCAGCGGTAGGTGCATAGGTGAGCACAAGTCCTTTCTGCCACCCCAGGACCTTTGTCCTAACTCAAGCTATCTCCCCTCAAATCTGACAGGCATGGAGAAGATCATTTGAGGGGATCATCTGCTGTTCTGTAAAACAAAAGATTGATGGCCTGGAATTTTCTGCTTCTTCACCACCCACAGAGCGTGCTTGCCCAAAGCTTCTTAAGCAACCAGCAGTGGAATGTGACTGGAAAGGAGCAAATTAACCAAGACTCGTAGGGACCTGTCTGAGTAATGGATCAACCTGTTACCCCCAAATACATCAGACTGGTCCGATCAATACCATAACCAAAGCTGCAAACCACTGTAGTACCGATGATTTTTTCTGAGCGTGGATGTCTAAGAGCCAATTTCTGTTTTCTCTTTTTTTTTTAATTCTTGCTGAATGTCTCATGATTACCACTGCGGGGTTTTTTGTGGGTGGTTTTTGTTTTGTTTTTGTACTTAAACATAAATCAGCCACCCTGGATGTTCATCACAAACTCAGCTCCTCAGTAGTCTCCAGTTCACAGGCGTACTGGCTGCCTCACACCATTGTGCAACTAAAACTAAATGCATTGGTCCACCCCCTTCACCCTCCCCTGAGTGTGGAGAAAATGAGGATCTCATTCTTATGCTTGGATGTCTCCCATAAGCAATTCCATATATTTCCTTCAAGTTTAAATGGCACAGTGGGTATTAAATAGAATCGCTTCTAAAATTTACACACCAATTTCTTAACTCTCTGTCAGAACCAGGATTGGGTCTGTTAGCCTTGAGATTAGCAGATGAGACTCAGAACCAGGACTGGGTCTGTTAGCCTTGAGATTATCAGATGAGACTCGATCTTGATATATGAATGCCCTAGAGAAAGTGGGCCATTTGCCTGGCCTTAGAGGCTGGAGAAGCATTTCAGCCTAGGATTTGAAGGCAGTGGTATAACGCTGTAAAGTAGCCTGCCCTTCCTCTGTGCACGTTAAGACCGTATCGCTCAATGGATTCTTTTTGAAAATATACAGTCTCCCTGTCTGGCACAACACAGACAAGGGGAAATATAGCTTATTTATTTCTGTCCCTGTAAAGCCTTTATTTCCTTTCCTGAAAATACCCAATGGCTTACCAGCTGTGACCCAGTGTCTGATGTGTGTGTATCTTTCAATTGCTTGTTGGTGGTATTGAGAATGGAAACATCCCTAAATCCACCTCACAGGAAACCAGCCCCTAGCTGCTAATATTAGATTACATTCTAATTATTTATTCTATATCCCCATTCACACCTTTGTTCCAACACCAACAGCCCGGCCTTTTCCACAGAATACTAATGCTGCCGTGTGTCCATACTCAGAGCTGCGTCCGTGCGTCTCCCTGGGCAGAGACCAATTACAGGACCAGGCGGAAATCCACACTGTCGCCATTAGCATGGCTCTTCCTATGGAGGTCGCAAAAGTCATTTCCCAGTTGTCTTGCATGAATAGCCCCTTTACCACTTATCCATATGGATGAAGGCCCAAACGACCCACTTTATGCAAATTGGGGAAGTCCA
>NW_022103915.1:47517499-47519774 GCF_000313985.2 Echinops telfairi
AATGTGTGTTTCTTGAGTATGGGGGTGGGGTGGGGGTGGGGCTTCCTGCCATCAGAGGTTTAACCTCAGTTCAGGGTAGAGCCTGATAAAAGCCCATTACATGCTGGGTTTTGCGGTCTGTAATGTAAACACTCTGGCCTAGAATGAGGAGAGACTGAAGCAGTTTCTATCTAACCAGGAGGTTGAGCTCACAATCCACCATCACCCCCCCAGCCCCCCATTCACAAGGGAGTTCAATGGGAATTTTCTATGGCAAAAGCAGCTGTCTGTTGAACTCCTATATATAGGAGGGGGCTTCAAAATGTTCGTGGGAAAAAGGAATTTAAAGATCAAGGGATTCTCCACAATTCTGAAGCCCCCTCATCTATCCCAAGCCTTCTTTTAAGCACTTTGAAACATTCTTGCTAATAATTAGGAGGCAAGCCCATAAGGCAAAACCAAACCCCAAACAAACCCACAGCCATCCAGTTGACTACAACTCAGACACCCTAAATACAGGGTTTCTGAGGTTGCAAATTTTCAGTGGAGCAGACAATCTCCTCTTTCTCCCTCTGACTGGCTGGTGGGTTTGAACCCCCAATCTTTTACCTAGTCATCTAACACTTACCTGACGACTCCTTGGTAAGGCAGGTCAGCCACTCACTCACTGCCATCGAGCCTATTTTGACTCACAGGGCAGAGTTGAACTGCCTCTGAGGGTTTCCAAGACTGCACATCTTTATGGGAGCAGAAAGCCTCATCTTTCTCCTTTGGAGCAACTGGTGGTTTCAAACAGTTGTCCTCATGGTTAGCAGCCCAAAGCATAACCCACTACACCACCATGGCTCCTTCATAAGGCAGGGGACGCTATTCAAAAGAAAAGGTTGTCTCAGAGAGATTACGGAACTTGCCTAGAGTTACAAGACAGGTAAGTGGCAGAGACAGGATTTGAGCCAAACCTGTGGGACACTGAAGCCATTTATGCTCTTTCCGGAACCCCAATAAACATTGTTCCACAACAGTCCCTGTGTGCTGTGCTCTCTGGAATTACAGGGCTAATAGACACTAATCAAGCCAAAAGTTAAAAGGGTGCAATGTTAAGGTTACTCCTTTCAGTAAAATGGAAAATCATGTATAGAATTGCAGCTGCTAAAGCACTTAGCCGTCAGCATAGGCATCTGCTGCCCTAGCTCTGAGGCTCATCAAAGGCAACAATCCAGAAACTTAAGCTCAAGTACCTCTGTCTCCAGCATTAACATTCACTGCCATCCGACCAATCTCAGCTCAGAGTGACCCGATAGGACAGAGTAGAACTGGCGCCATGGGTTTCTAAGACTGTAACACTTTATGAGAGTGAAGGAGTCTCATTTTGCTCCATTTGAGCGGCTGGTGGGTTTGAACAGCTGAGCTTGTGTCAATGGTAAGCATAACCCACTATACTACCAAGGCTCCTTAGCAGCAACAGGGAACAGGGTAAAATACACTTCCAAGAGTTTTCAGTGGAGCAAGACAGGTGGGGAAACTGGAGACCTGGGTTCTACCCTTCAATCAGCTACTAAGTAACCTCAAATTGCTAAGCAAGTGGCTCGGCCTGGCTAGTCTCAGTTTCTCCCCTGTAAAAGAAAGGGATTTGGCTCTCGGGTATCTAAGCCCTGCCCGCCCCATCTGGGCTTACAGCTCAGAACTGATACCAGTTCCCCTCATGACATGCTGCTGATAAAAAAGTAGAGATTCAGAAAAGTCAGGCATCCTTTACTCAACGTTTCCCCAGAGTGGGGGATGAATGTCCTTCTATCTCCTGAACTTCCACCCCCTCCTACATGAGGATGCCAGGGGAAGCCACCTTGGCCATAGCACACCCGTTCCCACCCGGGATGTAGGACGGGGTGCTATGATAGAGGTCCCACCCGCCTGATTAACAATCGACTCACCCTGTCATCTTAACACCCCCAAAAGGGTCTGGTGTTGAGAGCCAGCGCTTCTGCTGCCTGTTCACTCCCACCTCAACACAGCCCTCCAGTCTCTGCTCTGGCCGCCTGCCCCGCACTCGTTCCAAAGCCAACCCAGGCTGTCCCTCTGTACAAAGATGTCCTGGGGTGAAAATCAAAACACAGGCTTACCAGGTTCCACGAGGACGGTTCCGTTTTGGAAGGCAGCCTTATGCTACACCCCTTCGGCTTGGCTGTCTCCCCGCACCTCCCACACACCTACCACCCTGCCAACCGGAAGAGACCTGGGCGCCTCCCATCCAAGGTGTCAGCAGTTCACATTGGAAGAGCTCATTGCCCCTTGCCTA
>NW_022103915.1:47521596-47522862 GCF_000313985.2 Echinops telfairi
GCATAATTGAATGTCTACCAATTCTTTTTGGTACACTGATTCTGCGTAATCCTTCCACCTTCTTTAGATGCTTTCTACATGTATTACCTCACGTTAACAAGCCCCCCGCCCCCCTAGCCTTATAATTTCTATTCACAGCACCACTCGTCTCCAATTCATCCAGGATTAATTTGTGCTGTCTCACAATTCTCAGCCCCTAAATCCTATAGATTCAACTTCCCAGGAGTCTCTCACATTCTTTCCCTTCCTGCTACCACCAGCATAGTTTAAATACCTGGTGAATCTTTCATCTGGCCCCTCTTTTCTACTCCCAGGGCCACAGCTGCAAACGTTTCCTGGTGTCTCCCTATCTCTGTTTCCTCCCAACTCCCATCCCTTCAAAGCCCTTTCCCAGATAAATCTTCCAAAGGTGAGTCAGAAAACTCCTGAAAATGTTGAGTTTCTAATTGTCTAAATAATGAAATCCAAATTCCTTATCTGATTGTTTAAGAATCTCCAAACCAGGGCTGGAACTGACTTTTCAAGCCTTAAACTCCACATCTATTTTACTTACGCCTCATTAGGCAATCACTAAGCTAGATTGCTTCTAATACCTCAAATAGCCACCATGCTTACCTCCTGTCTCTTCTCAAAGGTCCTTTCTCTGAAACACCTTCAGCATCCTGTTTTACCAGACCAATCACAGAATGTCCACAAAACTATTCCTCATACTGGCTCATCAGGTGTGATCACTCTTTTCCCTCCTTTGAATACTCAGAATTTTTACTCTTTGGTAGACTATTTAAAAGGCAGGACAAAAAGAAAATACTAAAATACATATCAGAGGAGACTCAAAAACTTGCTGCTAAATGTAGAGTCGCTAAAGCAAATAGAAAAAAAACATGAGATAAAAGAGCCTGACGGAAATTTCAATAGGTGGCTCAAAGAGACAAGATCATTACATTGAAATGTACAAAGACGTGAACTCGGAAACCCAAAGAGAAGAACACACTCAGCATTCCCACGTGAAAGGCTAGAAGAAAAAAGGCAAAGTCTCAAGCCCTGCCATGGAAGGATTTTTTGGGGGGAGAAAAAATGAGGTAGAAAGCATCAAAAGAAGATGAAAGGAGTACACAGAATCACTGTACCAAAAAGAATTGGTAAAAAGTAAAAAAAGAATTGGTAGACATTCAATTATGCCAGGAGGTAGCATATGACCAAGAACATATGATGGTACTTAAGGAAGAAGTCTAAGCTTCACTGAAGACATGGGCAAAAATAAAAATT
>NW_022103915.1:47524497-47525814 GCF_000313985.2 Echinops telfairi
AAAAAAACAACACTCAATATGCTTACTCAGGAATTCCAGTATCAGATTTCAAATACCATTGTTGAGGGTATATTCTATTTCATAATTTCCAATTTGTATCAAAATTGATTCATGCAAACATTTTCCAAGGTTTGGTGACATTTATGGATTGTTTGAAATTCATATACTCAGCTCAGATTCCAAACATTTTTCATCTTGGACAGAATGGGCACTCAAGCACATCCTCTTGAAATTAAGGCATCCTGCATGGGGATGCCCTGCAGTCCACATGCAGCTGGAAGTATAGACTGTAAAAGACAACAAGAATCTAGAGCAGGATTCGTATGGATCAAAAGTTGAGAAACTGATGTGCAAATGGGACTTCATTTGCATTAGATAGCTATATAGTACTTGAAAGTTTATGATTCTGGGGAGCTCAGAGCAGTTTAGCAGTGGAAAATTAATGCAGTGTCTACTTGCCTATTCATAGAATTTCAGTAGCCAATTCTTCAGAAGCGATTCTTAATCTGGAAGCTCCATGGAGACCTGTTCACTTTGGGTGACCCTGCCAGTGTCACAGCTTCCCACATCACAGCCACACACAAGGCACCACAGTGCAACAAACTGACATCTAAGTCATTGCAGTGGGTAATCTGCTGCACAAGACATCTTTAAGGTGTTGAAAAGTAAGAAAATTACTTTGAGGACTGAAGTGCACTCCACCCAGGCCATGGTATTTTCAATCCCTTCCTATGGATGTGAAAGCCGGATATTGAATAAGGAAGACTGAAGGAGAATCACTGCATTTGAATCGTGGTGTTGGAGAAGAATATTGAAAGTATCGTGGACTGCCAAAAGAACCAATACATCTGTCTTGGAAGAAATATAGCCAGAATGCCCTTTACTGGCAAGAATGGTGAGACGTCATCTCACCTACTTTGGGCGGGTTATCAGGAGAGACCAGTCCCTGGAGAAGGACAGCATGCTTGGTAAAGGAGAGGGACAGTGAAATTGTGGAAGGCCCTCCACGAGATGACTGACAGGGTGGCTGCGACCATGGGCTCCAACATGAGAACCGCTGGGAGGCGGGCACAGGACCAGGCAGGGTGCATTCTGCCGTCCATCGGGTCACTCTGAGTCAAAGCCAACTTGACAGCACCGAACAACAAAGACAACATCCAGTTACCTGTAGCGTGTGAAGGTGAATGCCTACACCCTATTAACCACATAACAGTTCTTGACGTTTTTCTCTGAAGTTCCAAAGTCAGTGCGTTCACAAGCCTCCCATCAGCAAGGAAGTACAATCTTATGAATGTCTGGGGTCCAGGAAATTTGCTC
>NW_022103915.1:47527365-47529013 GCF_000313985.2 Echinops telfairi
ATCAGGGTGGCCAAGGTCAGGCAGGGTCTCCTACTGATGTGTCAGGGTCACTAGGAGCTGGAGTCGAGTGAAAAGCATCCAGGCACTCTACCCGTGGACATGTACACACAGGCCTCCACAAGTTCATGGACAATCCTGTTATCCTTTCATGTCATTGAAACGTTTTGAAGCTTCTAGTATATTTATATCTGTAACTACCTAGCTATATACATGAGGGGGCTTCAAAAGTTTAGGGAAAATGGACTTAAAAGATAATGGACTCTTTTCCCATGAACTTTTTGAAGCTCCCTTCATTGTATAATCATGGGCTAGCTCATTTAATCTTTAAGACAAGCTTATGCAGCAAGGATTGTTACTATCATCTCAGTGGGGCAACTGAGATTGCATAAGATCACTCCGCTATCAACTGATGGACCCAGAATTCAAACCAAAGCAGTTTGGCTCCAGAATCCATGCCGTGAGTCAGGGATGCTCAAATCGGACCCTCAGACTGTTGCCATTTTACAGACCATTAATAGTCAATAACAAAATTTGAGTGCATGTTTAGAAACTTCCATAGCAATTATAAATTGCCATAATATTTTTTATTCACAAAGAGTTGGCCCATGATAAACTGAAAAAAGAGAAAAATACTTATGTGTGTATAATCCTTTACCACAGAGTTTTAGAAATCTTATTTTGCTTTTAGTATAAGCACGGCAACTTAAATAAATACAAACCATGGCCTCTGTCCAATAACTCTTAAATTTCTATGAATAGTGTTATCTTGGCACACCCAAAATAGACTACTTTGGGACTCAATTCCAATATTTGAGAATAAAATCATCTGAGGTATTTTTCATTCTCATAGCTCCAGGTTATAATGGAATCCCAAGTTCCCAAATGAGCTTTAGAAATGCCAACATAATATGAGTTAAAGCCACACTGCACCAATGAGCTCATTGGCTTCTTCCCAGCGAAACGCTCCCTATGCAGACAGAGCACAGGCATCAAGGATGACAAATCCCAGTCAAAGGAGAAGTCACTGAAGACAATTACTAGGAAACCAGTGATACCAGAGTGGAAAGCGGGTCCACCAATAGAGCAGGATTCTCTGATAAAACACAGGAGCCAGTTGGGAGGGAGGGGGAAAATGACGACCTAATGCCGGGGGTTTAAGTGGAGAGGAAATGTTTTCAGAATGATGAGGGTAATGAATGTACAAATGCGCTTTACACAATTGATGTGTGTATGGATTGTGATAAGAGTTGTATGAGCCCCTAATAAAACGATTTAAAACAAAAAACAAAAAACACAGGAGCCAGTTGTCATGTGATCTGACACAGCTTTCCTTAGATGATCTACCCTGGGAAACGCACGTTCCACCTGCACCCTCGCCCAGTCACAGGATATACGCTGAGTGCAGCAAGCTAAGTCTCTCTTGAACAGACAACTCACAGAGGAGGGTTCATTGACCAATAAGCACATGAAAAAATGATTGACATCAAACAACAGTCAGATCAGGGAAATGCCAAATCAGACCAGAATGAGGTACCACGGCACACGCACTGGAACGGCTAAAATTAAAAAAAATGACAACAACCTGTGTTGGCCAGATGTGACAACTGACCTGTCAGGTATGAATGGTAGAAATGGGAAATGGCTCGAC
>NW_022103915.1:47529293-47531514 GCF_000313985.2 Echinops telfairi
ATGATGAGGGCAACGAATGTACAAATGTGCTTTACACAATTGATGTATGTATGGATTGTGATAAGAGTTGTATGAGCCCCTAAAAAATGATTTTTAACAAACCTTAACATATGCCTACCAGCGATTTTTCTCCTACATATTTACGGAAGAGAAACGAAAATAAACATTCACACAAAGACTTATACAAGCATCTCCTAGCCCCCAAATGGAAACAATCTAAACAGGAATAGGGAAATGAATAAACAAATGGTGGTATGTTTCTGTAAGGGAATCCAAGTCCGCGATGAAAATGAACACATTAGCGATGCGGTTATTGGTTTTGGGTGCCATCCGGTTGGTTCTGACTCAGTGGCCCGTGAACCACAGCGCTAGACCCCGCCGGGTCTGAGGTATCTTCACGCTTTCCTGACGTTAGAATTCATCGCTGCAGCTACTGTGTGAATCCAGCTGTTAAGGACCTTTCTCTTTTGCGCGGCCCCTCTACTTCACTAAGGTAAGGTCGTTCTGCAGGGATCCGTCTCTCCTGACAGCATGTCCACAGTAGGGGAGATGAAGTCTCACTATCCCGGCCTCTTAAGAACATTCTAGCTGTGCTTCTTCCAAGACAGATTTGTTCGTTCTTTTGACAGTGCGCAGTCCTTTCAATACTCTTTACCAGCACAGCAACTCAAACGCATTCTTCTTCAGTATTCCGTATGCAGCGGCGGACTTTCACACACGCACAGGAGACTACTGAAAATACCATGGCTCGGGTATTTTCTTCAGGGTACACCTTAGTCTTCAAAGGAAACTCCTGGCTGTTCAACACTTAAAGAGGCCTCGTGTAGCGATCTACCCAATGCAAACTACTGAGAGACACATAGGAAGGAAGGAAGCTGGATTCAAAAGAGTGCCTGGTATACCATCCCATTTACATGAAATTGTGAAACTGACTAAGCAAGTCCAGGCAAAAATTGTCTGTTGGGCGAGGAGGCCCAGGAGGATTACCCAGGAAGGGCTGAGGGAAGCTTCTGGGGAGATGGGAATGTTCTACCCCATGAGAGAGGAGCGAGGTACACATGTGTGTATACCCTCTAGTCAAAACCGCACAGGTAAGATGTGTGTATTTTGACGCACGTACATTTCACTTTAAAACTGTACAACGTCGTATCAATCAGGTGGAAGGTCAGGGGAGGGGACACAAGCAGAGATGAAGCCAAAATGCTGAATGAGGATAATTGTTGAGGTTGGATGGCAGGTACCTGGGGATCACGATGCTATTCTGTTCACTTAGTATGTCTGAAATATTCTAAGGAAACAATCTAAATAAATAAATGCATAAAGATAAGCCTCGTGACCAATTAGCCAATATCACGAGGCACTTTAGGTAGCAGCACATTTTATACAGGAATTTCCTCAGAAAACATTCATTTAGGAGTCAGAAAGTCAGTCCTTGTGAAATTGTAGCTCCCCTTGTTGCTCTTATGAGGCATCAGCAAGTCTGTTTCCCAGAAAAGTGGGTGGAGGGAGACAGCTGTCGGTGTAAGACATGAAAAAAAGAGTAATTTCTAAATGATCAAGGGTTCATGAGGGAAGGAGGAAATGAGCTGATACCAAGGGCTCAAGTAGAAAGAAAATGTTTTGAAAGTGATAATGGCAACACATGTACAAAGGTGCTTGACACAATGGATGAATGGATGGATGGATGGTGATAAGAGCTGTAAGAGCCCCCAATAAAATGATTTTCTTTTTAAATCTGTTTTCAATGCACAATGATCCCACGTCACAGGATGGAACTGTTCCCACGGGGGTTCCAGTCTGCCCTGTTTCCACAAGCAAATTGCCAGGTTTTTTGCTCGTGGAGCAGTTGGATGGATTCAAACCTCCAAACTCTCCATCCATTGCTTAACCAGTGGCACCACCAGAACTCTTCAGCTTCCTCGAAGAGCTGATTGTTCTACTGTCCATGCCAAGCATGGTTTTTAAACTAAGCTATTTATGTCAGATTCCAGTGTAGCAATGGTTTTCTGTATGTCACTTAGGAAGCATTAGGAAAAGCGCCAAAGCCCCACAAAAGAATGACTATGCTGTCGTACAGTATTGCCTGTAAATACGAGTGTACCTGCATGGTTTATCAAGAGTGAATGAAAACAGGAAAATGGAGACAGTGTTTCAAGTGAAAGTAGCACAAATTCCTTTCTAATCCCCATACTCAAATACACAGTGACTACCTTTGACGGGG
>NW_022103915.1:47531614-47553175 GCF_000313985.2 Echinops telfairi
AATGACGATTAGTTAACATATCAGTATATATAACAAAGGAGTAGCATCATGAGTATTTTGCATTTTCTTCATTATACTCATCTGAATTTCCCAATGTCCTATAAATCACCTTCAGAGAAGGGGAAGGAAAGAAAAAGGTAACCTGCAAGCGGAGTACGGTGCTACTTGTCACAAATCCAGTCCTCACCTAGCGTCATAGCAACAACAGCAAAGTGTCACTTTCTGTATTTCTGAACTTTCAGAGGAAGACCAAGGGTGCCCAGAAAATTACCCCTGGAGCAGATTGCCCAGTAAATCTCTTCTTTGCCCAACCGCTTTTGACGTGATTTTAAAATGCTTACTTTGCTTATGTAAGCATGGAAAAAACCTAGGATGGCAAGCCAACAATCATTTTCCATTCTTTTGCAAGCATCCTCTATTCTAAATCCCCTTGTGATTCTACCCCTCAAATGTTCCAACAAGGTGTTGTCTCGCAGCCAAGGCCCGTGGCAAGGGGACCTTGGTTGCTAGACCGCACCATCTGGGTTGAAGCTAAGTGGCAGGAGAGAAGCGCAAGCGACTCTGACTTCATTCTTCGCCCCAGAGTCTGTCTAAACATGAGGCTCTTAGGTGGCGAAACACTGTCTGGCCTTTTCTACGTCACCGACCAGAAGCCCCACCCCATGACAAACAGACACACTGCTATCGTCGCTCTCTGTGGAGCCTACTGTGGAGCACTGTGCTGAGAACTGTGGAATCACACATCTTTACTACAGCTTCTGCGCAGAATTGCCTGCCTTACCAAGCCCTCCCCTAGATTTCCATATAATGAACTCAAACTGAGTAAGACTCCAAATTTGATATTAAGCATTAATATTAAATTAACATTTATTTAAGATATTACTTATATTTAGCTTCTGGGTCATTTGCATTGGTTTTATTTGAGGGAGAGGATGGTAGCTGTGATTATTGTTGAGAGGGTAAGATATATGTTGTTTTCATATGAAAGACCAGTTGGCCTTCCAGGCCATGATGTAGAGGAGCTCAGTCCAGCATGGAAGCTGTTTGCCACATCTGGCTAGTGGGCATTGGAAGCTGGTTAGGTTGAATTGAAATGTGCTATAAGCATGAACCGGTCATCAAACGGACACCTAGTGCAAAAGAGGAAAAAAAGAATGTAAGTCTCGCATTGATAATTTTTATGTTGACTGTACACTAAAATGACAGTATTTATATTGGGTTAAATAAAATATATTATTAAATGAAATGTCATCTGTTTCTATTTTTTTTAATGTAATTACTAGAACATTTCAAATAAGTACAATATGTGGTATGCATTGTATTTCTATTGGATAGTACTGGCTAAAAAAAAAAAAACTTATTAGTGTCTATTACGTAAATACCTGCAACTACTCAGCCTGGAGCATGCTTCTTATAAACGCCATGTGAGAGGCAGCTTTATCCCAAATAAACTGTTATAGTTCAGCAAGTCTCTCCTCCTGTCTTTCCATTAGGGATCCTATGTGACTTTGTTGTTTATTTTCTCTGTCCTGGGACACTTAGCAGACATGTTATGTCTCCTACACCTGGCCCATGAGCTGCCCATTGTTACCCCATGTTGTAGGTTACATTGTGTTCCAAGAAAAGATATGCTGAAGCCCTACCCGTTAATACGTGTGAGTGTGACCTTATTTGGAAATAGAGTCTTCGCAGATGTAATACAGTTAAGATGACGTCATACTGCATTGAGTTGGGCCCTAAAACCAAGATGACTGGTGTCCTTAGAAGGAAAGGAAGATCTGGAGATTCAGCAGTACATAGAAAAGGGTAATGGAGTTGATGCTCACCTTCCAAAAACAATCGCTGAAGACAAAGCGGGTGCATAAGCAAATGTGGCGAAGAAAGCTGATGGTGCCCGGCAATCAAAAGATATAGCATCTGGGGTCTTAAAGGCTTGAAGATAAACAAGCGGCCATCTAGCTCAGAAGCAACAAAGCCCACATGGAAGAAGCACACCAGCCTGTGTAATCACGAGGTGCCAAAGGGATCAGGTATCAGGCATCAAAGAACAAAAAATCAAATCATTGTGAATGAGGGGGAGAACAGATTGGGGACGCAAGACCCATCTGTAAGCAACTGGACATCCCCTTACAGAAGGGTTGTCGGGAGGAGACGAGCCAGTCAGGGTGCAGTGTAGCAACGGTGAACCATATAACTTTTCTCTAGTTCCTAAATGCTTCCTCCCCCCACCCCCCAACTATCATGATCCCAATTCTACTTACAAATCTGGGTAGACGAGAGGATGTACACTGGTACAGATAGGAACTGGAAACACAGGGAATCCAGGACAGCTGACCCCTTCAGGACCACTAGTGAGAGTGGCGATACCGGGAGGGTGGAGGTGGGGTAGGGTGGAAATGGGGAACCGATTACAAGGATCTACATACAACCCCCTCTCTGAGGGATGGACAACAGAAAAGTGGATGAAGGGAGACGCTAGACAGTGTAAGCTATGACAAAATAATAAAAATTTATAAATTATCAGGGGTTCATGAGGGACGGGGGAGAGGGGAGGGAGTGGGAAAAATGAGTTGATACCAAGGGCTCAAGTAGAAAGCAAATGTTTTGACAATGATGATGGCAACAAATGTATAAATGTGCTTGACACAATGGATAGATGTATGGATTGTGATAAGAGTTGTAAGAGCCCCCAGTGAAATGATTTTTTTTTAAGTTGGAAACCAAAAAAAAGAAAAGGGTAATGGCGCAATGGAGGCAAATGATTGGAAGGACAGCTGCAAGCTGAGGAATACCAAGGACCGCTGGATGCCAAGAGAAGCTGAAAGGAACAGAATCTGTCCTCTCTGAGTCTCCCTGAGAAGCCAACCTTGCCGACATCTTGGTTTCAGACTTCTGGCCTCCATGGGACACAGCTGAATGAAGCAGACAGTTAACAGCTCAGTTACTGGATAAATGGTTGAAGGTTCAAGTCCACCCAGAAACTCCTCAAAGACAGGGCTGGCATTCTACTTCCAAAATATCAGCCACTGAAAACCCTATGGAGCACTGTTCTACTCTGACACGTTCTACTCTGACACGTAGGGGTTGTCAGGAACCAAAGTTGACTACGTTCATTTGTTTGTTAGTTTGTTTGACCCCTAGAACTGTGATGGAATAAATTTCTGTTGTTTCAATCCACCCAGTTTTCAAGAGTGTGTTATGACAGTCCCAAAATACTGTTATATGTCCTTGTGACAATGTACCATCAAGTGGATTCTGACTTAAGTGACCCTATAGGCCGGAGTAGAAGTGTCCCGTAGGGTTTCTGGGGCTGTAATCATTGTGAGTAAAGATTGCCAGGTCTTTTCTCCCGCAGAACAGCTAGTGGGTTCAACGGCTATTCTTTTAGTTCCCAGGTGAGTTCTTAACCTCTACGTCACCAAGTCTTCTTCTAAGACACAAACACACCCTGTCATTCCTGTTCTTGCAGGAATAAGCGTGTAGCTGTTTGGGGCTCCCTCTGTCTACCGTGGGAATACTCACTCCAGGAACTCAGGGGCTGCCAGAGAAACGGTCTCACGTCACTGAGTGCACTAACGAAGGAGGCGAGCTCTCTTCCTCCCATGTCAATATGCTTTTCCCAAAAGGTACCTGGTGACTTTCAGAGCTCTCTAATGGGAGACCAAAAAAATTACCCAAAAGACACAAAGTGGATATATCTGAAACAAAGGAGCTGACTAAGGGACAGAGCCCCTGGTTCCAGCTTGCTGGGTAAAGCCCACAGTTAGGCCACTAAGCCTGCCCCTCTGGCTAAATGGCTAATTGTTTCTGATAATGGTGGACTCCACTGGCCCCTCACCTGCCCTACAGCAGGGCAGATCTAGCTGCATGAGGTGAGTAGCAATTACTGGTGATGCTTGCAAACAATCATTAGCTAAGCTCTGGGGTCCTTAGGAGACAGATAGGGGTTCTAGGGAGATCAGTCCCTGACAATGCCAAAATGAAGCCACAACTTTGGAAAAGAAAAAAATGCAGTGCTGGTAATTGCTAAAAGTACAGTTCAAAGAGTGCTATATGCCCAAAGTCAGACTCCAATGTTTACAGTGAGAGGCCTTCTAATAGCTGGGAATTGCTGCTTTGCTTTCTTGTCTCCTCTCATTTACTTGTGATTGCCCGAGACCTCTGCCTCCAGCACACATTCATGCCTTTTTGCCTCCAAATATTCTTCCAAACTCCACATTTTCAGTAGACCAGGACTGGGGCGTCCGCCGCATCCCCTTTAGCTCCTGCACGTTGGCAGACCCAGAGAAACGCACCGATAACTGGTGCGTTTTCACTTCAGTGACACTCGTTTGCCCTCTCTCCATAAAGAAGCATCCTTAGGCATTTCCCTGGACTAGGGGTAGGCAAACTTTTGAGATGGAAAAGATCATCCTGTCTCTCACAACGATTTAAAAAGTATTCCAGAGGCATCCATATTTTTTTATCCAACTAATGATATCACCATTATCTGAATAATATCCTCTACAATTCTTCAATTTTACTTTGGAGCTGCAGATAACACACCAAACGAGCCGTGTGTGGCTCCCAAGCCACAGTTTGCTGAGCCCTGCTCTAGACCAAAGTTTAATGGCCCAAAGAGAGGGTTGGCCTAGTTAAAACTCTCTCCCTGCCGTCGAATCGGTGCTGACTCATAGCAACCCCCTGTGGGTTTCCGAGACTGTCACTGTTACCCGGTAGTAGAGACCCCAGTGTGTCTCCCTCAGAGCTGCTGGTGGTTTTGAACGCTGACCATGTGGGTCAAATACTGTAAAACCGAAAGACCATTTGTGAGACGTGCTGTGAATATTATGGGCATTGCAGCGAACAGTTCCAATGATTTGTTCTCAAGGAAAATTTCTGATGCTACCGAGGCTTCGCCACGGACTTTGCTTTAGGCAAGCGTGACGGGAGCACGCACAGCACGTGAACGCGACTGGGAAGTCACCAGGCCGGCGTCCCGGGACTCCCAGACCGGACGTGCTCCTCCTCCCCTTCGCGGAGGGAAGTGCGTGGAGGCCTGTGAGACTTTTCTTTTTAAGGCACAAGGGGGGTTAATTTTGGAGAGAGGAAGCCAGATTTCACAGGACAGACCGTGCTGGAAAGTCACCAATTGGCCACAGACAAAAACACGTCTGTGATGGTTGGATTTTTCTCTCTCCAGCTGGGAGTTTTGTTGTTTCCCTTTTTACATTCCCCGAAAGTGCTGCTCCTAAAATATGATCCCCAGTCCTACTCCGACGAATCTGGAAAAAGAGACTCCTTTGATCTTCCGAGGGGTCTTGATTCTTAGGACGAAAAAAAGACAAGAAAAAGTCCATATTTTAAATACCATGCATATACAGTGAAGCCTTTTGAAAACATGATTCCCAGGAATAGTAGCAAACAAAAAATATCTTAAGAGAAAAATGTATTAAGAGTACATTTTTAGAATATGGATTAACTAAATGCTGAACATGGGTCATCCCTGGGTCATGAACGTCTGACTTATATATAACTTGTACTTTACTTACAAACAAATCATCCCAAAGCCTAGTCTATACATACACTGGTTCATGAGAAACTGGCCCTGCTTAGCAACACATAGCACAACATTATTAGTAGTATTAGTATATTATTATGTCAAAGATGCTTTAATGGAGCAGATAGTATTTCTTTACTGGTTTTTAATGCATAGAAAGGTAAACTCTGAACTATATACTATGACAAAATGTTTCTGACATTAGACACTAATCATATCTACCTGTTTCAACTTAATGTACAAATTTGACAGGTTTAGGAATGGAACCCACCTGTAATTCTGGAGTTGCCCGTATATCACATGGAAAAGCTTCATAACAGGGGCATGTTAAGACACTTTTCTCTCACTATGAATATGGAACCCACTCAATCCCTGGACACATTCCAGATGCCATGCCACCATTCCTTTTCCTTTCACTACAACCAGTGAAGTCCAGAAACACTTCATTTGTTAACTTTTTATCTTTTGAAATGAAGCCCACACAGGCCTGCACACACAGAAATACAGAGTTCTGAATTTGTCCAAAAGAACCAAAAAAAACCCTAGTGGCATCTTTATTGCCATGGTCTTGGTGTTTAGTAGCTTACATCCCATCTGTATCCTCAGATCCACATGCGTTAGGACAATGTTGAGAAAGCTCATCCTGAAAACTCTATTATGCGATGGTTCCCACTCTAACACAGAGCACCGCGGTGCAGCGGTGCGGTCCTGTCCATGCGAGGAGAGGAGGAACTTGGTTGATTCCTCTGCTTTCCTACAGATGCTCGGGAAGGAAGGGCATACACCGTCTCTTCATTTACTGGAGCTTCTGATCCAGGAAGGCCGAAAACCAGAAGGGAGCAAAACTGGCAGCACCACTCCACTTTCTTGAGTTACTAAGATTTCTTTAAATGTTGATGGATTGAAAATGTGAACTTCTGAGACCCTCCAGTTGACAACCCGATCAGTAAGGTTTCTGACACACTTGGCCACCATTCCACCTTCACACTGAAAGTCTACACTACGGATGTTTGGATGCTCCTTAGGCAGGACAATGCACCTTCACCTTACCGAACCCTGAGGACTTAGTGGTCATTGCTGTGACTGTTAGCTGCCATCAGTCTCCTCCGACCCGGGAGGTGCACAGAGGGACTGCTCCCCGGGGTCTTCAATACCCAGGGCTGTAGGGCAACTTCAGAGACCTCAGGCGGCCTAACTGCCCCAATCTAGACTCACAAATAGGTTGTTGCTTCAACCAAATACCTTGATACCTTCATATCTTAATACCTTAACATCCGGCGCAGAAAATTTAAAGAGAGAGAGAAAAGAATCGAGGAGGCTCACAGTAACTGGACTGAGAATTGCCTAGCGGTATAGCAGGGGAGGATGGAGATGGGGGTGGGAATGGAGACCTAACTACAGTGGGTACAAGAAGAAAATGTTCTGAACTAGATTGTGGTGATGATGGCACAAATCTTAAAATAATTAAACAAATAAATTGTAAACAAACAAACGGGGGGAGGGGCAAAGGAGGCACGAGAAAGAAGAACGAGGGAAAAGACAGCAGTCTAAGGGGAACTCTTCCCCAAATATTAACACTTTTTGACAACCATTCTACAGATGGTCATGATTAATGCTTTAAAAATATCAAGCTCAGCTCCACTATGACTTAGAGCAAAGTTTGCGTGCCTCGTAACTAATCTCTTTCCACTTTAACTTCTCTTTTTGTGAGCTTGCCAAGCAGTTTTCCCATCATTTGCTAAGCCAAAATAAATAAATACCCAAACTATCATCAACAAAATGAAAAACAAAACTCACTGCCATCTAGTCGATTCCAACTCATAGAAACCGTCCACAGACAGGGCAGAGATGCTCTGCGGGTTTCTGAGGCTATACATCTTTACTGGAATAGAAAGCCTCATCTTTCGAACTGACTACAAGGATCCACATATGACCTCCTCCCTGGGGGACAGATAGCAGAAAAGTGGGTGAAGGGAGACGTTGGACAGTATGAGATATGATAAAATAATAATTTATAAATTATCAAGGGTTCATGAGGGATAGGGGAGTGGGGAGGGAGGGGGGAAAATGAGGAGCTGATGCCATGGGCTTAAGTGGAGAGGAAATGTTTTGAGAATGATGAGGGCAATTAATGTACAAATGTGATTTACCCAATTGATGTATGGATGGATTGTGATAAGAGTTGTACAAGCCCCTAATAAAATTATTTTTTAAAAAGCCTCATCTTTCTCCTTCTGAGTAGCTGGTGGTTTTGAACTTTCAACCTTGTGACTAGCAGCCTAACTCATAATCCACTATGCCACCAGAGCTTCCTAGTCTACCAAAAAGGACACAAATAATAATTTCTAGAGAAAAGCATACTATATATGTATTTCCTTTATTTTTCTATCTGGATTAAAATTTATAATCAGCCGTTATCTGTGAGGACAGACCATTTTGTGTTTGCAATATAAGTACTCATTGATTCAGATGAGTTACTTTGGTTGCTGACATTAATATAATTTTTAAGGCCTTAACTTGCATTTGCTTTGGTTTTTGTTTTCTCAGAAAATAAGCCATATAGCTCCATATCATTTTTATTATTATTTTCTTCTATTTTCCTATAAGATGGGCCAAACCAACCAAAAATCCAAACGCAGTGTAATGGTGTCAATTCTGACTGATACCAACCCTATAGGACAGCACTGAAGTGCTCCACACAGATTCCGGAGCATTTCATTTCATGAGAGCAGACAGCTTCATCTTTACCCTGCGGAACAGCTCCGACATGGAAACTATTGACTTTTGGGTGACTATCCCAACACTCAATTCACTTATATAGCCTGGGCTCAGAATGTCTAGAAGAAACAGGTATAAAACAGAGGTGTATCATGGACAACTCACTGGACTCAATGTCTTCCTCTAAAAAGTGATGACTATCAAGTCCTATATGGTCTCCTGGATTCAAAGTGGGAATATGTTATATTTAATAAACTGTAAGGGAGGTTGTTCAGGGGTAGCAGATAGACTGAGAGAAACATACAGTGTGGGATGATGTTAGAAAGAAGCTGGTGGTTCTTTATCAGTTTTCTTAAAATAAAAGAGTTTGTCGATAAAGATGTTCTATGCATACATTAGAAAAGCATGACAATGTCCTTGAGCCCCTTCTGAAAACTTCAAATAAGCATTTCTAATGTTTCCTCCGTGTCATCATTTCACCCTCTAAGTCAAGGATGTGCCAGGCATTTGGTCAGGCAATGGGGACAGAGAGGTTTAAAGACAAGCACTGCTTCTCTTGTTCTGAGGCCTAGTCTGAGGGGGCGAAATAAATGAGTAACCAAGTCATCATAACACAGTGGGATAAATACCATGTATTTAATTAGAGTAACAGTCAATTACCATATACTGCTACTTAGGGAAGTCAAAAATAAAGTTGACCAAGGGATCCATCTATTTTGTGGTGGTGGAAATCAAGGAAATTCTGCTGCCTTGCTGGGCAATTAACTCCATGTGGTGGAAGCCAAGAGAATATAATGTGTCCAGGCCTTGAGTCCTCCACTTAAGAAATTCAAGCCCAAAGTCATGAAACAGGTCATTGCCATGGGGACAAGTAAAAGTTTAAAAGGCTGTCGGAAGATTTCCTGGTTATAAGAATCCTCTCTCTGTGCAGTTACTTTTCTCAGATACCAGCTCTTTCCTACAACTATTCTTGGAGCCCACCAGCCACTGCATGGGAGAAAGAATCCACTTTCTACTCTTATAGAGTTTTACATCTCTGAAACCCACAGGGGCAGTTCTGCCCTAACCCGTAGGGTCACTAGAGTTGACATGAATTCGATGGCAGTGAGTTTGCTGGTATTACTCATCAAGGATATGGATTTCTGTGAGGTCACTCAAAGCCGAAAAGGATACAGGTACTGTTTTAATACACAAGCAGTCCCTGAATGATGCGCATTAGACGTACAGCAAGTCCTATTTGCCCTTTAATGTTATGTAGATCTTCCCTCACTTTGAACCAATTGAAGCAACTCCTATGCAATGAGTCCTTTATCACAATCACCTTCGCTTGCTGCACAGGTAGCTTTTAAATCCTTTAAGGTTTCTCCTATTCTGAAGTAAGGCTAAATAAGAACTGTACACCTATTCTGACTTACCCACAAACCGGACTTACAAACACAGGACCGCTTCTAAGTGTAGTGGGAAGTGCCAGCAGAAAACTGATACCTGCCTTCCAGTTACTTACGCCCTTTGGCCTAAGGTTGGGTGCAGTGATCGATTCCGTGGGAGAATTCTTGCCTTCCACACAGGAGGCCTGACTTCGGTTTCCAGCCAGTGTACCTCATGCACAGTCACCACCTCTCTGTCCCTGAAGGCTGGCCTCCAGCGCATCACCATGATGTGGACCAGCTTTGGGCAGAGTTTCCAGACAAACATGGAGTAGGGAGAAAGACCTGGTGATTTGCTTCCAAAAGGCAGCCAACGAAAAGCCTATTGGAGCACAAGAGTCTAATCCCCAACTCTTCCTGGGAATGGCGCAGGGTCGATGAGCATGGGGTCACTAAAAGTCAGGGGCCAACCCGACAGCAACTAACAATAGCAACTCCGAAGGTCCTCTTCAGAGAGAATGTGTCCTAGTCCCCCTCTGCACTGAGGACCCAAAGCCCTCACCTCATTTTCACCTCCCCCAAATCAGCTAGCGCACCTCTGAGGCTAGACACGAACCCGACAGGAAGGAGCTGACAAATGGAGGAACGAAGGAGCAGAGCACTGAGGCATGATCGGGCAAACAGAGGAACCGAGAAGCCATAAGGCAAGGCTTCTAAAAGAGGGAGTCTCAGGTCTCTATGGGGTTGACCATATGATGTAACCCAAGTCTTTAAGACTGAAAGCCCAGGGGCCTGGGCAGATCCAGGGACAATTTGAATAGGCCGAACACGCTACCCAACCGTGTCTATTGCCACCATGCTGAAGATTTGGAAGGGCACATTATAATATATAGTACCTGAATCTAAAATCATGGACAAGTGTTTCTAGATTCCACATGTGTGTTTGACTAAGTAACAGCGGGGCATTTGTTTTTTACGATAGTACCTCCCCCTTCCAGAATAAGGATACTTTAGCACTGACATCTAACAGCCTCTTCAATCCAAGAGGATTGTGAAAGAACTTTTGCATATGCTTTTCCAGGGCCCACCATGTGACCTGTGAAGGACACATACAAGCTCAAGTTCCCCAAAAAAGGAAATTCTGGGCCTGTTCCAAGAAACATCAAGACTTTCTCAAAGAAAATCCTTGGAGATGTGCAGGGCACACTGAGTGTAGGAAGAGAGTCGTCGGGATATTACTTAGTGTCATCATGACTACTAAGCTGTTCTCAAACGGAACTATTAAATGAACCCCAAGACATTAGGTTACCACCTTAGGAAACTCTTTTGCCTCAGTTTAACTATCAAAGACTAAAACCAAGGTTACCCCCCACACACACTTAAGTGCAACTTTAGTTTGCATAAATGCCTAAGCCAGGACCAATTCCCAGGAAAACCATGGCCAAAACCTATGATCTTCAGGCTTGTCTGACGCTCACCTTGCAAACACAGACAGGAAGGCAATGTCTTCTAGCATGGTCACTACTGTCAGTGGCGCCAGGGGGCGTTTCCCTCCTTCTTCCTTTCCAGACAGTCCCTTATGTTATACCTGAGTAGACCCAGAGATGTTTCTAGCTCCACCATGTCATATGCAAACGAAGCTTTCCCTGCCCTTTCTTCATGCTTCAGTTTTATCCTTTCTTCTAGAAAACATATAATTCTAGGGCAGATAATAAAACTATTCCATTTCACCATTCGCTTTAAAGGAAGATCCTGGTCATGGCCTCCCTTACTTCTTTTAGGCAGGAAAGCCCCAGATTCTCCACTGCCATACAAACACCAAGTATCACCCTCCACAGTGGGGCAAGGGCAAACAATAGAAATATCAAAAGTGCTCCATAACTGAGGAGCATAACTGGGGTATCCATTGCGAATCGTTTGTCTGCAAGTTTCAGAAAAATCCAAGCTATGGATTTTTTTTGAAGAAACTGGGTGCCTTAGGAACTCACAAAACGAATAGGTGTGTCCAGGTTGCCTTTTGCTTGCAGTCCATCTTAGTTCTGTCCCTGGGGCGCTCCTCCTCGCCCTGCTTCTCTCGGATGGGAGCCAATCTACGGCAGGGTGGTCACCAGCTCATATCTTCACAACCTCTAGTTCCACAGAAAGGAAGTCTCTTTCCCCAACAGCTCAAGCAACAGGGCCAGCATTGAACTCGGTATGGCTTTGGCAGACTCACTTTCAATCACGTGGCCTTCTCTAAACAATGGCTGTGGTCAAGGCAACGGACTGCAAAGATTGGCTTAATCTCAGTTACACGTCCCACTCCGTCAAGATCAGCTTCACATGCTAGTAGAGGTCCCAGACCAAAAAAGGGGAAGGAATACCATCAAAGTAAAATTAGTTCCCCCAAGATGTGCAAATGCTGAACGGCTAAGGTGGGAAATATCCATTACTCGTCCCAACTCCTCAAGGATAATCCAGAAACACTTGATAAAAGAGATAGGAAAATATTTTGGACTTAATTGTGAGTGCCAAGTAGGAGCTGATAGGTCACAGATTAGGATAAGGGAAGGCAGGACATTCAAAGCTAGAAGGCCCCACAAACACATGTGAAGGTACGGGGCGCGTACACTTTGTAACAGAGTGTAGTATGCCTTCGAGGAACCGTGGTGGTACAACAGCGAGCGCTGGGCTGCTCACTGAAAGACTGGCCATTCTAACCCACCCAACAGGAAAAGGTCTGACAATATGCTTCCATGATGATTACAGCCAAGAAAACCCGATGGGGAAGTTCCACTCTGCCGAATGGAGTCACTGTGCGTGGAGATCAGCTCAATGGGACACAACTGCAACAGTAGGATGGTGGGAACTTTCAATAATCGAGGCTGTGTAGGAAGCCTGAGATGCACTGGAATTGAGAATTGATTCTGCAAGAGACGAGACCACTGAGATACATTATGCAAGAATCTGATCTCCTGAGCAGTATGTTGGTTGAGAGAGATGAGGGCTGCAAGAGTGGAAAGGAATCTCAGTCAAAAAGTCCTTACACAATCTGTACCAAGGTCTCCAACCATGTGAATTCAAAGACGAAGCCAGATTCAAGCACTATCTACGATGTATAATTGGTAAGTCTGGCGACTGGCTGGATGTGGGACATGCAAGGGGAAAAGACAGCTCCCTGCTCCGGTTCCCGGCTGGGAAGAGTGTGTGAAGTGGAATGGCTGTACGAAATCAAAGGAGAATGATTGCGACATCATCATAAAGTCTTGGTTTTTCACGGAAATACAAGTTGATATTTTCAGTCAGCTTTCAGTATATATCGAGGGTTTTATGTTACTCGCCATTCCTGGCACTAGAATGTCCTGCCTGCCCCCTTCCACACGCAACACCCCCGCTGCATCCGTTCCACATGAGCCCTTTCTGCTGCAGCTGTCTTTGGAGCTGAGCTCCTCCTGTTGCTCTGTCACAGCTCAAACCAAATTCCTCTCCACCATCTTGACTCCATGTGCGTTCCCAGCTCAGTGACGCGCCGTGTCGAAGAAAGGGTCTTATCATCCATGCTGTTCCATCCGCAACATAGCTCAGGTCATTCTTAAAGCATTGAAACTCTCACAGTGATATCTGATCTCTGAAAAGGGAATTTTTTTTTTTAGTGGTGACAGTCCATCGGAAATAACTCTGATATTTATTTATGTGTTTTTGTGTTTGTGGAAGTACCCTTGTGGGACAGCCTCTTTAAGCTTTGCAGCTGGTGATAATGGGTCCCTGCCCAAGCCTGGATTTATTTTACAAACACGCTTATCATCTATCAAACATATTGGCTGGCCAAGGTTTTGTATATTCGATGGCTTGTAACATTCTTCCTCCTAATTATCCCGAATCCACTGAAACCCACTCTTCTTGTTCTTCCTCCCCCTGAGAGGAAGAATGGAGAGGCTGATTGGGTCTGGAAGGTGAGAGGATTAAGCTGCATTTATGCTGAATCCACACTGTGTAGGGAGCATGAAGCTGTTTTCTAGATGAACCGGCTGATTCTTTGTGCCTTGCAAGCCAGTGGAAGCATCGGTTCATGCCAAGGTAAGACAAAATAGCTCATCTAACCAGAACTGATGGTCAAGAAAGGACAACAAGGAAGAAAACAAGACTTCAAGGCTACGACCTTCTGGAAATAGTATTCAGCACACTCAGTTCAGAACCAGAATCTGGAACTTGGTGTGCAGGCTAATGGGCAGGCACTGTCTAGAGCTCAAACTCAGGGAGATAGCTTGCCAGGGTGCTACATGACTGTCTTCAAGTCATTTCTTCCCGGAGAGGCCAAAGAATGGCACTTGGGATGTTAGACTCTACTCCTAAAAGCATCTTCCCAGACCCAGAGATCCTGGTGAAGCCATTTTGGGACACTTATCCATTCCAAACTGGACATGATGTACATTGGTCCAGAACATTAGGCCCCAGAGCCAAATCAGGGCTGAAAATGTATGGGAAATGCTACTAAGCTATATTACTGGCATCCATCCCTTAGCAAAGGACTCGCTCCAGCTGGGCCGGAAACCTTGTGCTGGAACTAAGCTTGTTACTCTTGACTTTTCTCACTTCTGGAAGCATAAGATCTCCATGTGTTCCAGAATAGATGAAGAGGACGTCAGCTCCTGTAAGTTTCACAGATCTCTTCCTTCTCTCCATTTCCTGTTTCGCAGGCTGGACTTTCCCTCCTTAGCTCATTTGCCCATCACCTTGGCTGCACTCTCTCAAATCGATTCTTCTCATCCTTTCCTGGTTCCACACTTTCTTTCTTTCTCTTCTATACTAATTATCCTTCCAAACATTTTCTCTCATTTTGGGTACCAGAGTGATTGACTACTTCTAGGAAAAATGGCAACCTGAAAATGTACAGCATTCAGATGGAGAAAATAACAATACATAGGGTCTGCAAAATGGAGAAAATCATCCGATAAAATTCCTTAAAATCTGACATAGCTACTGTTTGTGGGGGGAAAAAGTCAATTCCAACTCAAAGAGGATCCATACAGGGGTTCAGAGGCTTTAAAATCTTTACAAGGGCAGATAGCCTCATCTTTCTCCCACAGAGCAGCTGGTGCGTTTGAACTACGGACCTTTCGGTTTGCACAACCAGGACTCCTTACAGATATAGTTAAAGACTTACAACCCATATTTGGGGGGACATAATTCAATCCACATCTAAAGAGGGATATCAACTCCCTTCTTCATTCCCAGGGAAAGACCGGTGGGCTTAGGCTCAGTCGATGCCCACTCTGGGCTACTTCAGCTGTGGTCAAAGGAACCCCAGGACCTGTACAGGAAAGAGCACAGTAGCTTTCCGTGCAACCACACAGGGAGAGGAAGGGGAGAAGACAGTCGTGTAAGGGGTGGCTCTATGTTCAAACCAAAAGGATGCACTGGACAAAGAGAACGCTGAGCGCTCATTACACTTGTACCCCAGCCGAGGGGAATGACCAGAGAGACCAGGCCACGGAGGGCCTTAGGGTTCTGAGCATCCAGGCTAGAGGTTGAGGAGGTGCAAGGTGTGCCTTTGTCGTAACTGTACACAGCACTCTGCTTTATTATCCTGGGCCCCTAACTCACAGGCTACTGAAATCGAAGTACAGACACACAGAGCCTGGACTTGCCAAACTATAAAGTTTAACTAGTCAAGGTGAAAATCCTCTCTTGCGAGTATTTTCCATACCATTAAGCAAGCAATATTGCAAAATAGTATCCCTGAATGGGCTCACACAATGCTCACGTGCCTGTCGTCACCCTTAAGAAGGTGTGCGTGCACCTCTAAGATGGTGCCAAATGCTAGACTCTTAGACAGTGGTCTTTCTTAAAAGAGGAGGTAAACCACAGACATGCCAAAGCTCTTACAGTCCTGCTTACGCACCAGCCACTTTGCTTTTGTGGAAACAAAAACCGAGGCCGTTGCTCCGGCTCAAGAAAACATCAGCAGTGGTGACCGGGATGGACTCAATACTAGTGAGAAGGTAAAACTGAAACGGCTCTCAAGGGACTTTACCCAAACCTGAGACTTTTAGATGATCCTCGTTTTATTATGAAGGTGGTTCCTCTCCCTCGGAGCTGTCCTGTTTCCGAGCACCGGACCAGAATGGTTTTCAGAAGCGCTGGCTGCCTTCCAGGAGCGAGCAAAAAGCTGACATGAAGTTCCGCTCCGGGCAGGCTGGGTAAGATGCTTGTCAGGTTTATTTCTGTGAGGAATTGCGCTTGAGGTGATCATGTGTCAAGTAAGCTTTCTGGGTTTTCTTATAGAATACGTGGAAAGGGGTCCAGAGGGCCAGCAGAGCCCTGGACGTCACTGAACAAAGTGATTTTGTTCTAAGGTGAAGCCCGCCTGACCCCAAAGATGGGCTGGTATGCAAAGGGCCGCACTCTGACTTCAACAATAATAAATTGTGTTCCAGAAGGCCGGGAAATCTGTTCCCTCGTGGACACTGGACGCCAGGCAATGTCACTGCCGGGACTTCAGAATAAACTGTGTGCTTGTTAAGGTTTGTATTTTTAACAACTAGTAGGAACTTAATAAAAACAAAAAACTGGATCCTTACTCCAAGCTAAGTGAACTCGCACACTTACAAAGCAACGTTTGTGACTGCAAACGGTTAAGTAAATAAGTAGAACATAAATCATTATAAGTAGCCCATAACATTCAGAGCTTAATGGTCAAATAATAAGTTTTTGTATCACACAATCTGACAAGCACTGTATGGTCACCTAAGTTTCTATTACCCTCATGACCAGGGTCTCTTAGCGGGATCATTTGAAAGGGCTCCTCCTCCCCCACCCATGGGACCAGAGAAACAGGGTGGGTTTTAGGAGGTAGGAAACGCAAATACCATCAGTTAGTTAAACCCTATGGAGTAGCTAACCTTATAGAACAGATCAGAACATCACTAGCTTCTACTGTTGCTGTTATTTTTGGCTGCCAGTGTCGCACGGGCGCCCTGTGCAGGACAGAAGCAAACACTGCTCTGTCCTGGGGTCAGGTGCAGACTGGACAATGGTGATGCACAGAGTTTTCACTGAGTGGATTCTTGGAGTAGATTTCCAGGCCTTGCTTCCTAGTCTCTCAGTCTAGACCAGTGGTTCTCAACCTTCCCCGTGCCGTGACCCTTTCATACAGTTCCTTATGTTGTGGTGACCCCAAACCATAAAACTATTTTCAATGCTACTTCATCACTCTCATTTTGCTACTGCTATGAATCAAACGGTCACGACCCACAGGTTGAGAACTGCTGCTCTAGACGGCCTTCTGAAACCTGTTCAGCATCATAGCACCACGCAAGTCCCTACTGTCAGATGCGATGTATAGGAGCTGTGTCTGAGGCACTCGGGTCAGGAATCGAACCCAGGTTTCCCACCTGGAAGGCAAAAATTCTACCGCTGAACTACCACTGCCCTCGTGCTGTTAGTAAGAAGGAGAAATTTAGTAGTTTCACGCCATTTATTCTCTGAGGCCCTCGGTGCTTCTCACAAGGAGAAAGTTAGTACCTGGGGACATGTTATATCCAGCCTGCCTGCCGGAGTGGGATTCTCTCTAACAATGTGTAACTTCATTAAGACCCTCTCCCCCCAAAAGCCACTGCTGTCAAGTCTATTTTGCCTCACGGCCACCCTGTATGTTACTGAGAAGAACTGAGCTCCATGGGGAGAGATTTGAACTGCCGACTTCTAGGTTTGTTGTTGAGGGCTTAACCATTTGTGCGGCCCAAGAACCTCTGACTAAGCCTCAAATCAAGCCTAACTCACTGCCATAGAATCTATTCCCACTCACGTTGACCCTACAAGGGCAGGGTAAAACTGCACCTTCCGTAAATCTTGGGAAAACTTGGAAGAAAAGCAGACTGCTACATCTTTCTCCCATGGAATAGCTAGCTGGTAGGTTCAAACCACTGATCTTTCTCTTAACAGTTAAGGGCTTTGAGCCCTTACGCCACTAACGCTCTTTCTACTAAGCCCCCAGATAACTCCCTCAAGGCTCTGGGGATGTCTGATGGTTCCATTAATAGAATCATCCCCAAGGGATGAGGCCTCTGAGAAGGTTATATATGACCCTCTGTCTGCCCATCCTAGCGGATCCTTTAAGCCACCTGACTAAATGACAGTAACAGCACACCAGCCATGAAACTAATGCCCTGCAATTCTCTAGAGCTTTTTGTCAGAGCCCTGTGGTACTGTCTGAGAAGTAGCTTAGAGCGAAGTGAAAAGCCAAATCATTTTCTTGTTTCCAAATCCTGTGAGATAAACGTCTACTTCTATTTCATAGTAGAAGCTTTATGGGCATTTCCCACCCTGAGCATGCTGCACATTGCTGATCAGGCACAATCGGACGACTCACGATGCCAGGGAAAATCCTTGTGGCCTCTTGGACTTTGCTCTTAGAAACCGGTCATGACGGAGTTCAAATGGTCCCTCTCTCTGAGGCCCTCTGTGCCTCTCACAAGCTTGGCTTTGCCTTCTCTTTATGTGACCGAGTGAGTTCACGCCTCTCCCACAACCCTCTGCACATCCGGCTATGTTTGTCCCTTGTGGACAGTCTGTCCCCCAGTTAGCCCCAGCAGGGAAGGAGCGTGTGCCTTAGTCTTCGTCATTGTATCAAGTTAGCGCAGGAGGACAGTCAGATATTGGCTGAGTTACATTAGCTCCAATGTAAACATTTAAAAATCTAGTTTTTCTCCCAATGCAATTTTACATAGAGACACTATTCTATATAAAATTTAAAGAAAATCATTGTAAACAATTTTTTTTTAAAAGATGAAACTGACCAGCTCTTAAGCCCAAGAGGTCTCTGGGTAATGCAAATACTTAAGTATTCCTCTAAAATGTATATAAACTTGGCTAGACCATGATTCTCAGTATTATGTAATTATCCTTCATTTTGTGTCCTAATATAATTATCCCATCGGCTGTAAATACTAACCCCTATGCTGTTTTTGAGGCAAAAGTAATGGTGATGTTAATGAGGCTGGGCACAGACTACAGAATTAAATTGTGTCCTGAGTCAGTTATCTTTTGAGATATGAAAGGAATCAAACAAGTGAGCAGAGGTTCTAGTGACCCACTACCCCCAAGAAAGGGAAAAAGGAGTGGCGTTTTCTCTTCTGAAAATGGAAGGGGGGGGTCTATTGACCTGGATTTCCAAAGCATGCGGACACCCCTCGGCAACTGCCAGCCATAAGCACGTGTACGCCCATGCTCTGGGGTCTAGAACCCTCCTTGTGTTTTCTTTTTTCCAGCTCTTTCTTGGTCCCCTTTCTTGGCTTCATCTAGAACCCCTTCTAGGTTCATAGTTTAGGCAGTTGGCTTTGCTGTTTGGTCTTGACTCCAAAAAAGATGGTGGATGTCGTTCAGCCCCAAATACCACTCTGTAGTCTGGGCCCTGGTCCATGAGATTAACATCCCTGTCGGGCCTCCTCATTCACTTGCAAGTGGGAGGAGGAGGAAGATCCCAACCATCACTCCTCAATTCCCTTTCTGCTCCACAGTCCTAGGGGTCCTCCAGCACAACAAAGCCTGAACAAATAGTTTTCCAGGCCACAATAAATCTCTGCTGAATTGGACGTCACAGAGGATCACTGATCCATACTCAACAAAAGACCAGGATGTTCAGGCCTCATGTGCAAAAGGCAGGCTTCCTTTAGGACAGTGGTTCTCGACCTGTGGGTCGCGACCCCTTTGGGGGTTGAACAACCCTTTCATAGGGGTCACCCAATTCATAACAGTAGCAAAATGACCGTTATGAAGTAGCAACGAAAATAATTTTATGGTTGGGTCACCACAACGTGAGGAACTGTCTGAAAGGGTCGTGGCATTCGGAAGGTGGAGAAGCACTGCTTTAGAAGGACTTTGTTACTGCTTTCCTTAGTGAGAACAAGGCAGGGTCGTTATCAGTAAAATTCTTCTTACGCACTTGGTTTCAATTACATCTGTTCTTGAAATGGACACCGGATGGAAAAGATCTTACTGCCAGACCGAGTGTTGCCACTGCCACACATTTCTTGGACTGGGGCCACCCTTATCGAGCTTCACCTCTTGTAAATGTTTATTGACACCAAGTCTTTGACAGAAGTCAATCTGCCTGATAGTTTTTTCCTGTTAAATTCCAAGTTGCTGATGCCACAGAGAGTTCCAAATGACAAAATGAGGAAGTTGTGTCTGCAGCAAATGGCAAGACCACTTGTGCTGGGTTTCACCTTGTCCCACTTGGGCCTCGCTGAAGCCAAGGGGATGCTCATGAAAAACTAAACCACAGACTCACGTCATCCCGGGTCTGAAAGAAATATTAGAGGTCATGTAGCATCATTTCTCTCACATAGTAGGCAACAGCCCCTACAGGTTACCTGACGTGTGGAACTTGCACAGCTGTAGCTGCATTCAGGAGGAAAATCCTCCTTAACTGAAGTCTTCCAGGATTAAGATGCAGATTTTTTGTGTGGATAATTGGGAGATAGATGTCCCAGATCAGTACAAGCAGGTTTCATTTGCTTTCAAATAATTGTGACTGTAAATGTTCCAGAGGGGAATTGCTCTGATAATTTAATTATCTTCAATTCCATCAAGAAGCTTTCCTACCAAACCCCAATCCTCCCAAGCTTAACTGTTTTGATCTTTGAGTCAAAATGTGGCTTAGCAAGTCTCTGTACAAGAAGTCAGGTGTGTTTTTCTAAGCCAAGATCTCACTCAACATCAGATCAATATCTTTCAAGAGATGTTGAGAAAGAGGACAGGAGAGATAAAAGAGGAAGAAGAAATAGAAAACCTCCATCCACTTAGACACTCATTCACTGCTATCGAGTTGATTCCAGTTCACACCAGCACCGTATGACAGAGAAGATAGACCTGCCCCTGGGAGGCGGGGGTGGGGGGAGTGGGGGGGGGCCATTGTAGACACTAGGAAACAAGATATGTTGCCACTGCTAGGAATAATTTTCCATGCAAGCTTGCTCCCCACCGCCACCCCCTCTTATAATTGTGTTTTGAGTGAAAGTTTACAAAGTACACTGGTTTCCCATGCAACAATTTCAACACATGTTTTATTCATGGCATTGATTACAGTGCCCACAATGTAAGGCACTATTCCCCCTTCCTCCCTGTGTTTACCATTTCCTTTAATCCTTCTTTCTTGTCCCTTCCTGCCTTCTGAACTTTACCCCAGATTTTTTTTTTTCTTGACCAGAAAACACCTACAGATTTCATTCAGCCCTCAAAGGATTCAGTATTCAATACCAAGCAGTTGGCCAATATCCTCAGTTATACTTTAAGGACAAATGCAGGCATTGAATAGACTTTTCTTCCCAAAATGTTGGGGGGGAGGGGAATGCTCTAGTGCATAAGAGACAGGACTATAAAACCAACAGTGTGAAGAATGCGTTCCTCAGAATAGGCATCTGTACGAGCCCCGCAGGGGGACATTTGTCCAAAGCCAAAGGAGAGAAGGCCAGGAGGCACAGGGAAACCAGATGGAAGACCAGGGAGGAAATTGGGGAAGTGCTAATATCTTGTTGGATTGCAACCAATGTCAAGAGAAAATTTTGTGTATGGATCATTGACTGGGAAAACTCATTTGCTATGTAGCATTTCACCGAGAGCACAGTAACATGTTTTGTTTTGTTTTTGTTTGGTTGCTTGATTTTAATGCTCCAGTATAGCCAAAGACCAAATTTTGTAATTTTCAAAAGCACAAGAGAGACATGTACATATGGGCATTTATAAACTTTAACTCCAAGGCCCAGACCAAAAGCAACCTCACTGACATCAAGTCAATGCCAACCCAGAGTGACCCAATAGGATGGGGAAGAACTGCCTCTTTATAGAGGTCTAGATAAAGACATGCACATATGCAAATATATTTATATGAGGATGGGGAAATAGATCTATGAGCCCATATTTATAAGTTTAGTATTAAGGTAGCAGAAGGACATTGGG
>NW_022103915.1:47554170-47559802 GCF_000313985.2 Echinops telfairi
AGTAGAAAGTCAACTGTTTCCTGAAGAGCAGCTGGTAATTTCGAACTATGGACCTTGAAGTTAGCAACTCATAAAGACTATACCAACAGAGCTCCTCCAAGGCCCAGCGAGCTACGTAAATAATAATACTCAGTAAAAACAACGTATCTATTTAGTTCTGGCTTGTGTGATGCTGGGATACACAAAGCACCGAAAGAGGAAGAAACATGACTCACAAGGGTTTCTCGCATGCTCAGTCCATCCAGGCAGTGAAGGACTCGGTTTCCCACAGATGTTCTCAGCAACATCTCCTTTTGGAGCACCAAGTAGATGTAACTATTAACAAGCAAATGATTGAATTGTCCGTCTGCAGATCCTGGAGGATTATGAACAAAAGCTAGAGCGTCAAGATGGTGGGGGACCTGCGTCTGGCCTCCTCTGGCTTCACAAAGGGAAGGAGACACAAACTCAACATTCGGCCTAAGGCCAATTCCTTTGAGGCAGAGGTCAGACATGCCTCCACCCGGCAACTTTGTTTACCAAGTCGGACACTAATTATCCCTCCCACGGCATGCTCCAAGTCTCTGCTGGCTTTGACAATACATTTCTGACTCTAACTCTCCCTCTCATTCTCTGCTCAGTTTGACAATCCGTTTCAATGGCCGCACAGAACGCACAGACCATACGCAGCATCAGTAATGCTCAGGATACAGTTCTTTAGGCGGGAGCACCTCTCCTGAGCCATGCCTGCAGGCACACCTCTCTCTAACTCTTGGTCTTCCAGCAACAGGGTCCCATGGGCCTCTGTCTTGCTTGGACAATATTACAAAGCTTTTTTAGTGTTGCCAATAACAGTCCAAAGAGCATTCCACCTCACCTTAAGCCTGAGCCTAAAGGCATTCTGCCCTAGGCCTGTGGGTCAGCAAGTGTAGCTTTCCCAATGAAGTGCTGGGAGGCACCTCACTCTGCCAGCCTGCCTCCTACACAAAGGTCCTGTCTCATTCTCATGGCGTGCTGCCTCTGCTGCTGCTGCTTCACCGCTGCCCTAGTTTCCTCCTGGATCAAGGAGGTCCTCCATTCTTGGCTCTTCTTTCTTGCTTGCTTTTTTAAAATTAATTTATTTTTTAATTAAATACTTTTACTGGGGGCTCTTACATCTCTTATCACAATCCATACATTCATCCAGTGTGTCAAGCACATTTGCACACATGCTGCCACCATCGTTTTCAAAGCATGATATCAGGAGCTCAAGTGGGAAGAGAATGCTTCCTTCTTAACAGTAGTGAGATTTCCCCATTCCTGCTTCTGAGATTTTTAAACCCAGCAGGACAGCAAACTGGCCAATTCCCTCATTAGCTTTCCATATGCCTTATTTCATGGTCCCACTCAGCTGTTTCACGGGAGTTACAAAGACTATGGCCAGAGAGCCGTGTCAAGGAATTCATCGAACCACAAAAGACCAATCAACTTGAAACTGTCAATGAATGGTACTCAATGCACTTGACCCCTATGCAATCAACTCTGAAAAGCAACTTCAAATGTAAATTAACTGAAGTTTAAGAGATGAAGCCACGCTTGTATAGAATGCATCAAGCAATGATGTTATCCCTCTTGAATGTAAGTCCATCTACCCAGCAGTCTCACTCGGTGGTGAACTAAAGAAGACAGCAAATTGAGAGAGAGAGATATCACCTAATGTTGACATTATTCCAAAGCATTACACAAGTTTTCTCAAAAACGTCTGGCTACATTGAGACTTTGCCCCTTTGACCATTATGTGCTGATGTGTTCATAATTATTCACAACTGCCTGGTCCAAATATTTTATTACACTCCCAGCGCATCGGAAGCCAATCACTGCCTCTCAGTGGTCAGAAGAGGGCCTGGGACTTATCAGAAGGTCTTGACAGGCTGATTGCAACGATTTCCATCCCAGGAAATGCTGCCGGGCGACTAATGCAGAGACTCGTGGAGATGCCATTTGTCCGTTCCAAGCCCACACAAACAGGGCGACTAACGCAGAGACTCGTGGCGATGCCATTTGTCCGTTCCAAGCCCACACAAACAGGTGAGCAAGACAACACTGTAAAAGTATTAGCTATAAAAAAAGCATTAGCTGTTTTTCAATTGTCACTTGCCACTGTCTTACCTAGAAATAGTATTTTCATGAAGCAAAAAAATTTAAAAATAGCTCCATCTATAATTATCAGCCAGTTGGTTCTCTTTTTTCTCCTTTGCTTTGATGGAAGAGCTGATTGGATTCTAGAAAAAGGTTTGTTTTAATTTGCTTGTTTTTGTTTTTTAAGAGTTTTTAACGGGGTTAAGACTTAAGAGTCATTGTTCGTTTATGCCAGGGTTCCTCAACCTATGCCCTGTTGGCATCTATGGTTGCTGGTTGTTAAACGATATCTCTTCAAGCCGTGGTTCCCAGCAATTCTAAGCACAGTGGAAGGAAATGCTCCCTGCCCTGTGCCAGACCCACGGAGAGTGGTAGATCTGGCTCTTGTGACCACAGGGTGTTCACGGGCAGACCCGAGGAGTAGATTGTTAGACCTTGAATCCTGTTCTGCCTTAGTCTGGAAGCTCTGCTAGGTCCTGTTCCGCATGATAGCGACAGACAAGACAACACTGAAGTGGTGGTAGCTACCTGTGAGGGCGATTGCATTGAATCAAGGTTAACCATCTGCTGCTGCTGTTGTTGTTAGGTGCCATCCAGTTGCTACATACAATAGAGCAAAACATTCTCAGGCCTGCACCATCCTCACAGTTGTTCTTATAAACCCAAAAGCCCCCTGTGGCAGCCACTGTGCTGATCCCTGTGGTCAAGGGCCTTCCTCTTTTTTGCCGCCCCTCCACCATATAGAGAGTGCGATCATTACTACTGAACCACAAATGGCTGCTCCACAAGGCGTCTGGGATCTGAGCATTCTTGTAGAAAGCTGTCCTGAGCATTATGATGTTGAGCCGTATCCTTGACCTTTACCCACTAGATACCAATATCATTCCTTCTCAGATTCTGATAACCAAAGTATCTCTAGGCATTGACAAATGTCACCCCATGGAAAACCACTAAATGTCAACTTTTGACTTAAAAACTTTTGCCTCACAGAAGTATGTTCTGCAGCAAAGTTATAGGGTTGCCAGAGCAAAGAGCCCACAGACATTTCTGTGACCTGCTGACTTTAATTTGTTCTTACAAGGAATTTTCTTTTGAGCATAATAGAAATGTTAATGACATGCTTCTCTCCTAAAACTAATACGTTTTGAGGGGGCATCTGTGGCCATAGCCCATAGCTAGCCACTGATGGGGTAGTATTGCTGACAGTCCAGTCATCATGAAGCCAGAACGTGTACCATCGCTGCAGTGCCTTTGTTGGGAAGCTGAATGTTTATTAAAACTAAGGTTGGTCAGGAAAAGTAATTCTAAAAAATTACAAGGTCCTTAGCCACATTCAATCCTTTCTAAATCCCCACAACAGAGGGGGAAAAGACTGCCCTGTTGCTTTCAACCACAACTGCCCGTTCTCCTAACTTAGAGAAAATGAATTAGGAAAAAGCATGGTGTTCTGAAAGAAACTGTTCAAAGGAGATGTTTTATTAAGAACGCAAGGGGTTCAAGTTTATAAAACTTATGAATCACAAGAGAAATGCACATCTCTCCCTTTTTCTTTTTTTGCTCAAAAGCAAATTCCTTTTAAGAACAAAATAAGATCAACAAACCGCAGAAGTGTTTTACAGATAGGGTTAGTTGTTTGACTCCGTTCTGACCAGCCCATGTCTTGTCCCATTGCATGTCTTCTTCCTCCGTGTGGGACGCAGACCCCCACCCCCACCCCGGACACGGACCACCCACTCCATGGCCGTGGGGAATCAGCCCATGCCAGGGATAGTGGAGCAAACACACTAAAGCATGAAACTGGGTCTCTGATGAAACCTACATTGCTCTTTACCCCTTTCCGCTCAAAATAAAGATCTCTTGAAGCCATGTTTCCAGATTTGTAATTCAAAGCCAAACACATTTCCAAGCTAACAGCTGGCCTGCCTCAATGAGAACCTTAAGATTTCACAGATTGATTCCCTTGTAAGCCACTTGGGTTCTGAATCTATGGCACTCTGCCTCAGAAGATCAAGATCCACGCTCAGACTTCGGTCCACTTCCCAAAGAGTGGACCACAGAGCCCTGGGATGATCTGAGCGGTTGATTTAAAACTCGGTTTCCTTGCTCTTAAAGTGGGTTTGCTAACTCCGTCTCTGAAGGGGTACCCAGGAAGGTGCGTTTTCAGCAAGTTCCCCAGGAGGGGCTCCTGCCCACCGCAGCCCTCTGTGCTGTTTACAATCTGTCTCTGCACATTGACTTCAGGCTGAGTAATTCGTCTTTAACACTTAGGGTGGATTGTCTATCTCAAGATCTCTTGCTTTTGTAGTTAAACCAGTTGACCAAACAAAATCAGTGTTTCCTTAACCATAAAACAAATTCTTTCTCATTTGGAGTCTTCACAGATTCTGGGAAGCTACCTGATAAGCTCATCTAGACTTTTATCTTGAATGTTACATGAAAAATCTGTTCCTCTTTCTTAGCTACAAATGGCACAGAGACCACGTTCGAATGTCGGAGCCGAGGAAAACAGAGGGCTCCCAAGAAGTGGTAGGATTTCTGTTATGATAGAGGGCCCTCAGGGTTCATAAAGTCCAGGAAAAGCCGAGCCTGCCCCAGTCAGATTCATGACTACACCAGGATTAATGACAGCCCTGGTTTGGAGCAGGGTTCACAGTGTATCCTTTTGTCGCTGGTTTCTTTAATTTTTGCTTTTCCTTCTTTTTTCCCCCCAACTTCCCGCTGGAGAGCTTAACGCATGCCATTTGGGATCAGATAATTCCAGAGTGTGGCTCTGGACCATCCAATCACTAGTCATAAGTCCTTCCTTAAGCCCCTGCAATTTTGCCATTCACCACGTGTTGAAGAAGGCCTCTTCCCCCTCCATCATTTACAGATAAGGGAGGAGAAGCAATTATCCCCAGGAGTCCAGCTTTGAGCCCAGGTTTGAACTTGCTGAGCGTCAGCTAGGGGAAGAGTCAGAGGTTGGGCTCCAAATCCCCAGGCTTCCCACTCAGAACGCAGGCTGCAGGGACAGAGAAGCAGCATAAAGCTGAAGCTGAGTGGCTACACGGAGCACTCCAGTGCAGAGTGAAGGCTTTCTGCTGAGGAGACACTGCTCTGAATCACATTAAGGGTCAAAGGAGAGGATTGCTTATTTCCTAGAAACTGAAACAGCAGGGCCACACCTACCTCAAATCCTTCCAAATCCCCTAAACTCAGTTAGAAGCAAACCCCAGATGGGAGGAAAGGGGAGTGAGACTTCTGGCTTTAAAAGTGTGCTGTGATGTATTAACTGCTTCCCTGCTGAGAACCTTTGTAGGCTCCAGAGCTGAAACCACGTGTGCTATTCAAGGTCCCCAAAGGAACATTCAAACATTGGTTTCCCAATGTGCACTGCGGTTGTTCCTCTGTGAGGCCTCCCCACCTACTGGGTGACCTGCACATTTACAGCTGGGAAGCCACTCACTACACCTACTGCTGTTTCACATATTGGCACAAGTTGAAAGCACATGAGGTAGTCAGTCATTCATGGGGCTAGCTGCAGGCTCCTCCATTG
>NW_022103915.1:47561043-47563630 GCF_000313985.2 Echinops telfairi
AAAGCAAATGTTTTGAGAATGATGATGGCAACAAATGTACAAATGTGCTTGACACAATGGATGTATGTATGGATTGTGATAAGAAGTGTACGAGTCCCCAATGAAATGATTTTTTTTTAAAGTTTTCAAGATGCCATCTAAAATATACTGCTGGTCTCTACTCATTAGGAACAAAATCCTAAAAAAGTAACCCAAAGCCCAGGGAAGAAATGAGTCCAAAAGAGTCACAAACTCATGTGATCCGAGGCCAGAGCTAGATGGCACCTGAACACCATCACGGACCACTTTGAGCAGGGTCACAGTAGATGGTCCAGGACAGAACCGGAGAAAAATGTGGAGCAGAATTCAAGTTCATTAAAAATAAAAGTAATAGTCAGGCAGAAGAACTGGGACAACAGAGAAAAGAAGATTCCCTGAAATGATCGTCTTGAAAGACTCTTTAAACCTGTCAGAGAAATAATAAAATAGTGCCGAAGATAAAGGTATCGTCTGTAAGATGAGTCCTCTACTGAAAAACCCTATGTATGGAACCAAAGGTCAACAAGTACTCAAAAGAAAAGATGAAATGATAAGGGGGCAGGGACACTAGCGTGCTGGAATGGAACAAACAGAATACAATTAAACATGACCATCGTAACGAACGTCACCCAACAACTTGCAGGGACATTGAGACATTTCCTAACATGCTATGTAAACGTTTACCAAAAGAGCTAAAGTAAGTGTGTGTGTGTGTGTGTGTGTGTGTGTGTAACTACAGACAGCATTTCTGCTTTGCAGCACATGGGGTCATCATGAGTTAGAATCATCAGCAACTGATTGTTTTGTTGTTTTGTTTTGTTTTCTGTAGCATTTCTCATCTATATTTTCCATATGACCTTCAGGGTCAGCTGTCTGGTTTTGTGACGAAGTATGTAAAAGGGACATCAAAAAGTTTACGGAAAAATCGAATCCAAAGATAATTGAAAATTTCCACAAACTTTCTGAAGCTCCCTCATCTGTCTTTTCACCCCCTCTCTTATATAGGCTGCCAGAAGTCAAATAGAGTAAATGAGCGACCAATTTTAATTGAATTAATAAAATCTTAAAGTAGCATGTGTTTTCTATCTGAATGTTAGAAGAAGTTGTTCCCGTCCAGTGTAGGAAATGAAAAGATCAGTTTTGCTCTGTAACCCAAAGCAGACTTGACCAAAAACCCCTGCTTCCCTTCCCACTCAGAAACAAACTTTGAAGTGCGAATCTCCCATGAGAAGATGGGCTTTGACTCTAAGCAACACCACACGTCTACCGTTATGAATTCGACAAGGCTACGCAATGGCACTGAAGTCACTCTGTGACATCTGACAGCAGCTTATGTGATTTGGCAGCCGTGCACCTGTTGTCTTACTAGGGGCAGAGAATGAGGTCAGCTAGGAAAGCACTGGCTAGGTAACTACGCATAACAGAACCTTGGGGTAAAATATCCACTGGTCAGTAGGATAGGTTTACACACGTAAGTGAATTTCTCTGAGCTTACTTGCTCTTCCACGATGAGATTGCAGCTATGCCAAATTCTCACTTTTCATGGCTCACTCCCTGAGCCTTCCCTACCAGCAAAGGAAATTAAAGGTCAAATGTCTTTTTCAGAACATGTCAGGATTCTAAGCTGCTTGTTTAATGTGGATTTATGGAATACTAAATATGAGCCTACCACCATGTTGGGCACCTGTAGTAACTGGTCTCCAAAGATGTCAGGCAAATCATGTTACACCTTTGTGTAGTCCCCTGTCGTTAACGTCGGCCCTCACCTCTGAGGCTCTGTGATTTATTCTTGACCAAGAGAACGTGGCTGGAGTGATGCTGCATAACTTGTAGGCCATAAGAAGCCTTGCAGACATATCTTTCTGAAGCCCATGCTCTGGAAGAAGCTATTCACCGTATAAGTTCAAGCACTCTGCTACGGACACCTTATGAGGACCCAATGAAGAGAGAGAAATGGAAATCGAGACTCCTGGGCAGCCCCAGCTGTACCAGCTCTCTGAAATGTGGAACCAGACATGTAAGCAAGAGAGCATTTTAGATGTCCAGCCTAGGCAAAGACCGTAGTCCTGCCACCGTCTGACTATAGCTATTTGAGAGCACGCCCACAAAATCAGATCAGCCAACAAAAAGAACCATGAGATAATAATAAATTGTCGCTACAAACCTCTATCTTCTGGGATAACTTGTCACAGAGCAATAGATAAGCAAACCAGCTCCCCCAAACCAAAAATCCGTTTTTTTACTGAGTTGCAAAGGTCTTACCCTTGAAGAACTTAGTTCATACAGGAGGCAGCAACACAGCCACAGAAAGCAACACACACACCCCGCAACAGAACTCATCCACAAGTCCGAAAACAACCTGCTGTCAAGTGGGCTTGTTCACAAGAAAGTGGCATCGGCTTGGCCAAGGAGATTCGCCAAACTTAGCCTGGCAAACAGTGAGGGCAGCTGTCACATCTACAAAACAAGCCAGAGGGCCACAGCACAGTGATGAAATGGGGAGCAGGAAAATGAGCAGATAAAATGACAAGTGTCATAAAAATACTCGATGTTAACATGAAAAATACCA
>NW_022103915.1:47564520-47566327 GCF_000313985.2 Echinops telfairi
AAAAATATATATATTCATTATATGACAGGGCTCACTGAAACCTTTGTGCCGTTCTGGTAGGGGTATACTGTAAATTAGTCCAATATTCTGCAGGGAAGTACCTTTAAAATAATCATATTTTCAACTTGCTGCATTTCTAGAAATAGAATCAAGGGATATGACCAGATATTTACAAAAAGAAAAGTCTTAGGTAAAGGATTTAGTGGGGGGCAGTTTACTTATAAGAAGAAAAATTAAATATAATCTAAAAGTCAATTAATAGAGAAAAGGTCCACTCTGTGATGGTATGCCCCCAGGTAATAGTCAAGGTATTTAATAACCAGTCAGAATGAATGTGCCAATCAATCCATCAAAACCAACAGACCAACAGTCAAAGCAGATGCACTGACTGATTAGACTGGAGGTATAAATAACCCTACCAGGTACACTAGCAAAGTAATACACTCAAACATAGCAAATATCATGAAGAATGCATAGAGCCAGGCAGCTTTTCATTCTGCTACTCATAAGATCCTTATTAGAAAGCATTACCCCCTCAAACAGGGACCAGACAGGGTTGCCCTTTTTCACCGCTCTTATCAAATATAATCCTGGAAGCCTTGCCAGAACCACAGACCAAAAAAAGATATTCAAGGCATCTGTAATGGCACAGAAAAACAACAAAACTCTCTTCATTTGCAGATGATATAATCCTATATCTCTAGAAGCCTCCAAAGATGTGATTAGAATATTGCTGGAGCTAATTGAAAATTTTTGCAATGTAGCAGGCTATACGATCAACATGCAAAAATCAGTTGGATTCTTAGATATTAAAGATGACTTGAAAAAAGAAATTAATAGAACAGTGCCATTTACAGAGTTGCTAAAAAAATGAAATACTTAGGAATAAATCTTACCAGAGAAACAGAAGACTTATACAAAGAAAATTATAAAATAATTCTACAAGCAATCAATAGACACACAAATGGAAGAATGTCCCATGCTCATGGATAGGAAGAGTTAATATAGTGAAAATGTCAATATTGCCGAAAGCAGTCTATAAATTCAAAGCCATTCTGATCCGAAGCATGGCACAATTCTTCAAAGAAATGGAAAACCTAATCACTAACTTTATATGGAAAGGAAAATACTATTAAAAGCAAAAGTCTTTCACTCAGAGATTTCAAAACTTACTATACAGCCAGAGTACTCAAACAGCTTGGTATTGGTACCATGATATGTAGAACAATGGATTAGAACAAAGAACCCAGAAATAAAACCAAGCACCTCTAGACATCTGATCTTTGATAAAGAACTAAAACACATTAAGTGGAAAAGAGATAGCATTTTCAATAAATGGTGCTTAGAAAAATTAATCTCCACTTGCAAAAGAATGAAACGGGACCCATACCTCACACCATATACCAAAATGAGCTCAAGATGGATTAAAGACCTAACTATAAACCCTAGAAACGTAATGATCACCAATGAAAAACTAGAGACAACCTTCAGGAGCCCTAATATTGTAACCATTCTGGAACCAGGCTCCTTTAGAAGGTCCTCGTCCTCTACTTTGCTTTTTGTAGCTTTGTTAGCTTGCTTTTCCTTATGCCTGCTCGTTTATTTATACAAATGCCTTGTGATCTTGAGATTTTTTTTTTTTTTAAGAGAGAAGAGAAGGACCGCACAACCTTAAAAAGTCTCCAGATTCCTTACGCATCAGACCTAAACGCTGGTCTGAGTAGCCATAAAAGGTGGAAAGGTAACACTGAAACCGACTTAAACAGTTTTGTGACCCACGCCAGTTTCAAATAACCACACACACACA
>NW_022103915.1:47567956-47581534 GCF_000313985.2 Echinops telfairi
TGTGGGCTTTGTTGCTTCTGAGCTAGATGGCCACTTGTTTACTACCTTCAAGTCTTTAAGACCCTAGACACTATATCTTTTGATAGCTGGGCACCATCAACTTTCTTTACCACTTTTGCGTATGCACCCATTTGTCTTCAGCGATCGTATCGGGAAGGTGAGCACACAATGATATGATTTTTTGTTTTCTGATGCCCGATAACTGATCCCTTTGGCACCTTGTGATCACACAGGCTGGTGTGCTTCTTCCATGTGGGCTTTGTTGCTTCTCAGTTAGACGGTCGCTTGTTTACCTTCAAATCTTTAAGACCCTAGATCCTATATCTTTTGATAGGTGGGCTCCATAGGCTTTCTTCACCACATTTGCTTATGCACCCGAAAAGCGTCCCTTTTAAATCAGACTCCAGTTTCATGTGAATTACACATTTTCCAAAATAATTTTGCCAAGGAGTGTCTGTCAACTCCAGAGCTCCCCTTTATCTGCTTCTTCGTACCCTGCAGGCTCACTTACTGCCATGAAGTCAATTCCGACTGCAGGCAACACCGTCTGTCTGGTGGTAGACACTGTTAGGGCCTCTCAAGGTCTTAGTTTCCTTATCCAGGAAAAGGCTGTGAGGATACAGGCTTACTTCCAAGTGAACGTGGACTGGTCACTAATAGCTTTAAGAGACCCTATTTTCCACTGCACCCCAGAGAATGTAGCGGAGCCTCTTCTGTGGGGGTCAGTTACCAAATCATGCCACTTCTGTGAAGCCACTCCCACTGCACTCCGCCACCGGTCACTTTTTGATGCTTCACAACCTTTGGACATCTAGCCAGAGAGCCCATTTCTCTCCAATTACTCTAATAAATGAAAGGGTGGAGATGGCTGTGGTTGATAGGCACAACCTAAACAAAGACTCCAGATGAGAATTTTGATGGCTGTAGTTCCCATCTGAGCCTAACAGACAGTTACTAATCCATATCCATGCTGTCGTCAAACCATATGGTGGGGGTGGGGGAGGGCAGTCCATGACCACGAGTCTAGACGCAGGCACCCTGGCTGAGGGAAAAATGACACGTACCCCAGCGTCACGGTCTATTTGCATGCGATCCCAGCCAAATCAATATCGCCATCTTAATCAAGAGGGAATTACAGGCTTCAGCAGAGAGACAACATTGCTAATAATTACATCAGACACATTGCATGCTGAGTTGAAATGTTCAAACAGATATGAAAGAAAAGAAGGGCTGTGGGGGGCAGTGGGGGGGGGGCGCCTTGGAGAGCTTGAAGGCTGTTTGTGCCCAGAGTGGTGACTCATGAAGTCATTGTGTTAATGTTCAAACCTTCAGATGGAAGTGCTGGAGCAGGAATCGCAGGGCCTGGGAGAGAACACAGGGGTGCCATTGTGGACAGGCACAGTCTGAGTGGGGGCTTTTGTCATCGTAAGAGAAAATATTTAGACATTTCTCCCCGCCGCACCCCCCCCCTTTCTTTTAATCAAAAGTCCTCATCTCTGTGCTTCTTCTAGGGAAAAACAAGTTCCCTTTGCAGTTGCTACAGAAGACTTACGGATGTGCAGTTTACCAAAGAAACCATGCAGGGAGAGGGACGCTCTGATAGCCTGGGGCATCTTCATGGAGACCTAGGGCACTAGACCCAGCGCAGACCCTTAATCGCAGCCAATAGAAAGGAAGGGAGGTGGGCTTGGTGGGGGCACAAGCCAAATGACATTTATTTCTATTTCAAGTTTCCTGACTTCTCTGCATCCATTTTTTTTCATTTCTCCTTCCTAATTTGAATTACACTATCTGAGGCAGAGGCCTGCTTGGATTTAAAAAGTCTCAAATGGTGTTTATGAAAGAGGAAATGTGATTTTCTTAATTTGAAGCTCAGGCGGCATCAATAAAGAAAGGTGGAGAAACACTGCTTGAGTCAAAGAAGAAAAATGACTTCTAATTAACAGGAAGAAGGTAGCTCAAGGCACGCTGGCCTCAACCCCCAGGGGCTTTGTTTATATGCAAATGATTCCTGGATTCTACCGACCTGGAAAACCCTTCTTTGCCTCAAAGAGGTAAACACTCTCTTGAAATCTTAAGCTTCTACTCATTTGGTTCTTTTCTTTCCCTCTTTTTCTCTCCCTTTCTCGTTCTTTCATTTGTTATTGCTATTTCTAATGTAATGTCAACTCTGGCGCCTGGCAGGGATGATCACAAATCCAGCATTAGTCCATTGTCAACTGGTCCAACATTGCCTCCACACAGACGGTTTTACCAACATAGCTGTTTTTACAATACACAAACCAAACAAAGTCGACTGTTGAGAGGATTCTGAGAGCAGTGCCTTATTAGCAGGTTCTCCTGAGAACAAAGTCAGTCAGAACACCCAAGCCTGAGGATGAGGATGTTGGGGATCCCCAGGGCTGGTGGGGTGGCAGAGGTGGCTCCGCTCTGTCTCTGGTGGCAGCATGGCCCGCAGGTTAGAATGCAGCTCAGCAGATACAGAGCTGCGCTCCCAGGCACCATAGGCCACAGTATAAGTGAGACAGGGGACTCGTGGTAGAGGGCATCTCTGGAAAATCAGAGCATGTCCTTTACCAATGGCCCTCCCTCCAGCAGCACCTCTGCCCACCCTGCCTTCAAGGAAAAGAGTGAAATAAAGAAATCTAACTTACAGGACAAGTATATATGCATCATGTATTATTTCATCCAAATGTTGCCAACCAAATCTCCCCTTCTACAAATCCCAAGTCATAGCAACTCAGTAGGATTGACCAGATCCCTCCACAATATCCCATTCTCTCTGGTCATATATCATCTGCCCTTGCCCACTATGGAACCCTTACTCTAAGAACTCAATCACCAAACACTGCCAACTTTGCATCTTAAGTCTTTTTGTTTTGTCTGCTTTTCACATTCCCACTGTGTTTGTTCACCATCTGCCTACTCATCTGATTACATGAGGGGGCTTCAAAAAGTCCATGAAAAAATTCCATTATCATTCAATTCCATTTTCCCCTGTTTTTTAAAAGCTCCCTCATAGAAACAATTACTTACCTAACTCTTATCTCTGGCAACTAACCTTCAATACAACCTTCATAGTTAATGATAGATAATAGATAGATAGATTTTTTTAAAAAGGTAGATGATAAATAAAACCAATTGTCAATGAATCAATTCCAAGTTAGAAAGTCTATATATGCATCAGAGTAAAAACTATGCTACATAGAGTTCTCCGTGACTGATTTTTCAGAAGTGAATCGCTATACCTTTCTTCCAAGATGCCTCTGAGTGGATTTGAACCACCATCCTTTAGGTCAACATCCAAAAAGCATCCTCCAATTGATACATAGACAGAGTCATGTAGAGTGAACCCCGGACCTCAACCCAAATCCATTCTAGGAGTGTCGAGATACGATGCAGTCGAGTTCTGAATCAATTTTTTCCCATAAGAAAAAACTGAAAATGGATTAATCTGTTCTCAACCACCAAGTTTTTACCCTAATCTTTATTTTTTATACAAAACATTACACATAAATTTCAAAGTAAATAAGTTCAGAGTTAATATAATTTAAATAAGAAACACAACAGTTAAAAAGTTTTTTTAACAACTACAGTATAGCCCATACCTTGAGACTGATGAGGATCTGGATCTGTGGACACGGACGTGGAGAGGAGGGATGGAGAGAGAGTCATTGTTTGTAAGGGGAATCCCCTTCCATAAAATCAACTGGTAGCTGCTTCTCAGGAGGGTTTTCCTTTCTTTGCCTTTTTTCACTAGGACCTGTCCGGCTTTCTCTTAAAAAAAAAAAAAAAAAAGATCTGTCTAATGTGGTCTGCTGTTGGCGTTTCCTTAACTGTTTTCTAAAAGGGTTTACTAAATTATCATCAACAGTATCGATAACACTGTTAACCAGTTTCTTATCATGATCTAAAAACAGTACAAAAAGCCACAAAAACTAAGAAAATTATAGCAAAACGCTTGAACACAGCTGCAAAAGGTTTAAACAATGTGTACTAGCAACACCAGCTAATGCCAAGTGACTGAAATACGAACTGCCTTTCTTTACAAAAATCACGTGCATCGGGTGGAATTGTGATGTTTTGTTCAAGCTCTGATGCAAAATTTTCTTGACCTTTCATGTCGAAATCCAATTATGTCGAGTCCTGGTGCAGTCAAGTACTGGAGTTCCAGTGTAACTCTATGACCCTCAATCCTTCAGTGACTCCCCACAATTCTTTTAGTAACTTCCTATTTCCTGCTTCCTTCTTATTCTTTTCTTTCATCTTTCCTCTGACAATTCCAGCATGTATACACCTATCTCCTTGTTGGCTTTCCATAATTCAAAGAAGATTAGTAGGCCTCAATAGCTGGTCAAACACTGTGTTTATGGACTATTGTGGTAGTTACATGATCTCATGTCAACTTGAAGACATTCAGAGTGAAGGGGTAGAGTCTAGACTGTCAATCAGGTCACAGACTGATGATGCCTCCTAGTGGGTGTGACTTTCTCATAAGGATTCCGGGAACTTCCTCTCTTTTCTTCCTGGAGCTGGGCCACACTCTCTCTCTGTTTCACCTTCCTGTTGACGACCCTGGAGATGCATCCACCACCATTGGATCCACAAGACTTTTCACCCACCAGCTTGTGGCCTTCCTGCATTTGGTATAATTGCATGTGCTGTGTGAGTCTGAAGAGGAATTTATGGACTAGTATTGGACATATGGGCTAATATCACACTTATGGACTTGATCTGGGCTGGGCTGTTTTCTCAATATACAATTGCTCTTTGATATAAAGCTCTCTTACACACATATGAATGACCCAGACAAACTCAACTATGTTATGCCAATTGATCTTTGTGTCCCTGAAATTTCTGGTTCCTAGCCCAATAATAACTCAGTCTCAGGAAGTATTTAGTTATGGCTGCAAACTATAAGGCCAACAGTTCAAAAACACCAGTGGCTCCAAGTGAGGTTTTCTACTGCTGTAAAGATGGGACAGATGAGGTTTTCTACTGCTGTAAAGAGTTACGGTTTTGGAGACCCAATGGGGCAGTTCTACTTGGAAGCTCACAGGGAAGTTCTACCCTGTCCTATATGGTGGCTATGAGTCAGAAATGACTCAATGGTGGAGGCTGGAACTGTAGACAATAGGACATCCCCTCACAGAAAGGTCAGAAGGAAGGGATGAGTCAACCAGGGTGCATTATAGCACCAGTATAAACCACAATATTCCTCTGGTTCTTTGAGGTTTCCTCACCCACCCGCCCCACTATGATGACCCCAGTCCCACCTTTCAGTTCTGGCTAGACCGGAGCATGTACACTGGTACAGATAAGAGTTCACAATACAAGGAATCCAGGTCAGATAAACCCCTCAGGTACAGAAATGGGAGTAGAGATACCAGAAGTGTAGGGGGAAGATGGGGGAAGGAGGGGAAGAAGGGGGAACCGATCGCAATGATTGACGCATAATCTCCCCCCCCACACACACACATACACACATACACACTAGGGGAATGAAAAACAGAAATGTGGGTGAAGGGAGATAGCAGTCGGTGTAAGACATGAAAACAATAATAATTTATAAGTTATCAAGGGGTCACAAGGGTAGGGCTAGGGGAGGGAGGGGAAAAAAGAGGAGTTAATACCAAGGCTTCAAATAGGAAGTAAATGTTTAGAAAATGATGATAGTAACATATGTACAAATATGCTTGAAACCATTGATGTATAGAATGTTATAAGAGCTGTAGGAGCCCCAATAAAATGATTTAATAAATAAAATATCCAAAAAGTAAAAAGAAAGAAAAAAAGAAAAGAAATTACTCAATGGCAGTAAGTATTTTGAGAAAATTGATTGTGGTGATTATTCTTAATATAATTGAACTACTGGATTTTATGATAATGTGAATTATATGCCAATAAAACGTTTTTAAAAACTTTTTAAAAACATTGAAAATAAACAGAAGAAAAAAGGCACTTGCAATACAGAGATGATCTGTGAATATGCAGATTTATCATGGTTTGAATCAATAGTTCTTCATCTTTCAAGTAATAAATCAAAATGACAGTCGGTGGTAAATTATTGGCTGCCTGGATTTTCCTTCATGCCAGATGCTTAGTGACATTTAACTTGGTTCTTGGTTCTAAGATTGAAAAAAATATTTTCATAACTAAAACTGTTGCTAAATATCTCCCTGATATTTTTTCTAATTCTAGTCTTTCCACCACAGTTGTTGCTACACAAAACTGATTGTTATATTAAAAATTAATCTTTTTTTAATGCTATCTAAAAATTATTATTGTAGGCAATCGCTATACCAGAAGCTTCAAATGCCATAATCTTGTTCAAAGGAATCTGAGGACTGGATCCAACTTCTTCTCTTATACTACCCCCACATGACCCCTGAGCTTCAGGCAAGCAGTGTCCCCAAAGCTCCAAATACCTCTCCGAAGGCCTAGAGTGTTCCTCCACTGTCTCTAACTTTACAGCTACCCCACTTGTGTTAGTCTGGGTAAACCAGGGAAACAAATCCACAGAAACCCATGTGCATAAGACAGAGTTTTATATAAAGGGTAAGTGTTCATTAAGAAAACACCCCAACCCAGTGCTGTCCAAGCCCACACGTCCAACATTAGCCCATATGTCTCATACAATCTATAAAGTCCTCCTCAATCTCACAAAACACATGCAATGATACTGACTGCAGGAGGAAAGCCGAATCAGTGAGCGTGTCAGCATCTCAGCCACACGGCTGCTCTAGAACCCAGGGCTGCATCAGGGTAGGTCCATGTGGCTTCTCCTCAGGGAATATCTTACAGGAAGTGAGCCTTGCCAGCTGAAGCCGAGAACTGGCTAAGGCAGTGGCACCTGATCCGACCATCAGAGAGCAAGAGACCCGAGAGCTAGAAAGGCCATTTATCTCCCCCCCCTCCACCCCCTTCAATTAATCCCACATGTGTTTATTGGCCAGGTTGGCACAATAAACCTTAACTATCTGACCATCCAAGCTTCCTATTTGCTTTGAGAAGCCCATCCAGCCTTATCTTTCATGAACCCCTGTTATTACCTAGGACCTTAGAAATAGACTCTTCTCTGAATCCCTGTGACACAGATTTCTACAGCCTTATATTTGTTCCCTCACATTGTGGCACTTTTGTATGGGTCCTACATGTAAACCTTTCCAACATCAAAGTCACATTTCACATTAAAGTTTATATCCCAGAGCCAAGCATGATGCCCAATGGTAAATGCTGAATAAATGTCTGAAAATCAATGTGATTTATGAGAGTAAATGTTTGCTCTGGTTATTTATTGAACACAATCCAAATGACAGCAAGTACCTCAATTTGGTCAGTGACCTTGACTTTTCTTCTGACCTTCTAGTAATTTGTACAACTCTGTAAGATTTACTGGCCAATTCCTAATTAAATCACTAACCAATAGTAATACCCTAAAATGATGTCTAAAGAGATGTGAAATCCTGTTTCTAAAACAAACTCTGCTTACCTCCAAACTCTGACATTCGATATCCCTGAGAAGTTTCCATAACAGTATCTAAGGAATGGGCTAAAGTCACCAACAAGAAGGAAAAACAGAAACAAAATCATCTTGATTTCTTTGCCCCCTGAGATTCTAGCATTAGTATCCGTGCTGAAACAACATAACAATTGCAGGTCAACAAATGTCTGACTTCAGAAATATGGAAGGCAAACTAAAAAAGCAGGCCAATGAGTACACTTCAGAAAGCATTCAGCTCAGGAAAAAGTAATGTGAACAAGACACAGAATTGTAAAGACCCACTACTGAATGCCAAGAGAGGATAAGAGAGTGTAACCTGTAAGCAAACAGTCATGTGACCAAACATATAATCAATTAATGTAAGTATTAAGGGATACTAAGTCCCTGGGATTGTAGGTAGATTTTAAGTGGTGCTTAATAAAATTATTAAAACTTCTGGGAAGATGCTCAACTTTTTTTTTTTTTGATGCTCAACTTTTAACAAGCACCCCAGAAAATACCAGCAAGACAGTAAACCTATGGCCACTGGAAACCTAGAGAACCACTTTAAAGCTAAGTGGACTGAACTCTGCACACTTCAGATTCAATGGAAGCAGGCAGGGCAAAGGAGGGAAGGTGCAGAGCTGCACACATGGAGTTCCACATCTTCTAGTGGCTGCCCTTAATGGTCTCTGAGCACTGATCGTAGTATTAGGTTGGGGGGACCAGCCCACCACCACTACCCACGGGTTCAGTAAGCACAATTGTGCGGTTGAGATATGTAAGTATTATATTAAAGTCATTGAGAGCATGAGCAATAGAAGAGATATTACAATAATGCAGTCAGACATAGTACACAGTAGTATTGCTCACCTCAGCCCCACTTGGTGGTCCACATAGAGAGAGGGGGAAGGGAAGGAGGGCAGGAAAGGGAACAAGGGAGAGAGGACAGGAGAGGAGAGGGGGAGGAGAGAGCAGCGAGAGGGGCCAGGGACAGAGATCTCTATTGCTAACCCAGGCCTATATACCTTTTGGGGGTGTGCAAGCTCACTAATTACAGGTAAAGTCATATGTCACAGGAAGGGGTTGGTTGCACTATAGGTTATACAGCAATGAGAGGGGGTGGTCTAGGGACATACATGCAATAGGAAGCAGAGGGATTGGGGGTATACATGTGACAAGATGGGCGGATCCTAGATTTAGGATGGCAGCTTAACTTTGACCTGTTTTCTGGATCTCCATATAAACCAGTATCAGTATGGTGTGAACTCCACCTACAGGAACCAAGCTAATGGTTGCAAGCTTTAGGAAGAAGTAATCCATTGTCTCCAGGAGCAGGGAGCAGGCCCACCCCTGTGGTGGGGTAAGACAGCAGTCTGCCTCCAGGGAGGATGTCTAAGCATCTGACCTCCCCCCACAACTGACAAGCCAGGAGCCACCAACAGTTCCATGCCATTCCCTTCAGCACTAACCAGAGACCCAGGCCACTGCTCCACTCCCAACACCTGAAAAGACTCATCACAGGCCACCACTGCCACCCATCACAGACAGTCTCCTTCCCTGTACTTTCCCACCACCTCCCAGCTGCCACTGCCACCACTACCACCACTGGTGATCTATCAAGGATAGTGGACTGCACCAGCTGCTCAACACAGCCACCATCACCACAATGGCCATCACTCCCTCGCAAACCCCCTACCTGCCTTTGCAGGTACCTTCAGAGTACAAGAAGTCACACAGAATTACAGCTGCAGCTGCGCCCCTGCCCCAGCCCACCTTTGCAGCTCTGGGTACATGCCCAGTACACACACAGTACATCCCACTGCTGCTGCCACCTCCACCCTGAGAATGCCTTTGGCAGCAGCTCTCAGGGAGCTGCAAACCTGTAATACAATGCAGCTGCTGCAGTTCTCCCTTTACCACCACAAGCTGCTACGGCTGTCACTTTCCAGCTCCAGCTGTAAAGCTCAGCCCCAGCTATCACTGCCCACAGTGGCTACAGACACACAGCTGTGCAGGCACCAGCTCCACCAACCCAACTCAAGCATTCTCCAACCCCTGCCTCAGGGCCCCCCCAGCTTGCACCCCACACCCACACAGGAACCCCAGCTTTTCTGAACCTGCAACAGCAGCAAACACCCTGGGATGAGGGAAGCCCCCAACCAAAAAGTCCTTTCTCCTTCTGTCTTTTCTTCTTTAATTTTTTTCTGTTTATAATTTTCTATAATTCCACCCACTATCTCTTTTTGTTCTTCCTCTCTTCTCCTTTTTAACTGTATGTATTCATTGTTATTAGCCTTTAAAAAATATTTTTAAAATACTTTCTAATTTTTATGGCCCCCTCTCCCCTTCCTATTCCGTTCATTCTCTCATCTCTCTCCTTTCTTCTCCTTTTGGCTTTGTGGTCCCTGTGAAACCTCTTTTGTGCCACTTGACAGAGTCAACTTCCCCCGCAGCAGTGAGCAGCCCGCCCAACATTAACAGATGCACCATAATGCAGTGAAACTAGCAGTCAATTACAATCCACACCCAAAAAAAAGAACAACAGAAAGAAAAACGGGCATAAACAACTGAACAACACTCATTTACAACGGAATAATTTGAAACAAAGACCTTGGAATTAAGAGAAATAGAATTCATAAAGATGATGTTCAATTACTTTCAACAAATGGAGGAGATGTTCGAGAGAACAACTTAAAAATATAGAAAACTAGACATATGAAATACAATTACAGAAAGTCAATAGTAAGATAACAGAATTAGAAAACATGGTGAAAGACAAAGTAATAGAATTGAAGATCTGGAAAACTGAATTAGTGACTTTTAAGACAATTTCTCTGACTACAACCAATAAGAAAAGCAATTAATTAAAAGAGCAAAGAAATCTAAATAAAGCCTAAGAATTATGGGAGACAATACCAAGAGGAACAACCTATTTCTCATTGGCATTCCAGAACAGGATGAATCAAACAAACAAAAAAATCTACAGGAAAAAATATGAGAAGAAATCATGGAAGACAATTTGCTTAATACCATAAAAAAGGAGAAGTAGCTATTCAGGAAGCTGAGAGAACCCCAAACAGGACAGATCACAAAAGAAAACCACTGCAACGTATCATACTTGAACTCTCCAATATCTAGGAATCCTGGGAGCAGTTAGGGAAAAGAAAAGTCAGCTACAAAGGAAAACCAGTAAGAATTGGCTCAGATTTCTCAGCAGAAACTATGCAGGCAGGAAAACAATGGAGTGACATATATAAAATACTGAAAGGAAAAAAAAAACCAAACCTGTCAACCAAGAATCCTATATCAAACAAAATTATCTCTTCAATATGCAGACGAAATAGGGGAATTTCCGGACAAGAAGAAATTTGTAACAAGAGCACATTACAAAAAACACTAATATGAACACTTTGGACAAAGAATCAACAACAGTTGACAATATACAGGATATACAATATACAGGAGAGCAATATACAGGATAACACCATTCAGAAATCAATACATTGAAAACAGTACTCAAAACAACACAGAAATAGAGCGAAGAAATCAGTAAAGCCACAAAAACATACAACAAAATGACAGTGACAAGTCCACACATATCAGTAGTGATACTGAATCTTAATTGATTAAACGCACCATTCAAGAGACAGAGAGCTGCATACTGGACTACAAGATAAATATTGTAGACACAAAGTCAAAAATATACTAAAACAATCAAAGGATGGAAAAAATTTAACTAGATTAATGTCAATCAAAAAAAGCAGGAGTGGCAATATTAATCTTGAATGAAATAGACTTCAAGGCAAAAAAACATCATATGAGACAAAAAAGACACTACATAATAATTAAACAATAGGACAAGAAGACATATCCATAATAAACATATAAGCATCCAATGGTAAACTCTCAAAATACAATAATCAAACTCTTACAGGATTGAAGAGATAAGAAGACAAATCAACAATGATAGCAGGAGACTTCAATATACCACTCTGAAGGCAAGATAGGTCATCAAGAAAGAAGAACTAAACAACACAATTAACCAACTCAACCTACGCGACATACTCAGAGCACCCCACCCAACAGCAACACAGTCTCCATTCTTTCTAGTGCACATGGAGCATAATAATGGATGCCATGTTGGGTCACCAAGCGAGCCTTAATAAATTTAAAAACATAGAGATTCTACATTCCATATTTCTAGACCACAATACTATAAAAGAGAAATCCAAAATCAACACTTAAACACCATATCTTCAACAACTAGAATAAGAACAAAATAAACCTTCAATCACCAGACGGAAAGAAATCATAAAGACTAGAGCAGAAAAAAATGAATTACAAAACAGAAAAACTATAGTAAAAAAATCAACAAGTCTAAGAAGTTGTTTCTTTGAAAGGATTAACAAAGTTGAAAAACCTCTGGACACTTAACAAAGGCAAATAGAGAGAAGCTGCAAAACTCTAGAATTAGAGATTAAAAGAGTGACATCACAACAAAACCAAATGAAATAAAAATAATAGCACATTACTATGAAAGACCATACTCCAACAAATTTGAACACCTAAATGAAATGGACAGTTTCTAGAAAGATAAAATCTACCCAAATTAACACAGACTGACTTAGAAAACCTCAACAGACCCATAATAAAAGAAAGAGAGCTGGTCATTACAAACATTCTCATCCCAAAAAAGTCTAGGACCAGACGTTTTCATCAGGGAATTTCACCACATATTCAGAGAAAAGCTGGCACCAGCTCTGCACAGATGATTCCAGAATATAGAAAAGGAAATCAAGCTCCCAAATTCATTTTCTGAAATGAGCATAACCCTAATAACTAAACCAGGCAAAGATATCACACAGATTAGAAATGACAGACCAATATCCCTTATAAACATACACACAATAACTCTCAACAAAAACCTGGCCAATAGAATATATATATATATATATATACACACACACACACACATATACATATATATGTATATATATGTGCATAAAGTAATACTTTCTGATCAATGATCAAGTGGGATTCAACATTAGAAAAACAATCGACATAATCCACCACATAAACAAAACAAAAATATAATCATATCAGTCAATGTAGAAAAAGTACATTACAATACCTAACACCCAATCTTGATTAAAAAAACGCTCAAGAAAATAGGAATAGAAGGGAAATTTCCCAACACAATAAAGGCTATATGTGAAAAAACAACAGCCAACATTTCCTCAATGGGAAAAAACTGAAAATACACGCCCACTCCCCCACCCCCTGAACAGAAACCAGAACAAGGATGGGACCTATGACCACACTACTCAACATTGTCTTAACCAGAACCATTAGACAACAAAAAGAAGTCAAAGGAATATAATTGGACAAAGATGTAGTGAAATTCTCATCATTTGCCCGATATGATTTTTTTAAGGAAAAACTCCATCTACATTTATACACAGATACATATGAAAAATAGATTTATATGGATATATTTGTATCTAAATTAAAAGAAACACAGTTTAATTTCTATTTATCCTCCCTCTTTTTCATTTTTATATTCAAACTATCCCACAATATTTGTGTACGTGGGTTTTAAAACATTTTTAGAAAAAGGCGTTATATTTTATTCCATTGATCACAAACTTCCCCCTCCCCCAGGTTTCCTCACAAACTGTTAATAGCTCCCTCCTGTGTATGCATGCATGTGCACGAGAGAGATTTTTCAGCCCTCACTCCTTGACTCTGCTCTCTTCTTGATCTATCAGTTTCTTCCTAGGCCACCAAAGACTTAAATGAAAGCCTATAGGTCAGCGTCTCATTTATTTCCTTAGGCGTTACCTCATTTCCGTGCTCCAGAGATGCAAGTGCAAGGGGGTACCCACACCAATATTGGTTTTCCCCCACAAAGTGATCTATTTGAATTCGTATTTATTTATTTATTTTAATAAATAATCATTTTATTAGGAGCTCATACAACTCATCACAATCTGTACAGACGTCATCTGTGTCCAGCACTTTAGTACATATGTTGACTTCATCATTCTTACGACACCCACTTTCCACTTGAGCCCCTGGTGTCAGCTCATTTT
>NW_022103915.1:47583193-47584296 GCF_000313985.2 Echinops telfairi
CCTGAGTCCGGCCCTAACCAACCATTGCCTTGCCCAGAGCCCGTAGGCTTCTGGCACTGAAGCGGGTTGCACAGTGTGAAAAAGAAAAAGAAAAACAGGGGGGAAATTAAGGGCTCTACTGCAGGACACAGACATACTATCAAATACAATGAAGCACACACCGTATAAGACGAGAAAGGTGCCGGGACCGACTGAAAATTAGATACTTGTGCATCAAAAGACTTCATCAAAAGAGTCAAATAAGAAGACACCTTCAGCAATGACTAATCTCTAGGATCTACAAAAAACCCACAATACCTTAATAAGAAAAAATATTACTATTCCAAACATATCAACCACAAAAGAACAAATAGTGTACACTACCAGAAGGATAAATACCAAGACGAAGACTGGCATACCAAAGGGAATAGATTTTGAAGGTTCCCAAGGGAGGGGGTGTAGGGGTGAGAGAATGAGCCAATAGACTTGAAAGTTGACAGGTATGGACTTAGGTGTAAAGGAGGATGGAGATCTATAAGAGAGAGGAGAGAAAGTAGGTGCGTAAAGCTGAGTTCTAGAGAAACAAAATGAGTGATACTCATACACGTAAAAGAAATGTTTGTTTCAAGAGAGAATTTCATATCAACAAAGCATCCCAATCGAGTCCAGCTGAAGTCCGTGCTTGCTGGAGCCCTCTTCAGACTCACTGAGCTGCCAGTGGGAGCAGACAGATAAAGCTTGAGTATCACAGGCTGGTCAGGCAGCCAGCTTCCACAATCAGCAGGCCACATGGACTGCCAACCCCAGAGCCAGACACACAACCCAGGAAAGCAGTAATCGAAGAGGCGCAAGAGAGAGAGAAGTTCTCCCTGTCCCTCTTATAAAAAGGCCACACCCCAAAGGAGGCATCTCCAAGCTAAGACCTGATGAATAGTGGACTCCACTCCTACCTCCACGCAAGTACCATCAAGTTCACATAAAATCTAACCATCACTGCAATGAGGGGTGGGTGAGATACAATACAGGTGTGAGGATTTATGAGTAATTTGAATTATGGCATGCAGAGTTGATAGTCTGAAATGTAAACCGTGCCCCCCAACACCTAATCCATGATATAAATAGAC
>NW_022103915.1:47596733-47600706 GCF_000313985.2 Echinops telfairi
TCGGAACATGTGCGTATGGTTTTTATTAAGCTAGATTTTCGTGCAAGAAAAGCCTCTTAGCTTTCCAATGATTTAAAAACTCCAGGTATAGCAAGTGAAAGTGATGATGATGAAAAATGTGTTTCAAATGAGGGATTGGTTCAACTGCTTCAAGAGGAGGGCAAATTTACATAATATTAAAGGGCAAATACATTCATCACCCCAGGACTAACTGTCCTCGCTGTCCATATTCCCTGAGCACTTTCCATTATATGAAATGGAAAAGACGTTGAAAACAAATGAAATACCAAAACATTCTGTTCCAGTGATGGGTTGCTTCCTGCAGCACTTGCTTTAAAACTTAGATCTGCCTTCAGCTTAATTTATGTGATCTTCCCCAATATTGAGAACCAAAAGGGAGCCATGTATCCCTTAGCAACAAATCCACAGAAATCCAGTTATATTGGAATAGTTAGCAAAAGAATTCCACTTCATGGAAGCACATACCAGGGAAGAGAAATCAGTGGGATTTTGCTCTATCTAAAAAGTCAAGACTCCACCCCCAGCCAGTCCTGGAGCTTTGGGGCTCGGCTCAAGGGGAGTCCCTCTGGGACATGGGGGTACAGTGAATGGTGTGACCCTTTGCTGGGCATGCCGACACAGTGGGGTGTGCTGGGCCCCTCTAGGGTTTCCTGTATGGGCTCCAATAAATTTCTTCCCTTTTGCTTAAAAAAATAAAATAAAAAGTCAAGACTAATCTATGATTAATGATGGAGAGGACCAGGAGTCACGCAGCTTTAAATCCTTTTGGGATCAAGCTAGAGATGCAGAAATAAGCAAGTAGGGACATCAGCACTGTACTGCTGGTTCCATTGCCTTTGCAACACATGCTGGCAATCTGTGAACCTCTCCAACATTCCGCCACCATCATTGAGCCAATCACTGCATCTCAGATGACTCTAGTCAGAAGCTAGTCTCTGTACATGACAGTGCTTCCTTGCTTTATAAGGTAGGAGGCTGTGGGCAGCACGACAGTCAAATGGCTCCTTATCGAAAGGCTGGCAGTTTGAATCTACCAAGAAGTTGCTCAGAAGAACTGCTTGGGGACTGATTTCCCAAAGGTCAAAGCCACGGAAAACCCTATGGAGTGGAGTTCTACACTGAATCGCAGGAGGTCTCCTCCATGAGTGAGAATTGAGTCAACAGCTGCTGTGCCTGACACTGGTTACACAGTGGTGAGGAAGAGAGACTTTACCCTGCCCTCCTCCCGTCCTGCCTTTCTTCAGACTATCTGGGAGAGACATTTGTTTTCGCTTTGCTCCTTAGACCCACTCGGGATCCTGCTTTCTGCCCTAATGCTGAGCTGCGTGGACTGTGTCCACCGCCTCATGCACCGCACTCAAGCCGCTGACATCCTCTGTCCACGCGACCACTGACGAACCCTCTGCAGGAGAGCAGAGGAAGGAGGAGGAGGGTCGGTGTCTCCGCTTGGTGCTTTCTCTCGAGATTGTGCCTGACTAGAGATCACTACTTCATGCAAGATGCGAGGGAGCTGACTTCACACACCTCTCTCCTGAGTTCTGGTGTGAGCTCCCTCCCATCGTCCATTCAGGCTCCGGGGATAACAACGTGCCTGCCCCTAGCTCCATCACTGATCCCCTGACACCCACTTTGGTAAGCTTCCCTTTATAAATAAGCCCACCTGATCCTGTGTCATTCATTTTCTGTTTCAACTCTGGCTGACCAAAAGTGCAACCCTGGACAAACGCGTTCACCTCTCTGTGCCCCCATGTGTAAACTGGGGTCACAATAGCAACTTAGCTCCTAGAGGAGTGGGGACGAAATGAGCATTAAGGCCGGTGAAGTGCTTAGAATAGTGTCTGGCACGCAATAAGTGAAATCAGTTTATGTTTATTTTATCTTTATCATCATCTTATCATTAGCATTGGTGGAAAAAAGTGCCCAAGACTTGGCCACTGGCCCCTAGCAGGTAGTCATTTAATTTCTGGCATGCTGAATTGTTGCTTGTGGAGAGCTATTTTTAAAATAAGGGCTCTGAGAAACGATTGCCCCAGAAGATTTCTGAGGGCCAATCCAGGAATGATTAACCACACTCGGCAGTGAAGATAGATGGTCACAACGAGCAGCCACAGAGGAGTTTTCCATCCAGTTGCTTGCTCTGTTTTTTCTCAAAGCTCTTTTGATGTATCTTATCCTAGATGCATAGACGTTTTAGGGCTAAAGGGGACTTTAATTCATGCGCTTTATTTAGAAAAGAAAACATATTTAACTAAAATAAACTTTTAGGTCATTTAGATGTGGACCCGGCAAAAGGAAAATAAGTGAAAGGAAAAAATGTTGAGCCCTTTCAGTTTTGCTCAGGGGACTTTCATCCAACCATTTGGAGAGATTTATTTCTAATCAAAGTTTCCTACGTCCAAGAAAGAATATCATTGTGTTCTCTCCCTAGAGAAGGGAAATGGATCTTAATTTTTTTAAAGAAAAAGAAGAAAGAAAACGGAAGTCCCTCATCTACACTACAGACTGATTTATAACACCCATTAGGGTCAGGGTAATATAAATTGCTCTGTGTCCAAAGTTTTACACCAGGTCTTAGATAGAACTCAAAGAGTGTCAGTAAATGGGGGCAGGGTACCACAAAAGAAAAGAAAACGTTTAGGAGATTATATGTGTCCAGCTCAGTTTGGGAGTGTCCCCTTGCCTTGGGAATGAAGGTCTAAATCCATCCTTTTGAAAATTGGGGATTTGGAAAGAGAGAAACTAGGGTCTCAACCCTTAAATATTGTATTTCATCTCTCTGAACCTCCATTTCCTGTGAAATGAGAAGGTTCAACCAGATGGCCCCCATGGGTCCTTCTAGATCTTTATTTCAAGAATTCAGTGAATTTTAAATTGGACATTACAGATATCAAAGGGCCCCCTTTCAGCCTTAGATTCTATTACAAAGAAACAGATGAAGGCTATACTTCACTTATTAAAGGATCAAAGTTGCTTTGGGGTTTTTTCCTTTTTTTTTTTTTTTTTAGCATCTTGGAGTGGATTTCTCACCCCTTGAGTCCAAAAACTCATCTTTTAATTCATCCAATTGTTTCAAGTTCATGGTTGAAAACAAACCTTTTCTTGTTACAGGAAAGTAATTGACTTGTGAGTAGCATACTAATGTCTACTTCATTAGTACATCGTTAGGAAACTCCTTGGAAGACTGAATTTAAATCTGAAGGGTTAAAATGCACTTCAACCAATGTGAGAAGACAAGCATCCCATGCTACTAGCAGAGCATCAGCAGCCGGACACTCCATTGCTTTGGCAATTAAATGACAAACAGTCCCAAGGTTGGAGAGATGCGGACACATAGGGATTCTCAAATATCACTAGCAGGAGTATAAATTAAAAACATTTTAGAGTATAAAGAGTTTAACATAGAGTATAGAATGTATAAAACAAACATTTTACAGACAAGATGTAGTGACGGTGAAGGCATGCACACTCTCAGTCTAGTATACAACCCAGTGAAAGATCAGCATGGTGGCTCAAGGAGAAAGCTATAACAATGTCAATACTATGAAAAACTGGGTCCAATAAAAGTGATCAAAGAATAAATATATTGGGTATGGTCCTCCAGCAGGATACTACGGAAAGGTTCAAATGAATGAACTGGGGCCACAGACACACACCAACAAAAACGCATCTTAAAAACAAAAATAAGCATTGTTAAGTCTAGTTACATAAAGTTATACTGTTTTTAAATAAGCTAGGGCTACAGAGTAGACAAAGAATACCATATTGTACTCAAGAATACATACACATGGTAAAGTAAAGGTATAAATCCATGGATTGGGACATGCATGGGACTAGGATGTCATACATCAGGAAAGTGAAAACATCTGACGAGGGAAACAAGGAAACTGAAATTTAAAAAGGGTCCACAGGGGACCCCATAATGTCTTATCTATTAAGAGAGAGCGAGAGAGAG
>NW_022103915.1:47600921-47611290 GCF_000313985.2 Echinops telfairi
AGCAGTTCCATCTGTCCTTTATGGTCCTGATAAGCCCGAATGGACTCCGCAGCAGTGGGTTTTGCAGGAGCAGGACACCAAAGCTGTCCTGTCACTGAGCAGCTGGTAGATGCTAATCATCTTTGGGTTAGCAGCCAAGGGCTTAATGACTGTGCCGCTAATGGTCCTTTAACTGGGGAAGTTCTTGTTGCTTGGTACCACCAAGTCAGCTCCAAATTATGGCAAACACACACACAACAAAATAAAGCACTGCCTGATCCCGTACCAGCCTCACAATCGTTAGCTTTGTACCCACTATTGGCGTCACTGTGCCAATCCATTTCATCAAGAGTCTTACTCTTTCTCAGTGACTCTCTTTTACACCGAGCGGGACGTTCGCCCTAATAACGTGCCCAAAGTAGGTGAGAGGAAGTCTTGCTATGCTCACTTCTGAGGAGCATTCTGGGGTACTTCTTCGAAGAAAATTTGTTTGCTCGTTTGGCGGTCCATGGTATATTCAAATATTCTTCACTAACACCATAATTCAAATGTATTCATTCTTCTCCAGTCTTTCTTACTCATTATCCAACTTTCATGTGCATATGAACTGATCGAATATTACCTAGTTTGGGTCAGGAGCAGCTTAGTCCTCAAAGCGACATCTATGTTCTTCAGTACTTAGAGGTCTTTTGCAACAGATTTGACCAAGGCTATTGATGTTTCAGTTGATTTCTTGACTGCTGCTTCCATGAGCATTGATTGTGTACCCAGAGAAAATGAAAACCCTGACAACTTCGATTTCTTTCTCCATTTATCATGATGTCATTCATTGGTCCAGTTGTCTAGGGATAGGACAGATAAAATACACGATGAGCCTGGAACATCTTTAAGTGCCAGCAAATTGTAAAGTGCTCCAAAGAGGATGAGAACATGGCCAAAGGATGCAGGAAACCTTTTGTAGGAACTCCCAATGAGACAATACGAGCAATGAAACAATGAGGGTAAGAAAGAACTTACCCATTGCCATTGAGTCGATTTTGACTTCTGGCGGCCCATGTGTGTCAGAGTAGAACTGCACTCCAACAGGGTTTTCCATGGCTGATTTTCCAAAAGTAGACCTATTCTTTCAGGGAACCTTTGAGTAAACTTCAACCTCTAGCCTTTTAGTTCACAGTCCAGTGTCTTAACCATTTGCATCACACAGGGACTCTTACATGAAATACCATACAAAAATGCCAGGCAAACCAAAGTGAGAGACATTCTACAAAACAATTGTATGTAAGACAAAGAATGATGCGGGACTGTCCCAGAGAGGAAGAGAATAAAGAAACATGGCAACCAAATGCATGTGGCATCCTGGACCAGAGGACGGACATTAGTGGGACAGTTGGTGACATTTGAATTAAGTCTGTGGATTAGCTAAGGGCCTTTAACTTCCTGTTTTGATTGTTGTACTGTCGTTATGTAAGATGTTCACATCTGAGGAGACTGGGTGAAAGGCATACACAAACTCTCTGGGATTTGGGGGTACTATTTAAGTCTAAAATTACCACAACACAAAAATTTTACAAATATTTGAAGCAAGTATAACACAACAGCAAGTAATGAAATATTCAAAATAGAGGTTTTAGGGGCGGGATGGATGAAGGATGGGCGAAATGAAGATCTAAATATCAGGAATGAAAGAAAGGTCATAATCATGCAGATGTTTCTAAACGATGAAATATACTGAGGTGAGGAACCAGGCTTTATATCTGCTGATGCTTTTTTCCGGTCAGGTGTAATGGAGGTGATTCTGACTCCGACAGCCCCAGGTGACATAGAAATGCCCCACAGGGTTTTCTAGGCTATAATCTATAGGAAAGAGCTCTCACTAGGCCTTTCACCTGCAGAGCCTCTGAATGGGTCTAACCTTTTGGTTAGGAGCCAAGCACTGAACCCTTGGTGAGCCATTACCAAGGCAAACGCTGGCATAGCAAATCGTCCTGCAGCTTCCTGGATTCTTGTGCCCCTGCAGCTCCTGCATCATCTTCATAGTTGTTGCTCTACTGGAGCCCATTGTTCCAGCCACTGGGTTAATCCATCTTGTTGAGGGATTTCCACTTTTTCTTTCACCTTCTTTCTCATTCACTCTCTGTTTCAGGGATAGGTCACTACTGATAAGATACCCAAAATGTATGGGGCAACATCCGGCTATCCTCACTTCCAAGGAGCATTCTGGTTATACTTCTTTCAAGGCATACCTGTTCACGCCCGTGGCAGTCCCTGGTACAGTCAACCTTCTCACCAGCACCATCATTCAAAGGCATCCATTCTTCTTCAACCTTCCGTATTGATTGCCCAGCTTTCACCTGGCTGAGCAAAGAGTTTAATGTTAATTTCTGGTGCCCCTGCCTCCTTTTTCCCCTGTGGATCAGAATAATTGCACTCACAGTGCTACCTTTTTGGTTTTTTTCCCTGATTTGCTTTCCATTTAATTCCCTACTATGGGCAGAGGTCTAGTGTTTAGTTTACTTTACAGCGATACAAGGTGTTGTCAATTTATAGAAGAAGTTGTCAAAACAGAAGCCAGGAACTCAGTCTTGAACTGAAGGTGAGTTTAACTTTGAAATGTTGCCTTTAAATGACTTCATCATGACTTTTATGCCATTAGGTATAATTCTGGAATTTGGGAGTGTGGTTGGGATTTGGTTTGGATATTTGTGGATTTGACACAGAAATGAAAACTGAAGATATGAATTTTGATGGGCCTACAAAGGTTTGGCTACAGAACTTTAAAAACACTTAAATTTGAAGAGCAAAATAAATAGAAAACATTCCTTATAAGGAAGGTGGGAATGAAAGGAAGATTATGCTCTATTATTAAGAGTGTTAAATATTATTTAAAATGTTCAAGAAAAAAAAAGATGGTATGATGGGGTTTTATCAAGTTCAATGTATCCAAGAGGAATTACTGAGAGCCAAGCAGAGGGTGAGCATGATTGTGGGACAGGAGGAAGGTGAAAGGAAATAGAAGAAATAAGCAAAAGCTATTTATAGAGGTATAGCTATAGGCATGTTATATATGTAAATATATTAATTTATAATGAAAGCGATAAAAGCCAATATACATATATTTATATGTTAAAGTATTAAGATAGCAGATGAACTTTGGGCCTCTACTCGAGGCCTCCCTAAACACAAGAACACTTTGTTCTAATAACCTGGCACTCTTTGATACTTACCTTCCCAACACAATTGCTGATGTCAAAATGGGTGCATAAGCAAATGTGGTGAAGAAAGTGGACAGCACCCAACTATCAAAAGATATAGTGTCTGGAGTCTTAAAGGCTTGAAGTTAAACAAGCGGCCATCTAGCAGGGAAGCAAATAAGCCCACATGGAAGAAGAACACCAGCCTGTGTGATCATGAGGTGTAGATGGGATCAGGTAACAGGTATCAAAAGATCCAAAACAAACAATTATATCGATGTGAATGAGGGGGGATGGAGTGAAGACCCAAATCCCATCTGTAGATAACTGGACATCCCCCCACAGAAGGCTTACAAAGAAGAGATAATTCAACCAGGGTGTAGTATAGCACCGACAAAACACACACCATTCCTCTAGTTTGTGAATGCTTCCTCCTCCCACTACCATGACCCAGTTCTACCTTACAAATCCAACTAGACTGGAGTACACTCATTGGTACAGATAGGAGCTCTCAACACATGGAACACAAGACAGATAAAACCCTCAGGTAGTGGGAATAGTGATATTATGAGGGCTAGGAGATGGTGGAGCTGAGGAGGTAGGAAGGGGGAGAAAAGAGGAACCCATCACAAGACTGGATATATCGCTGTGCTAGTCTGGGTGGACTAGAGAAACAAATTCATAGATGCTCATGTGTGTGTAAGAGAGAACTTTATATCAAAGAGCAATTGTACATTAAGAAAACATCCCAGTCCAGTCGAGATCAAGTCCATAAGTTTGATATTAGCTCATATGTCTGATAGAAATCTATAAATTCCTCTTTGGACTCACAAAACACATGCAATGACGCCGAATGTGGGATGATCACAGGCTAGTGGGTGGAAAGTCTTGTGGATCCAGGGGTGGTATAAGCATCTCAGCACTGCAATGGGTCTCCACGTGGCTCCTCCAGCTTCTGGGCTCTAGCGTAGCTTCATGTGGCTTGTCATCAGGAATACAAAGAAGAAAATGTGTCTGCCCTGCCTCCAGCAAGCTATTTATCTCTGTAGCGCTTCTAAATGAAGTCATCAAGCAGCGACCGGATTGACAGGCTAAACTCCACCCCTTCCCTGTTAATAGTCTCAAATTGGCACCAGATTATGTAACTACCACAATAACCTTCCAGGAGGACAAATAACAGATACGTGGGTGAAGAGAGACAAAGGACAGTATAAGACACAAAATAACAACAATAAAATATAATTGATCAAGGATTCACGAGGGCAGGAGGGTGGAGGACGGAGGGGGGAAAGAGCTCATACCAAGGGCTCAAGTGGAAAGAAAATGTTTTGAGAATGTTGATGGCTACAAATGTACAAATGTGCTTAATACAATTGAATGACGGATCATCATAAGATTTATAAGAGCCCGCCAATAAAATGTTAAACAAAAATTTCAAGAAAGACAAGCTTTGGTTATTGGAATGTGACTGTCAGTGCATCTGATCCAGCCAGGTACTAAGAATAGGGGTGAGGGGAGCAGGCTGTTGGACTGCAGGAAACTGAGAGCAAAGTGAGAACAAAATGGGAAAGAGCAGGTGTGTCGTGGTGAGAAGGAAGAGGAAGATGGGGCGAGTGGTCCCCTTGAGGAATAGTGATTCAAAGGGGAACTTTGATAATAGGGCATAACCCTGCCCTGTAATCCTGTAACATGGAGGAATAAGATATAATCCATAATCCTCCAGGAACAGAGACCAAGGAAGCCTTAAACATGAACTGAAAGTCAAAGGCATCGTTGAATATGGAGCAGTAGGGCAAGAGTTGAAGAAAGGAGAAAGGTTGAAGGGAAACTGTGGTGTGAAAGAGCCCAAATGTAAATTACCCTATATTCCGGTTCAAAAGTAGAGTTCTCACCTTCCTTGGTGGAGATTCAGGTTAGATTCCTGGTCCATGTGCCTCAAGTTCAGTCACCACTCCTCCGTCAGTGAAGGCTTCAGTGTTGCTATCATGCTGACCAGACATACTTGAGAGGAGCTTAGTGACCAAGACAGACGAGAAAGGCATGGCAAGCTACTTCCGAAAAAGGACCAACAAACCACCGTAAGTCCAATCCTGATGTGCAGAAGTGGGGAGTGAGTCCAAGGCAGCTAACAACAAAATGTTATTTTCTCAAATGATTGCTCAACAGCCCTGGAGCGTAGAAAGAATTTATTCAGATAACACTTAATGAGGTTGCTTTGCATTCATTATGTAATGTTATTCCAGTAATCCTGTAAGATAGCTGGAATGTGCATTGTAGATGAGGACAACAAGGCTCAGGGGTTACATGGCTACCAACATCACACATTCATCAAATCAAGAGTAGAACTCAATTCTCCTCACCGTGTTATATTAACGCTGAACATTTTCAAAGTAAGTGCTATATACAAATTATCAGCAGTTAAGTAATTTTTTAAAAAGCACTCAGGAAAAAGCTGCTAGGGTCTGCAATGGGAACAGAATCATGCCTAACAATCTTACAAGTTGAACAAGATTCTTCATTAAATTTGCTCCATTGTTAGATGGGGGGAGGGTAGTAGCAGATGGTTGATACTGAAAGCAGCTCTTTACAGCTAAAAGGTGCTGGCAAGAGCATTTAGAAAATACAGTGATGGATGACATAGTATCCAATTTGGGGAAGTGATTGAGTCTAATAGAGTGACCCATGGGTCAAGCTCTCGCTTCATCCTATTTAACAACTATTAGGATTGTTGTGGAGGGCATAACAAAATGCTAATAGAATCTGAAAATAATCGTAAGTGATAAGTGATGAAAATACTAACAAGGCTGGGGAAGGAAAGCAAAAGGAACTTGATTCAGGTTTAAAGAGCAAAGGGGAGGAAACTGTATTTTTTAAAGTCAAGAGACTCTTCGCTAAGAAAGAAATGTGAAGATGCTATATAGCGAAGAGCCCCTGGGCTCTCCGGAGAGAACCAAGAAGAACCTAGAAGAGGATGAGGAGAGGGAGCGAGTGCTAACGCAGGCACAGTCGCCAAGGATCAGCACAAGGACTGAGCTGAGACCCAGTTAAAATTGCAACTGGCATGCTCTGAGTTGGGTAACAAAAGGGAAGGAAAGAGGATCGATGTGTGTGTGTGTGTGTGTGTGTGTGTGTGTACACAATACAGTATAAAGTGCACACAGAGAGAGAATATTTCTAAAGAGAGACACAGGGGCGGGGGGAATCAGGGTTAAACCCACTGCCATCAAGTCACTTCCAACTCATAACAACTCTATAGGATAGAGTAGAACTGCCCTTGTGAATTTCTGAGACTAAATCTTTATGGGAGTAAAAAAGCCTCATCCTTCTCCCAAAAAGTGGTTTGTGGTTTCAAACTGCTAACCTTGTGGTTAGCAACCCAACGTATATTTCACTATGCCACTAGGGCTCCAGTGAAATAGACTGCTGACCCACAAGCTAAACCCAATCCACAAATGCATTCGGTCATACATTGTTGAAATTTTAAATACCTTTAAACAAAGCAGAAACTCTCTAGTTTAGCACAATTGTTCTCTGATTCATCTTATACCCAGCTGATGTTACATATTTATATCACTCGTCTGACCGAGGAATTTCGTTTCCACGCACTAATTTAGAGGGAATTTGGTATGAACACACACACACAGTTGTATATAGAAACAGATAAACAATAAATAGGAACCAATCCAGGGAGACACAGATATAGTTTGAAAGGTTAACAGCAATGACTTTTTTTTAATTAAATATCTGCCCCCACCTCCATCTTTTATTACGCATAACAACAGCAGTGACCTTTGAGTTGTTGGGTAACTTTTTCATCTGTTTACCAGTATTTTTAAATTGTCTACTCTAAAGCAATATGATAAGATAAATAGTAACAGATGGTATATCTTAAATTTGTGTTTAAAAAAGCATCCATTAGCAGTCTTTAGCCAAGGGAAGCCATAGACTTTCCAGGGAGATAAAGTGAGACAATTTTTCTGATAGATTTTGCTTTCACCTTTGCTACACCTCCGTTTCAATACAATCCAGACTGGATGAGGGAATAACTAAAAAAGGAAACATAGTGGCCAGTTTTCAATTTGAAAAAAATTTTTAAGAAATGTTTTCCTTTTAACAGGTAATTTTTAAACAGTTTTATTGGCATATAATTCACATTGTCAATTGCATCAAAAAGAGTTGATACTTTAATAGATAATACCAGCTACTCCAAGGAAGATGCGGCATTCTGCTCGTGTAGAGATTTACAGTCTCAGGAACCCAAAAGGTCAGTTCTATCTGCTCTATCCTTAGGGTTGCTGTGAGCCTGAATCAACTCTAGGGCAGTGAGCTTGGGGAGTCAGCCGGAGTTATTATTTTTTATGTATAAGTGTATAGATTTTATGTTCACAAATACAAAATCTTGGGGAAATCTGTGCCCATTGTTCTATTGTATTTGCACTGTGTTGTACCGTTAACATAAATTAGAAGTCTGTTGGTTTGGTTTTTTTTCTAGAATCTGATGTAAACAGAGAATCGCTTTCAGTTTATTGTAGGGAATTGTGGTGCTTACTAAACCAACAATGTGTATGTTTCTTTCCAACAGCGGACACAGGGACCGACCACATTGTCATTCTTTTTGCTGCAAGCACCACTGGACAGACAGCCTCACCAAGCAAACCAACTGCCTAAGTGATTTTAATGGTATTCTTCTAATCTGATCATTATTACCCCCACTTCTTTCCTGTTGTTGACAATAAACCTATGGGGAATCATTTTAAAAGTGAAATGGGTTGGATTGTGAAAACAGGCAATCCCAGTGACAATTTGTCTTAGTCAGAGCTAAGCAAATTCTAATCCGATCCATCATATTTCTACCTCCGAATCTTTAACAACCCTGAAAAGAGACGGCTGTGTCTGCTTCATCTAGTCATTTATCATTTTTAAGAGGGGAGAGAGAGAAAGTGGTTTCCTGCATAATTAAAAACCAAGAGTTACCCATTGTGGATGTCTGGTTTCTAAGAGGGGTGTCTATGCTGGCATGACTGTGTATGTGTGGACGATGGACCAGGTGAGGTAAACATCCTTTCCTTCACAGCCCACGCAAACCCTCATCTCTGAAGGACTGAGGAGAGACTTCCCCCTTATCATCAGATGTCGCCACATGACTGGTGACCTCTGTAACCTGGTCCTGACTTGGCAAGGATGGCGCTGGTCGGGGAGGTGGGGTGGGTGTTTAGGAAGCAGAGTTCTCTTCTCTCTCCTTCCTCTTCACTCCTGTAATCTAAGCGGTGTGATTGAGGAGTGCTGAAAGGTGAGCCCGTCACACCAATCTCTTCCCCAACCGCCTGCCAGGATGTGGCGATGAGACAAGAAAGGTCGTGACACTCAAACAGAAGGCTCCCTTGTGACTTTCAGCTGTCACTATGTAAGGAATCAGCAAGCACTGATTCCACAGCCCGGGGTCTGAGACTTTCCTGGGATCCTCTTCTGGTAAACCCTGGCTCCACAGCGCGGTCTCCGCTGGGTACAATACGCAGCTACACTGCAATAAGAACCAGCTCCCAGACGTTACTCTCATTGCTCAGGACACTTACAGACCTCGTTCATTCATTTTGCGTTATCCTGGGCTGGCTGACTCACTCCTCTTTCACCCCTAAGTAGCCCTTAGTACACTTTTTTTGGGGGGAGGTGTCCTATCATAAAGAACAAACCTTGGCTTTCTGAAGCCATCTGATTCCTGATCCACGAACATCTCTTTAACAAGATGTTCTGTCTCTCCCTGCCACTGGCCTCCCTCTCAAAACTGTCTTTATCAGATCAAAATTCACACTCCAGGAAGACATTAAAGTTAAGCATTATTATCTCCTACTGGCCTTTTGCCAGTCATCCTCCATCCACTTACTTCCCTTCCTATTCCAATGATGTCGCTAGAAGTTTAAGGCCCATGGAGCAAGTAAAAGATAGTAACAGCAGGCAAGGCTCAGTCAGTGTTGGATTCACTCACCGGGCACTACTATCCACTCACCAGGAGACTTTGAAAATGGGTTCCACTGGGACTGCCAGGGAGCAGTGGCCTCGTTCCTGTTAGAGAAAGACAAAATTCCCATTTCTATTGTTGTGAGGTTTTCTACAAAGCAAGTTAATCACCTTGAGGAGTTCTAATTTTGACCAACTAGGGAAATAAACATCATTTAAATGTGGTAGACCAACTTTGTCTATTTACACTTTAAATGCTTCTCAAATTGGGTAATACTGAGTCCCCACCACGCTCCCCCGGTATCTGTGTGTGTATATGTGTGTGCTAGGACAATGGAGGAGGGCTACAAAAGGAGAGACCTATTCTTTATCCTAGATTATAGGCTACTGCACAAAAGTTTTAATTACCGGGGACACCAAGTAATTTTTTAAAAACTTTTCTGAAAATGGGGCAGTAGGCCAAATAAATTTGGGGACCTAGTAATATGGCAGGGGCTAGACTAAATCCAGGGATACATATGGCAGCCAACTAAAAAGGGGTAGGTGGGTGGGAAAGACATGGGTAGCTGGGGGAATCCAAGGGGAGGGTGTTGTTTATATCTCCACAGAGAAAGAGGGATCAGACTTCAACCCAGTGCCCCAAGAAAAGAAGGCAACACACTGGTATGAAGCAGGGAACCAATAGAGAGGCCTGAGGGGCTGGCCCCAATCCCAACTAAATAGACAGCCCCCCTCCTCCCAGAAGAATCAATTTCAGAGGACAGCCCTGAAGCTACAGCTCAAGGAGAGGAACGGGTCTGATCAGAGCACACAGGAGCAAACCAGGGGGGAGGAAAAAAGAGTGAAGCACATCCTGGCCCCCCAAACCCTGAGGACAATATTTCTGTTCAGAGCAGCCAATGCACAGAGATGAACCATAGGGCTGGCCCCACCACTAGACACGACATCCCTCACTGACCCATAACACCATGGAAGACAACACTGGAGACACACAGCGGGAATTGTGCCCGCCCTGACCCCACCAAACCAAGGCGAGTCCCTGGAGGTGTGCAAAAGAGCAGCAAGGGGAGCAGAGCAATGAAGTCCTGAGGGAACACCAAAAATAGACTGTGGGGCCAGGGCATGGTGCCCCATCAGACTCGACTGGAAAACACTCGTAAAGGACAACAAATAGACCTTGAACTATTTATAGGCTTTTCTTGTTTATGTTGTTGGCTTTTTTGTTGTTTTTAAATCATTTTATT
>NW_022103915.1:47612818-47614686 GCF_000313985.2 Echinops telfairi
TACAGAAGGGTCGTGGAGAGAAGACAGGCCAGTCAGGGTGCAGTATAGCACCGATGAAACATACAGCTTTCCTCTGGTCCTTTAATGCTTCCTCCCCACCACTATCATGACCCTAATTCTACCTTACAAATCTGGCTAGACCAGAGCATGTACATGGGTACAGATAAGAGCTGGAAACACAGGTATTATAGGACAGATAAACTCCTCAGGACCAATATTGATACTAGTCATACCAGGAGGGGAAGGGGAAGGTGGTGGGAGAAAGGGGGAATGGATCACAATGACCTACCTATAACCTTCTCCTTGGGGGATGGACAACAGACAAGGAGGTAAAGAAGACTTGGACAGTGCAAGACATGAAAAAATAAAAATAATTTATAAATTATCAAGGGTTCATGAGGGAGGGAAGGAGGGAGGGAGGGGGACAATGAGAAGCTGATACCAAGGGCTCAAGTAGAAAGAAAATGCTTTGAGAATGATGATGGCAACATATGTACAAATGTGCTTGACACAATGGATGGATGGATGGGTGGTAATAAGAGTTATATGAGCCCCCAATAAAATGATTTTTTTTAAATGGGGGACCTAGACTCTAAGGCAGGGATGGAGGCCGTCCAGCCCTCATGCTGTGTAAGGCCCACAAAACCATCAATGCCAGCTAACATCGCACGCCTCACCAAGGAAAAGCAAGTCCAATCTTCATATGAGGGGTGCATTAATTAAATGTTTGACCAACTATAGCAGGCTAATTTTTTTTTGGGGGGGGGGCTTAAAAAAAAGCAATTTTATTGGTACATTCACATATTATACAATTCAATAGCTAAATCACATAAGAAGCATTGTATAATCATCAACACAATCAATTTTAGAACATTTTCTTCTTTTTTGTACTCATTATTATTCCTGCCCCATTTCCCCCAACCTTCTTTGCCACATCCCCAAGAAACCATTAATCCAGTTATTGTCTCTATACATCAATCTATCCTGGATTTCATATACTGAAAAACATACCAAAAAAACTAAAAACAATAACAAAATAGATAAATACCTCAATTGAAAAGACAGTAGAAAATATTAAAAACTAGAACAACTTTAAAATAGGTCAAAAGGGAGTAAATAGGAGGGAGGATTCAAGATGGCATCCAGACAGAATCACCCACCCAATGCTCCTGCTCTGAGACCAGACAATTAAGGATGGAAGGAGGCCAATACTGGGAGGCTGAGTGCTAAAGATAGATTCAGTGGACAAGGGTCCAGTTCAGACCTGCCCCTTTGATTTTCACCCACACAGTGATTTGAGAACTCACTGACATGCTCTAAGTTGTAGGCTAATTTTTAAGTTGATCATTTTGTCTGGCCCCTGGATGGTGTTATAAATATCCAAAGGACTCTTGGCAGAAAAAAAAAGTTTCCCCACGCCTGATCTATGGGACACCGCATGCCTTTTCCTCACTGAATGTGGAAGCAACACTCATAGCTAACTCACAGCAAGATCCACCCGTGTACCATGATGAATCCAGGCTGTGGGATGCCACTGAAGAACCACCTAACTACCCTCCAGTTCTTTAACATTTCCTCCCCTTACTGTTGTGGTTTTCATTTGTTTTACTTCATTAATCATGCTAGATTTGCATACATTCATTTGTATATGTAAGATCATACAGTACAGGAAAGTCAAGATAGATAACCCATCAAACAGTTACAGGAGTAATGAGACCCTGAGGGTATGGGAAGGGGGGTGGGGGTGGGGAGCTGATAGCATTGATGACTGTATAACCCCAGTGGCAAGATCGGCAACAGAATTGTATGTGAATGGAGAGATTGGATTGTAAGATATGGCAAAAAAAAAATAAAATAAGGGTACTTGG
>NW_022103915.1:47614929-47622218 GCF_000313985.2 Echinops telfairi
AATGATTTAAAATTTTTTAATTAATTAATTTAAAACAATGTTTTTAAAGATTCATCCCTGCACCACCACCGGAGTGCAGGCATTGTTGTGCAAGGACTATCACTCTTACACGAAAGGGCTTCACAAAGTTCATGGGAAAATTCTGCTGTCTTTTAATTCCATTTCTCCCAGAACTTTTTGAAACTTCCTCATATTTGGGGAGAGCATCTAACTGAAGTCAGAAGACAAGGCAAGATAAGGAGGATGAGCGCATTCTAAAGCATCCCCCAGGCTTGCTTCCTCCCTGGGGGCTGCAGGGCTGGATAAACATTGAGAGAAGTGGCAGTCAGATTTTGCCATACCCTGCCGGAGAATGTTTAGCTAGTCGCTAAACCAACATTGTCCTGGGATACTGAGTAAGTACCCTTAAGTAGAACAGGAGAAACCTAATGATTTCAAGATGAGAGCATGAGAATAAGCCAACACTTGGATGAAACAGCCTGAGAGCCAACATTTCGAAAGGCCTTCGGGGAAAATCAGGGTGCATACTTGGGGCATGCCAAGTGAGCCGCCAAGTGCCCACCACCCACCTCAGTGGTTCATCCATAAGAGACGCCCGGATTCCATTCCTGACAGCCTCACCCTGCCCTCGGCTTTTTCTGTGACCTCTCCAGGCCTACCCACCCCAGAGAGAAGCCACACCTCCCATCCCCGCTGCACCCACTCTGACTTCATTTGGATTCACAGGCCCTTTCCAACAGAGCTGAAGGGCCCTTGGAGCCACAATGCCACTAGCAGCTGGTGGCTTCAAATGGCACCACCTCTTCCAGGACCCTCTCACCTAAGAGATAGATAGGTGCGATAGAAGGCCGGCACACTTTTGAGCCCACTTTCTTTTTCCAATTTATCATTTCACCCAAACTTAAATCCATTCACTCCCACTGCCCTTGAGCTAAGTTTTCATTCTAGCTACCCTACAGACAGAGTAGACCTGCCCCTAGGCCGTCCAAGGCCATCATGTCTTTACAGCATCATCATCGTCTTCGTGGAAGCAGACTGTTGTGCAGCCGAGCGCTTAACCTCTGCACCACCCGGGCTCCCCTCACGCGAACCGAGTAGCAAGAAAGGAAACACGGAATAGAACCGGGCCATGATAACATTCTATCAACAAGAGGGAGCGGGCTGACTTGGTGACTTGAGCTGCCGTCCATCTGGAAGCACAGCGGTCTGTTAACGTGGGGATGTGTGGGGCCTACAAATTTTATATGCAATTATCAGACACAGCCACTGTTTATTTTTATCCAGAGGCCTTTTGTTTTTTATTTGTGTGTGTGTGTGTGTGTGTGTGTATGTGTGTGACAGCTTCATCCTATCAGAAATGAGTCCCATTTACCACGAAAACTACTTGCAGCTGGTCAGAGGCAGCACCAAGCTAGAGAGGGTCTTTTAAAGCAAGGAGATTAATGGACCAGGGAGAAGCTATCAAACATGCAGATGTGTGGCATTCTAATGGCTTCCTCGGTACTAAACAACCATAACAATACTGTGGTTCTTACATTAGATTTTTCTGCCATGGTCCATTTTAGCTGGGGACCATCTGAAGCCATTTTTCCTGATAAACACGAGATGAACATTTTCACTGGCTCCCCCCACCCCTTCTTTCTTCTTTTCTGTCATCTGAAGGTTTTCATTTAACACATAAGACAACCAGCAGAGAGAGTAGGCTTTGAGGATTTCATTAGTTTTGCCTCCCCTCCCCCTCGCACTATGCACTGACAGTCTTTAGTACTTGAGTCCCTTATACGTGGTGGAGGTAAATGTTACATTTAAAGCAATTAGCAGAAAAGAGGATTCGTTTATTTCTTTTTTACAATTAAACTCAAATCAAACTCACTGCCAATGAGTCAATAGTTACTAATAATGACACTGTAAGTCAGAGTAAAACTGCCCCTGTAGGTTTCTGAGACTGTACGGGAGTAGAAAGCCTTATCTTTCTCCAGTGAAGTGGCTGATGGTTTCGAACTACTGATCTTGCCATTAGCAGCCCAATGTGTAACTGTTAAGCCATTAGAGTTCAAGCCTTTTTCTAATTGGATGGTATAGAATTATCTTTTACTTTAAAATCAAATCACGTGATTGAAAATAAAAATAAATAAGCATCTCAGGCTCCTGTCTTCCAAATAGCCGCTGTGTGCTTCAGCGGCAAAAAACAGCATGGCTATTTTCTTATTTCGTCATTTTCTAATTAACCAGTAACAGAAAAGCTCAAGCTTGCAAATCTAACAAGAATACCTTTTTTGTCAGCTAGGCACCACAACCTGAGACATATGAACAGAAGGTAGAAAGCTGTTTAGTGTCACAATATGGTTCTAAGCTAAGGTGGCCAGATTTTAACATTGGTAAAGCGAGACAAAAGCGGGACACCATTGATAAAACTCATATCCTGGCGAAACAGCCACATGGCAGCCGAAAACCGTATCCCCTAGCTTGTCGTGCATTCTTTCCAAAAATCGGGTCTTTTCAAAAATGCTGTGGGACATGGGGAAAATTGTTCAAAAGTGGGACGTCTGGTCACCTTATTCTAAGCCCAAGACAATACGAAGGAGCCCAAGAAGCTCCTCAGGAGCGAAGCAGACTCCCAAGAAAGAAAAAGAAAGAGAATTCCTATGTCTCAATCAAATATCTCAAGGACTGGATGGACTATTCCAAGCCATCCTTCTGCCAGAAGGTGAGCAAACAGGATTCTAGGGCGACAAGAGCCACCTGTTTTCCAATGTACCCAAAGAGGAGGTCTCCGTGTGCTGCCCAAAGCCATTGCCAGGACTGTCCCTCACTGCCATGAGCACCTCTTTGCTTTCATCTAGCCTGAACCCCTTCTGCCGACTCATGTCTGTTCTTTCTCAGTTCAATCTTAGTGAAGACAATTGATGGCTAGTCACATTTATACCAATCATGCCTCACATACTTCGGACTGCATTGTGCCCAATGAGAGACTTTTCGTGAAGAATGGTCCCCAGTTCTTTGGCATCACCTCTCCAACCTAATTTTCTTTGTGATCCTCAGTCATTCCTATGGCTCTCATTTGAAGAGCCATGATGCCTCTCCTCCGGATGTAGAGTCCGGGCCAGGGATGGCTTTAGAGCTGCACTGGGCAGTGCTGACAGAGCAAGTTCATTGCCTGACTGGCCAAGCAGAGACACAGAGAGGAACAAAGACTAGAGATGAATTGAGAGCCCCAGAAGCCTTTAGTTTTTGCCTCTTATCTGTACCCACGATTCCAAGTCACCCTAATCTCTCATAATCAGAAGGTCCTCTTTTTTTCAGCTAGGCTGAATTCATGGTTTTCTGCCTTGTGAAGTTTTTCTCACAAACCAACATTGTGTTTAGCAGCTGCTTCTATACATAGCTACTTTAAGATTGACATGTCTGAAGTATAGAGCAAGGCAAAACGAAAGCGAGTAGGGCATTGGCCATTCGACCGGGTCTCAGGACTGTGCCCTAGAAATTCCCTCTTCCATCGTTGACTCACCACCACGTAAGCTTCATGATGCTCTGGATTTGGTGCTCCTGGCAAGCTCCACCTGCGGCTCACTATTATAATCACAAGTAACAACACTCAGCACTCACAATGGCATTGCTTTCTCCCTAATCCATTCATCTCAGTGCTGTCCGAAGTGGGTGAAATCATGCCCTGGGTAGCACTGGAATGATTAGGGGGTGGGCCCATAAGTAGATACCTGCACTTTAGCTTGAATTAAGGGCTATAGTACAAAAGTTAATTGTCCAGGGGGCACTGAATAATTTTTCCCCCTGAAAACAGGATGTTTGGCCAAATAAATTTGGAAACCTATGAATCCCAATACAGATGCAGGCATTGAGACTAAAGAAAAATATAGAATGAGTGCATCAAAATGAATAGTCCTAAAATATCCTATGCACTTTATGCCTGCCAGTTGGCCCATAACTTACCCCTGAGTTGCCAGATTCCTTGCCAGTATAAAGTGTAAGGGAATTTCCTATGCCACCATTTAGCAGTGTGACTTTCAGCAATGTGCTGTGTGTGTCTCCGGCTCTTTTTACTCATCTGCTTCTCAGGTATTCTGTTCATCTTAACACCAGCACCAACGGGCATGAACACCCCAACGGCCAATAGCCAATGGCCTGGAATGTCAAATCAAAAAATTCCTCTAGGCTCTAATGTCGGTCATCTCAACAAAGCTACTTCTTTTAACTCCATAGCTATTAAAAGGAAGTTGAGTTTCCAGGTAATGTGACTGGAAAGAGATGGTCCCCTAGAAACAAGAGGCATCTTTCTCATCTTGTATTTTTTCCTCCTTATCAAAAATGAGAAAAACAATCCTTATTAATATGCAGAAATCAATCTTCCTCTTGCTTGGGCTGAAAGACTCTTTGCAGTATTTGAAATCCTTTTATTTTCTACATCATCTGAAGGCTGTATCTGCAATTATTCCTCTCTCTCTTTCTCTTCTCTCGCAGGCTCATGCCTGAGCATTAATCACTTCTGAATTCTTTGGTTTTTATCTTCTATTACTTTTTCCTAGTTTACTATTTTGATAAGCTAGCCTCTGCTATTTGGGTTATCCTTATTCCTTAATATTTTTCTAAAGTCCTATTTTATTTATTTTAAAGTTATTATTAATTGGGGGTTAATACATATATCATTCCATAGTTTAATCACATCAAGCAGAATTGTACAGTTACTATGACAATCCATTTCTTCTTCTTCCTGGACTCCCTGACATCATCTCCCTTTAACCCCCACACCACAACCACCTGTGTACACTTCCCCCACCCCACCCCAAACCCTCATTCTACTTGCTGTCCCTACAGGTTCATCAATCCTGGGTTTCATGTACCAAAACACAGAAAAACATATGACCTCCAATGACATAACATCTCTGAGATACACCTTACTATGAACAAACAAAAACAAAGCAAAACAAAAATACATAAAATGTCTACAGTCCCATTTTCATCAGGTTACCTTATAATTTAACTCCCTCAATCGTTAGCACTGCACCTGAGCATTCCCCTCTGATTTGGTTATTGCAGAGGAAAGCTAACTTGATTTCCTTGGGCAATAATATTATACCTATTTTGCTATCCTGTTCTATTTCTAGTCTGCCCTCCATAGTCTAGCCCACATTTTCAGGAACATTATACCTAATCCATTATCCAGAAAATGGAAATATAATACTAAGTGGTTTACCGTAGGCCCCATTTCTTTCATAATGTCATAAAAACGTATAACACTTAAAAGCCACTGACCCCTGGGGCCATTTATCCTCCAGAAAGAGCAAGCTTATTCTTGTGGAGCAGAAGGTATCTCAGATGCAGTGCTCGCACTATAGGATGTGCCCCTTTAATGCATTGCATCAGGACAGCCTGCGAGCACGCAGCATCCACTCAGTGCCCTGATGGTACAGAGCTCATTAGAAGGAGGCAGGTGGGCCCTTGCCTCTCAGACATAAGGACCAGTATTTCAGCAATTCACTACAGCCTGAATGTCAGAGGTGGTTTCACAGAGAGATAATGGTCCCTCTGACAATAAGAAATAACTGAGAAAAGTCATTATGTCACCGTTAAAAAATGTGCTTGCTTATCCTGCCCTAGCTGTTACTTAATCTGAGTTTTATTCCTAAAGGCTCCTGAGTGGGAAGACTTAAGCACCACACATGCCTGTCTCATGAAGTAATTGCTTTCAGCACACATCTGATTCTGGTAGCGGAATGTTAGAAACGCTGGGGGGTGGGGGGAACTTAGGAGTGAGGTAGCAGCTAGGGAAGTTGCCTAACTTCATCATATCTGACTGGGCTCTTCCTCTTCAACACCAATTGAAAATGCAAGGTGCCAGCAGACAGGGCTGTTTACAGAGCACCAGCTGGCCTGAGGTGACTTTTTCAGAGCCATCTGCTTCCAAAGAGGCCCTCACCTGGGCTCCTAGCCCCTTCCTTGAAGGAGCCTCAAGCTACGAATGATACCGATCTACCCTGACATGCGGACACCATGTCTCCTGACAGCCTCCCTTAGAGGCAACCAGTTGTCCAGGTATTAGATTCAGTCTTTCAGCCTCAGGCAAATGTGCAACTAACCTTTTCAGATGACCTTCCTGCAAGCCTTCTGCTTCCTTTCAGCTCCTGTGAATTAGCTGTTTTATTTGAGCTCCAGATAAAAGAAGTACAGTATTGCAAAGAGTCCTTCTAGGCCCTCCCAGTAAAATATCAGGCAGCTACTGCATAATTATGCAAGATTATATTGTTTGGCATGGAAAATATTGATGCTAAATTACTAGATTTAAAATAGACATTGTAATACATTAATGCAGACTGATTTTTTTCCTTTTAAAAAGTTTATTATTAATTGGGAATTAATACATTTATCATGCCATAGTTCAATCACATCAAGCAGAATTGTACAATTGCTACCACAGTTTCCAAACAGTCTTTGTCTTCCTGGACTCCTTGACATTGTCTCCCTTTTATGTGGCCCCACCCCCACTCTACCACCACCACTGTATCTGCCCCCACTACCACCATCATCGCCCATGAAACCCTTATTCTACTTGCTGTCCCTATAGGTTCATCAATCCTGGGTTTCATGTACCACAACACAGAAAAACATATAACACAGCTTCATGAGGGTGACCTCCAATGGCATAACACCTCTGAGATACACCCTAATGTGAACAGAATTACAGAAAACTATGAAAACCAGACCTGGTCCAGCTACATCAGAAGGGGGATCAACTGACAATGTTTAACTGTTCAAGTCAGATGTATGCCTTTGATCTTCTATGCTCATCTCTCCACTGCACTCTGTTTAGTAACCACTTTCCACCCATCCCACAATTGTGGAGAGAGGGAGTTCACCAGAGGCTTGTTTCCCATGGAGTTCCCACCAATTAATCATGGGCTCCCACTGACATCCATGGTCTTCTGCAAACTGGATTCTCACAATTTCGGCTCTGATACTAATTCCTCCTTTGACTTCAGATTTTGTGATTTATAGTCTTTCAGTCACTGGTGATAGGATGCTTCTTCCATGTGGAGCTAGTTGACATCTCACTTAGATGGCTGCTTGTTTGGAGGCAAGCCTTTAAGATCCCAGATGCTATTTTATCTGATAGCTGGGCACAATCTAATTTCTTCACCACATGTTGCTATAGCACCCATATCTCCTGTATTCCCTTCCTGAAGGCAAATTTCAAGCAGGGCCATGATAAAAGAACAAACTGTTCTTAAGTTGGAGCTAGGATTTCATGCAAGCCAAAAACCCATTCCTGAATCTAT
>NW_022103915.1:47623380-47639111 GCF_000313985.2 Echinops telfairi
ACTTACACTGCCACTGGATCCACAAGACTTCCCACCCACTGGCCTGTGATCTTCCTGCACTCGGCATCACTGCATGTGCTTTGTGAATCTGAAGAGGACTTTATAGATTGGTATCTGACATATGTGCTAACATTGGACTTATGGACTTGCCCTGGACTAGGTTGGGATGTTTTCTCAATGTTTAATTGCTCTTATATATAAAGCTCTTTCTTATACACATATGAATGTCAATGTGTCGATACACATATGAGTGTCAATGGATTTCTCTAGTCCACCCAGATTAACACAGGGATCTCATCATAAACGAGTTACATTGCAGCCACTCAGTACACAACATCCCCTTCCCCTCCCTTGACCATTTGATCCCAGCTGTCATGAGGTGACCTCTGACCAAGTGACCTTCAAATTACTTACCTGGAACAGATGGGGTATGGTTCATTGGCACCGGTCAGGCTCTCTACCAAGCTGTCTGTGCCCCCCTGGCCAGCAGGCTGGATGCAATACAATTTCTGGAGAGTAGGTAGTTGTTGGTGTGTACCACTTAAAACATGGCCACCCTTTAAAACAGAGTAGAACATCCCCTGCAGGGTTTCCCAAGAAGGCTTTTTCCTTTAAGGGAGTAGATGACCATGCCTTCCCCCATGGAGTGCTTGGTGCCAACTGCTGCCCTTCTGGTTTACCAGACACGGGTTTAGCCACTGCACACCCAGGAACATGGGTTGCAGAGCAATTGTTTCTTTTTGGTCTCCTGACTTCCAAACTACAGGTAAGTGTGTGTGTAGTGTACGTGTAATTTTTAAATATCGAAAATTAAATTCTGCCTCTAAGCATATAGACTAATCTTTCATTCTTTCTTTCGTCAGACGTGAGGAAAAGTGGCGTTTTTGTTTTGCTTTGTTTTATTTGTTTGTTTCCTTATTTATCTGGAAAATGTTTCAGTTGGCAGTTGTAGACAAGAACACCAGAATTCCCTGGATCTGAGAGTCCACCTCGAATGCCCACTGGTTACATTCTGGGAGCGCTGGGTGTCCTGCAGGAAAATGCAAGAACGTCACAAAGAACCGGTGAGTACACACAAGGGGAACGTCCAAGTGGCGTGGTTTTAAAGATTCGTTTTCAGGAAGTAAAAGTGGCTTTAAATAAAATATATTGAGTATAAAACGATTACGACAACTTCTTGGTGATCAAAAGCAGACCGAATGGTATGCACAGCCATGGTGATTTATTTTGTGTGTGTTTTATCAACTTTACCTAATACAAAACATCTGCTGCCACTGGTTTCCCCCTCTGTCCTCCCCACAAGCCAGACTCATTCCCATGGTCACGAAACTGCTCCGAACTTACACTGTTTTCATCAGTCAAGAATCCTGTGTGCCTCATCTCATTTGGGTCACCTGATTTGGTTTCAATAGTGTTCTGCTTGATGTGGTGATTTAAAATGTAATGTGTATATAAATTCATTCCCCCAAAAGATTTCATCTCATTATCAAAAGATCTTGCTAGTTATACCCAAAAATACATTCTTTCCTTGTTATTAGTTGTCATGGAGATGATTCTCCAGAATTGATTCTGACATATAACAACTCTATAGGACAGATCAAAATGTCTCCATAAATGTTTCTGAGACTGTACATTTGTGTGTGTGTGTGTGTGTGTGTGCGAAAACCGGAACTGTACTTTTTTTTCCAGTTTTTTTTTAAAGTTCTAATAGTCTCATCTTTCTCCTGGGGGGCGAGGGGAGTGGGATGCTGGTGGATTTGAACTGCTGACCTCACGCAGTTAACAGCCAACACAAAACTGTCTGCACCACCAGGCCTCCTTCAAGAGTCATGCTACCAGGAAGTGCTGTCGAGTCAGTTCCAACTCCTAGTGACCCTTAAGCAGAACAGCATCAAAGACTGCCCAATCCTGTGCCCTCCTCACCACTGCAGTGTTTGAACCCAATGTCACAGCCACTTACATCAGTCCATCTCCTTGAAGGTCTTCCTCTTTTTCACTGACCCTCCACTTCACCAAGAATGATGTCCTTTTCCAGGGATTGATCTGATAACATGTCCAAAGTGTGTGAGAACAAGTCTAGCCATCTAAGGAGTCTTCTGATTGTACTTCTTCCAAGACAGATTTACTTGCTCCTCTGGCAGCTGCAGTAGTATAATAGAAAACCAAATGTCAAGAAACCCAAAACCTCACAGCTGGACTGGTAGACAACATCATAGTAGATGGAGAAAATATCAAAATTGCTAAGGACTTCATTTGCAATAAAGCCCTCAACAAATCAACCGATGTATTGGTTTTTTTCTAGGAAACATTCTGGTTGTATGTCATCCACGGCAGATGTGTTTGTTCTTTTGGGAGTGCACAGTATTTTCAAGGTTCTTCACCAACACCATAATTCAACGCCATTGATTCTTCTGCAGTTGTCCTCTTTGGTTGCCCAACGTTCACATGCCTGAAGCAATCAGGTGAGGCACACCTCAGTCTTCTCAGGGACATCCTTGCTCTTCAACACTTTAAAGAGGTCTCGGGCAGCAGATTTACTTAATGCAATATGCCTTTTGATTTCATGACCGCTGTTTCTGTGAGCATTGACTATGGATCCAAACAAAATGAAATCCTTACCAACTTCTACTTTTTTCTCCATCTAGCATGTTGTCGTCTATTGGTCTGGTTGTAAAGATTTGTGTTTTCTTTACACTGAGTTGGAATCCACATTGAAGGCTGCAATCCTTGATCTTCATCAGCAAGTGCTTCATTCCTCTTCACTTTCAGAGAGCAAGGTGGTGCCATTTACAAATTCCAGGTTGTTAACAAGCTTCCTTCAATCCTGATGCTGCATTCTTCATATTGTCCACTTCTTGGATTATTTGCTCACCACACAGATGGAGTAAATATAGTGAAAAGACAACCCAGACTATGCCTTTCCTGATTTTACCTTGTGGTATTAGCTTGTTCTGTTCCTAGGACTGCCTCTTGGTCTATGTACAGGTTCCGCATGTGCACAATGAAGTGTTCTGGAATTCCTATTCTTCTCAATGTTATCCTTAGCTATGATCCACACAGTTGAACGCCTTGGCATAGCCAATAAAATACAAGTAAACATTTCTGGTTATTCTCTGCTTTCGCCAAGATCCATCGGATGTCACCAGGGAGATCTCTGTGTCACATGGTCAATGTACTGATGCAATCATTGTTGAGTTATCTTCAGCAGAATTTTATTTGTCTATTATCTTAATGATATTGTTCCATAGTTTCCCCATTCAGTTGGGTTACTTTTTTTGGAAAGGGAAACAAATACATATCTCTTCCAATCAATTGACCAGGTCTTCCAAATTTCTTGGCACAGCTGAGTGAGGGCTTCCGGTGCTTCCTCCGCTTGTTGAAACATTCAGTTGGTATTCTACCAATTCCCGAAGGCTTGCTTTCAGTTAATTCCTTCATTGCAGCTTGGACTTTTCCTTTCAATACATCGTTCCTGATCATAGATCAAGTAAATAGCTCTTGAAAGGGTTGACTGTCGACCCGTTCTTTTGGATACAGTGCCTTTGTATTCTTCCCATCTGCTTTTGATGCATCCTACGTGATTCAATATTTTACCCATAGAACCCTTCGACATTTCAACCTGAGGTTTGAATATTTCCTTCCGTTCTTTCAGCTTGAGATATGCTGAGTTTCTTCACGTTTGTCTTTCTAACTCCAGTTCTTTTCATATTTCATTATAGTAGTCTTTTTGAGCTACTCTTTGAAATGTTGTTTTCAGAACTCCTGGTGTTTGTCTGGGACACAAGGATCCCCATAGTAACATCTACATTTCCTAACCCTGTTGCAGTTAGCTATGAGCAAGTGCTGGTCAACTCCTTCCAGGGTTGTATGCAACGTCCAACAAGTATTCTCAGAGAGAATGAACATGCCTTCTTTTCTCCTTTTGGGGGAAATTTTGATGTGATGACTGAAGCTCAGTCAGCAGGGGCCACGAAGTAGAAGTCAGACAGCAAGGAATAAAGGGGTAAGACAGAAGCAGCCAGGCCCTAATGACATTATAAACCTTCCCAAACAGAATGGATGTTAGATTGATTTTTGGTAAGAAATAATTTTATCTAGTTTGCTACTGCTACTTCCACAGAGTTGATTTTGACTCCTAGTGACCCTGTCAAGGGTTTCATAGGCTGTGGTAGACAATCCAATACTCACCCAACAGTATCACTAGAGCTTCTTCTATCCAGTTTAAGGCATTATTATTGTGATGTTTCTGTGGTGCCCTGGTGGTACAATGGGTTAAGCATCAGGCTGCTAAGCACAAGATCAGTGGCTCAAGCCCACTAGCCACTCAGGGAGAAAAAGAGAGCTTTTTGCTCCTGTAAAGGTTTACAGACTCAGAAACCCACAGGGGCAATTCTACTCTATCCCATAATTAACTGTGAGTTTAAATCAATTCAATGACAGTGAGTCTGGGGTGTTTTTTGTTTGTTTGTTTGGTTGGTTGGTTGGCTGATTTTGGTTTTATAGTAACTTAATATACTATGTTAATAAGAAATATTAACAGCTTCAAAAATATTCATATTCTTTAATTCAAGAACTCTATTCCTAGAATTCTATCCTAGGAAAATAATCCTAAATGTAAAGCAAATCATATCATAATAATGTTCATGTTGGTACTGATTATAGTAAGCACAAATAGAATTGAATTACTTTTCCCTGTCACCCTCACTTTAGCCAGTGGCGGGATGAGTCCTAGCCCTCTGGCCCATGCTAAGATCTACAAAGAGGCTTCAAAAAGTTCATGGAAAAATTCCATTATCTTTTCATTCCATTTTCCACAAACTATTTGAAATTGCCTTATATAAACCCAAGACCAGCTAAGAAGATGCAGAGAAGAAAGGAGATGAGGGTGGAGGGCAGAAAATAAAGAAAACAGAACTTACATCCAAATTCCTGACAAAGCAGACTTATGAGAATAAATAGTTCAAAATGTTAAGGACATCAGGGTAGAGCAGAACAAGAGAGCCAAAAGGAAGTTCCACCCTTGAGGTCAAGTCCCTGGAGGGATCCTTCCAGAATGTGGATCCTGGAGAGATGCCCTGAGAAAGGGTGGGGAAGGAAAGGAAGGAGTCTTCACAGAGCACCACAGGCAGTTAGTGGGTGGGCTAGGAGACATTGGGTCCTGAATAGAAGCAAAGTAAATTCCCATTATACATGGGAGGAATAGCCAAGGAAATTATTGAATAACACAATAAAATATTACATAACCATTATAAAATGTTGATTAGAAAGATTGTAATAACCAGAGAAAATCCTTTTAATGTTAAATGTATATGGTCATGCATTTATATGAATAAGGTACATATGGGGTTTACTGATATACTTACATCTATATATGTTTATATATACATATATGCTTACACATTGTGTTAGTCCGGGTACTTTAGAGAAAGAAATCCACAAAATCTCATGTATAAGAGAGAATTTTATGTAAAGGATAAGTGCACATCAAGAAAACATCCCAACCCAGTGATGCCCAAGCCCACAAGTCCAACATTAACCTATATATCCAACACCAATCCACAAAGTCCTCCTCCATCTCACAAAACACACACTATGTTGCCGACTGCAGGAAGAAAACCCAGTCAGTGAATGTGTAAGCATCTCAGCGCTGGCAGGGGTCTCCACACGGCTGCTCCAGCACCCAGGGCTGCATCGGGGTAGGTCCATGTGGCTTCTCCTTGGGGATGTCCAGCAGAAAGTGAGCCTTGCCAGCTTAAGCAGGGAACTGGCTAAGGCAGCTGCACCCTGGTCCGACCACCACAAAGCAAGAGACCCGAGAACTAGAAAAGTGAGGCTCACTGAACCATTTATCCCTCCGCCCTTCAATGTGTTTATTGGCCAGTTGGCACAATAAACTAACTATATCACACATACATGTGTGTGCATATGGCAGATATTTCTTACACATATATCAATATAAATATATATTGTGTGAGTGTATATATATACTGGTAGATGTATAGGAAAAACTATGGTAGATGCATAGGAAAAATAGGTAAAGGAACATCAAAATGCTTTTAATTACTTAATTAGGAAAGTAAAGGTTACATGTCTTTTGTGGTCTATTTGTTTAATATTGGTTTTAAATTACATTCATACTTTAAAATTTTAGGTGGTGGTGGGGAGGGAAAAAATAAAATGAGCTGCATTTAACTAAATATTATAGCGCCAAAAATATATATATATATTATGGCGCAATTCTACCAGAAACTTGTTTCTCAAGAAGAAAATGTGTGTGTCTTAGGCAACAATCCATTTTTTCAGCCTCCTAAATCCTTTCCTCTAAACATAAATTAATGAGATTCTAGAGAAAGAATGTTCCTCCCTTGGACTGGTGTTGGCTTTTTGGGAAGAATTATAATACTAGCCTCACATGGGATATCATTTAGGGAACAGAATTCTAAACTCATTTATGGGATTCCTTCTAATGGTCAGCAATTATTTGGGCTCTTTCCAAAGGCCCTAAGTTGCTCCCACAGTGAACCTTACACACGCATTATATGAGACAATACAAGAGAAAGTAAAATGCTATAAATATAAGTAGTTACATTCCCCTTGTGTATCTTTCATTCCTATTAGAGATTTTCTGGAGCGGGTGGGGAATAGGTGTCATTTCAGCCCCAGAATTCACCAGAGCACAGCTGTGCATGTGATGACTTTGTAGATAGGATCATAGTCAATTACTCAACATGGCAGATTAACACAAGGTCATTAATATCAACAATCTAGTCGTCAATATGAAGAATTAGAAGAGGCTGCTTATGAAATCCCTGAATCAAATTAATTCAGATAAGTATTTAGGATAACATATTTAGTGATCAATTTTTTAGTATTTCTAATGATTAGATGAAAGTATTTACATGGAAAGGCAAAGATCTTTAACTTTAAAATGCAAGTATGAGTTCATTCTGGGAAAAGCAGTACATACCTACATATGGAAAGGGATCGGGAAAGATATAAAACCAGGGCTTGACAGGGATCATCTTTGGATAGAAAATAGGTTTTCATCCAGGATAGGTAAATCTATAGAGACAGTAACTGGATTACTTCTTTCTTAGGATTACGGTGGGGGAGGTTGGAGGGAAATGGGGGGCTAACAGTAATGAGTTCAAGAAGAAAATGTTCTAACATTGGTTATAGTGGTGACGGCAACACTCTGATTTGCGTAAACCACTGAATTGTATGATGTGTGAATTATATGTTAATAAAACTGTAAAATTATGTTAAATAAGTTAAAATTTTTTGTTTACTTATTTTCTCTTACACTATATAAGGTACATGCACTGTATTTTGAGTAATAAAGATTATTTCAATATAGGGGGGAAGCTCCCCTCAGTTTAAAAATTGAGGCCATATCATTTCCAAGTTCTGGCTCAACCCGATGCCAAGTAGAATGCCAGCTCCCACTGGCAAGCTGGCAATGTGGGAACAGTCTCCTGCTAAGGAAGGAATATAGATTTTATTTGCCTTCATCTTGGGGAGGCGTGGGAAATTGTTCATGCACGACTCCCTGCCCAGGTTTGCCAGCTCCAAGGCATCATTTGCCTAAGGTTTTGATAAACAAAGAAGATTCTGGTTGTTTATTGAAACCCAGCCCATACTTTGATCATTTTATTTTGCCTAGCATTAATCAAAACCTTCCACACAAATTCTCTAGGCTATTTCCAATTTTACATCCTAGTGTCTGTTCATAGCATGCCTTTCAGAACAGAAGATACTAGCTAGCTGAACCAGTAATATATAAGACCTTTTGGATCCTTCTGTAAGACTGAAATACTCATCTTTTATCATTAAAATAAATACTCATATTATCATTAAATAGAATCACAGATTATTTCTTGACCGTTTACAGCTGTACCGATTCCAAAGCAGCTGTTATTTACCTGGGCAACGGTCCTGAAACTAAAATAATTCTCTGAGTTAGCTCTGGGCTCCATGCCGCTAGTCCTTATGTTTAACAGATCGGTTGTCACAGCTCCAAAAAGCCACCGTGGGCCAAGGAGTAAATAACCATTTTCTAAAGTGTAATTATAGACTGTATTTATATTATAGTCAGAGAAAGGATGATCAGGTAAATAATTAAAAGGGACAGGTTTGAAGCCAAACAAAATTATTCCCAAGGAAACAAAGACTCTTTTATGCCCCCTTTCAGTTATCTATGTGTAGAGATGTATTTTTAATCAGTCCCAAAAGAAAGAACTGTATAAAAATAAGCCATTCAATGTTGCTGTGAGGGACCAGCCTGTCAGTTCTGACGCATGGGAACCCTATGCCAGCTGAAGACCACGTTGCCCAGGTCCGTGCCATCTCAAAGCTGTTTTGTCTGAGTCCATTGCTGCAACCACCGTGTCAAGTCATTTCATGGAGGGTCTCCTTCTTGGGGGCTGACCCTCTAGTTTACAAAGCGTGATGTCCTTTTTCAAGGACTGGTCTCTCCTCATAGCATGTCCAAAGCACATGTGACAAAGTATCACCATCCTCACTTCTAAGGGGCTTTCGGGAAGCACTAAGCAATGGCATAGCTAACCTTCGACCTCTAAATTGAAAGTTTGCACCCAAGACAAAGAAAAATACATCTTATTGTGACAATACTACAGGCACACTCCCTTCAACAAAGACAAAGGATTTCCTTGATTTGAGCAGCTCTGTTACTGAAAAAGAGCTCTGGTGGCTCAAGAGTTAAGCGCTCAGCTGCTAATCCAGAGGGTGGCTTTTCAAACCCCCAAGCAGCTTCCCAGGAGAAAGACCCTGTGATCAGCTCCTGAAAGATTCCAAAAACCACAACCAAACTCAGCGGCAGGGGTTCCATTCTGAATCACATGCCGCAACCCTGTAGGGCAGGGCACAACTGCCCGGACTTGCTGAGGCCGTCCATCTGCACAGGAGAAGAAAACCCCACCTTTCTCCCGCCGAGTGGCTGGTAGGTTCACACTGCGTCCAATATCGTAACCCACTCTGGCACCAGGGCTGCCTAGAAAATCCTTTGGACAGTTCTACTCTATCACGTGGGGTCACTATCAGTTGAAATGGACCAGATGGCACCTAACAATGACATTGCCTGAGATTTTCAAAACCAGGGACACAGCAAGCGTGTGTGTGTTTCCGGTGCTCAATGGGGAGCTTGCAGGACGGCTCTTGGGCAGACCATTTCTGGGTCTGAGTTGGTGGGGTTGTGTCCTTGCCAGGACAGTGAGAGTCCTTTCTCCCAGCACTGATGACAGCTCAAAACTCTGATAAAACTCTGCAAGGAGTTGGGGACCCCGCGGAGCTGAGGCCTGCGAAAACCAGAGCAGATGGGCTGTGGGGGTGGGTAAGCTTCCCCTTCGTTTCCTCTTTTCAAGCAGCTCTGTCCTGAGGACGGTCCCTGCTGTACCTCAGTGGCAGTGCAATGTGCCAAGGGAAGCAGGACATTGGAGGACGGAGGAAATGAGGACACACACGAGGAGGTGGGGCTAGAGCTACCTCATTCTGTGCCATAAGGCAAAATGACTGAGCCAAGTTTGCAAGGAATGGACCCAAAGCAACGTTATCAGTTACTTCAGGGAGGCTCTGGCTCACAGGGACACTGTGTACAATAGAACAAAGCACTGTCCGTCTTGTGCTAGCTTCAGGATCACTGATGAGCTCCAGCCCTGTGTAGCAGCCACTGCGTATGTTGGGTGCCTTCCAATCTAAAGGGCCCATCTCCCAGCACTACCAAGCATCTGACAATCATCTGTTGTGATCCACTGGGTTTTCATTAGCTACCATATGTACTCGTGTATAAGCCGAGTGTTTCAGCACATGTTTAATGCAGTTTTTGTGGTAAAAGTAGGTACCTTGGCTGATATTTGGGTCGGCTTATACTCAAGTATATATGGTAATTCTCAGAAATATAGATCACTAAGCATTTTTCCTAGTATGTCTTAGTGTGGAAGCTCTGCTGAACTGTCATGTCTAAATGGGTAGCCCTGCCGGTATCTGAAATGCCAGTAGCACAGCTTCCAGCATCATAGTAACACACAAGTTACCACAGCACAACAAACTGACAGGTGGTGAAAGCCAGCCCAGCAAAGGCTTTGAGCAGTGAATGGGGATGTGAACCGCTTGCACCACCTCCTCTTGGTTACGTAAGGACAGAGGGCGCTAGTCTCTTACGTGAGGGACTGAGCCCTTGACAGTCACACAAGGTCAAGGGTTTGGCCCTCACATGGTAGGATTTGGAATTGAGACTTCTCCATATTGCTGGTATTCTGAAGAGCTGTATCTTCAGAAAAAGGCTGGATTGGTAAAATCAGGGAGCTTGTCTGTCTTGGCCTGAGCTCTGGATAATGGAAAGGTCTCTATCCTCATATGAGTTTGAAAATTGAAGTTCTACTACTTTTGTCTGTTGTCTGGGACCCCAAATTAGATAAATTAACTTAGTAAGCAGCCCAGTCAAGGCATATAAAACACCAAAAGTCCTATATCTGGAAAAATTCTTAGCCACTGCTTAAGCAGGCGTCCTCAAACTACGACCAGCGGGCCACATCCGGCCCACCAGGTGTTTTTGTCCCGTTTGTTTTTTCACTTCAAAATAAGATATGCGCGGTGTGCACAGGAATTTGTTTAGAGTTTTTTTTAAAACTATAGTCCGGCCCTCCAACGGGTCTAAAGGCAGTGAACTGGCCCCATTTAAAAAGTGTGAGGAACCCTGCCTTAAAGGATCACCACTATAACTCTCCACTGAAAGCAAGCTCACAACACAAACTAATAAAATATGTGAGGAAACCGAAAGGTAGTATGTGTGGACACTTGGGTAAAATATTAGAATTTTTCAATGCATAGAAAACTCTTTTAAGTGTTCTATAAAATCTGGTCATTTCCTCAATGAGAAAATAGTTGGAACCACATTAAAAAGATTTGGAAAGGATATCTACCATACTGAGTCTATGAAATGAAAGAAGTAAATTATAGAATATTACATACAGCTTGAAATGTTTTTTTAAGAGAAAGTACAAAAGATCTATTGGTATGTGCATGTAACAATGTATGAGATTATATACACATTGAAAAGTAGGATTTAACAAAAACAAAAAACAAACAAAAAAAGAAAAGTAGGATTTAGACTAGACAAAGGGGAAAGTGTTTTAAACCTCTGTATACTGTTTCAGGGGTTTTGTGGAGGGGTTTTTTAGGGGGGTGGTGGGTCAAGGAACACTTCCTTTAAAAATTTAAATACTTTAAAGAACTCATTTGTAACAATTGCGGCTATCCTGCCACCGAAAACCATGGACAAAGGCCACTTTCCAAGTACGGTACAACTGCTACTGGGAAGTCCAATAGCCAATGAGGAGGGCAAACCCAGAGTTCTTTGAAAATCCCTCTTTTCATACTATTTTGGTTTCAGTCATCTAGAACGTAATTATTCAGAACTCGGTTTACTGCAAGTGTCCCCTTCTAAGAATACTGCTCTTTGAGAACAACTTGGAATTGATTCATGAGCTGACTGCAAGGAACAGTAGACTTACACGACAAACTTCACAGTCATGCCCCAATCACAAATCAGATCACAGAATGGGGTGAAAAATGGTGAGGTCATCTCCTTACTTGTGCCTGGCTTCGATTTGGTCAGGTAATCAAAGAAAACTCTAGTCTATACAGCATGACTAGTTACATATAAAAACATGAAAGGTAAAAGACAAGTCTACAGCACTTTGAAGAACTGAGTTTCTTGTAATGTCTTGCTAAAAAGGATACCTTTATAAGCCACGGGGAAACAATTCACCGTGTTCCAAAAATAAACGCCTTGTTAGAAACAAGAGGCATGTTAAGAATATGAAGCAAGCTTCCAAGGCAGTTTAAATCAAGAGAGTTAGGGAATTTTTGCTGCATTTAAAATGTAGCATCGGCATAAGCATATGTGGTGGGCGAAGAAGGCTGATGGTACCTGGCTATCAAAAGACATAGCATCTGAGGTCTTAAAGGTTTGAAGGTAAACAAGCGGCCATCTAACTCAGAAGCAACAAAGCCCACGTGGAAGAAGCACACCAGCCTGTGCGAGGTATTGAAGGGATCAGGTATCAGGCATCATCAGGACAAAAAATCCTATCATTGTGAATGAGGGGAAGTGCGGAATAAAGACCCAAAGCCCAACTTTAGGCAACTGGACATCCCCTACAGGTCACAGAGAAGAAACGAGCCAGTCAGGGTGCAGTGTAGCAAACATGAAGCATACAACTTTTCTCTAGTTCCTAAATGCTTCCTGCCCCCCACTATCATGATCCCAATTCTACCTTACAAATCTGGCTAGAGGAAAGGATGTACACTGGTACAGATAGGAACTGGAAACACAGGGAATCCAGGACAGAAAATCCTTTCAGGACCAGTGGTGAGAGTGGCGATACCTGGAGGGTGGAGGGAGGGTGGGGTGGAAAGGGAGAACCGATTACAAGGATCTACATATAACTTCTTCCCTGGGGGACGGACAACAAAGTGGGTGAAGGGAGATGTCGGGCAGTGCAAGATATGACAAAATAATTCATAAATTATCAAGTATCAAGGGTTCATGAGGGAGGGGGGAGGGAGGGGGGAAAATGAGGAGCTGATGCCAGGGGCTTAAGTGGAGAACAAATGTTTTGAGAATGATGAGGGTAATGAATGTACAAATGTGCTTTACACAATTGATGTATGTTTGAATTGTGATGAGTTGTATGAGCCCCTAATAAAATGATTTAAAAATAAATAAATAAAATTTTGCATCTAAAAATTAGTATTAATTGGATACATTTCACAATAAACACATGAATTATGAAGCTAAGCAAACACTTTTTTCTACACTGGGCAAATTTGGGACATGCTGGGTATGACAAAGAATGTGATTTTAACATATTAAACAAAATAATTAAATCCCTAGTGATATTAAAGAGAGAGAGAGAGAGAGAGAGAGAGCAGGCCAGACACTTAGAAAACCACCACCTTGCACTGCAAGGTAATAAGTCATTAAAGGAAGGGAAAAGTTGTTAAGAAATAAAGTAGACGTCAATCAAATAATTACCCACAAATAATAAGTTCTTTGCGAGGAATAAAAAATGTCTTTATCTCAGAGAAATATGGTGTTCAACTTAACCAAGTGACCACTCAAAGTCAGTAATGGTGATACTACGTTTCTTGAGATGAAGGAATACCAAGTACCTATCACCAATAAAATCTTCCCAACAAGGTTTAACCAAAATCCAAGCAAGCTTCAGAATATATAGAAGGCAACATAGTAACCTAATTTGGTGGATAGGTCTAGAAGACAACCATCCTCAACTCTCCAATTAAGGCAATGTCATTTAAAAAGTGAGGAGACGTCTAGATTAAAAAGACTAAATTAGAGACTTAACAACCAAACCCAATGCAACTTTATTAGCTGGTGGAGATGATGCCATTTCCAAAACTCTTACAACAAATTGGAAATTTAAAATATAAATACTCATTGATTTCTATTAATTTTTCTACTGATACTGTTACCTAGGAAAATACCTATTTTTGTTTGTTTTTGCTTTTTAGGAAATGCATGCTAAAGTTCTAGGGACAAAAGTCACAATGATGCCTTAAGTAAGGAGTGTGTGTGTGGTGGGAGGCATTGTCAATATTTGGCTATCTTTGACCTACAAAAGGCATCCTGGAGGCAAAGTGGGATATGCATTGTGCCGCTAACTGTAAGATCAGCAGTTCAAAACCGCCAGCCACTCCTTAGGAAAAAAATGAGGATGTCTACTTCTGAAAAGAGTTACATTCTTGGAAACCCAAAGGGGCAGTTTTGGGCTTAACCTATAAAAGCAGCAAAATGGTTTAACCTAAGGGCGAAAGACAGTAAAATGTTAGCAGATGTTGAATCTAATTTATATGTTTTTTGTACCATCCTTTCAACTTTTTTGTTGGAACTTTTTTGGAATAAAATATTGGGGGGGGGTTCTTTTCATAAATATTTTCCTTAAAAGACATTTAACAAATTTACCATAACATTTTTAAGATATCTTAAGTATCCCTTTTAAAAATTGGCTTGCCTTTCCTCATTTACTTACTCACTATCCATTCTAAGACTACTATTAAAACTTACCCTAATTAGTGCAAATAGTATTATAATGCTAGAATAGGCCTAATATAAAATTCACAAATAACATAATAATCAGCACAAAATTTATGGGTGTAAACATCTGGTTTTATACTCAAATAACAAACTTAACAGCAGTAAAACAAATTGTTTATTACAGCATGTAATGTGTTATATTAAATTTACACAACGATATATAAAAACAATTACTGCTTATATCATACAGGAATTTAACATCAACGGGAATATCAAAACAAAAACTACTCATGCACACACATGCATATATTGGTATTTTTTTAAAAAGCAATTTTACACAATACTGTATACAAAACAATTACTCTTAAAAATAGCCCTTCAAAAAGTCAGGGTCAGTGGTCCAATCTGGACTGGATTGCACTAATATTTCAGGCCAAAGCTTACATGGCAGAGGGCTCAGTGAGCAATTCTGAGCTTGGAGTTACGCCCAAGGGTTACTACAATTGGAGTGAATTTCTCTGTAGCCAAGGGCCAGAATTTTGTCTCAAAGGCAGTCCTCCAGAGGAGAATGGTTGGATCTGCTACAAATTAGGCAAAGGGGAGAAGGCTTCCCAAGTGTAGGTAAATGGCCCTAGAATGGGAGGATCCCAGGGCCTAGGCACCAGGTGCGGCAAAAGTTTTAGTGAATCTTTTTAAAGCCTTACCAGCTTCGCGACCCAGGTCACTGGATTAGGGTCTGGTACACAGAAGAGTTCCGAGAAAGGTACAGAATAGGGAAACATGGGGGAGGGGGGTATGTAATTATAAAAAACATTATAAAAAACGACGTCCACCACTCGTACGTATGTCACACAATCCTATGCCACGCCCTCCAACAGGAAAACACTGCTCTAAGGAATCAAGGAACCAAGGTGAAGTCCTGAAATCCCATCCAACTGACCACGAGATCCAAAGGTCCCATCCCAACACAACCCGAAGTAAACCGCAACCCCTGGACCTCGAGGGACGCGCCCGAAACGCGAGAGAGACGTCAGCGGATGACCCCCCAAACTCCACCACCACCTCGGCGCCCACGGTTCACGTACCTTCCGTGACAGGCCCGCGAGCTCACGGCTCATGAAGACGGGCCACAATTTACCTCGGTTTTGTCTTAGTTAAAAAAAAAAACAACTTTAAAACTTTTTCTTAAGAACGTCTTTAACATTAAAAAGCGTCCCAGGAACGTTCTCCACACCAACACCGCGTCTCCTTTCTTTCTGGGACCCCCGCGTCCCACCCGCGCGCCCCTCAAACCGTGGTCATCAGTTTCAGCGAGCCCGACCGGAAGCGGAGGATCTTCTTCTTGAGGTTGTGCGAGGCCTTGATCTTGACGAAGGTCTGGGCGTGGCCGTGCAGGCCCGCGCCCGTGACCGCTTGGATGGGGAGCGTCTGGACGAACGGGGACCAGAGGAGGCCCCCGCTTTCCTCGGAGTCGCTGGTGGTGGTGCTCTCGCCCGCGAACTCGCCCTCGCTCACGCTCGACTCGCTGTCCCCGAAGCAGTTGGTGGTGTAGTTGCTGCGCTCGTCCTCGCTGGTGTCCACCACGGTCGAGTGGAAGAGCGACTCGCACTCGGCCGAGTACTCCGAGTCGCTGGCCGCGCAGGCGTAGGGGCTCGCG
>NW_022103915.1:47639650-47641156 GCF_000313985.2 Echinops telfairi
TGAGCTGGGCGCTGACCAGGGGTCCTTCCTCCAGGCTCTGGGAAGAAGAGCCCTCGCTTTTGAAGTCCAGGGCGGGCCTCTCTTCCGTGACCGCCGGCAGGCCGCTCTTCGGCGGCGCCTTCCGCAGCGTCGGGGCCGCTTTGCTGTCGGGCGGCTGTGGCGCGGGGACTCTCCTCGGGCTCTCCTTGGGAGAGGCCGGTGACACCGGACCGCTGTCTTTCGGGGACTCCTCGGCGTTCTCTGGCAGGGCTGCTCTGATGGGTTTGGGCGGCTGCTTGCTGGGAAAGTCAGGGGCAGCCCCTGGCGCGCAGCCCTCCGGTGGCGGGGGCAACCGCTTACTGTCCGGCTGGTCCACTTTCGAGTCTTTGGACCACTGCTTCAGTGGGGAGAAGAGCCCGCTGTCGAAGGAGGGCATCCCACCCGGCGGCAAGCACGCCTGCTTAGAAGTCTTCAGGTTGGCGCTGCTGCCCTGGGCCACGCCACCAGCCACTGCAGTCACTCGGACACAGATGCTCCCGTTCCTCAGGAGCCCTTTCGTGGGGTCAGCACTCACACTGGTTCGTGGCTGGTTGGTCCTTACAGGGTGTGTTTTCTTCTGGACCAGGCTCAGGATGTAGCCGTCCATCTTCTTGCTGGACGCCGGCTGGGCAGCCGACCACAAGCTGCTTGGAGGCGGTGAGGAGCCATCTGCTTTGATGGAGTCCAGCTCAGGGCCGACGCACACGTCACTGGCATGGTGGCCCAGGCTCTCTTCTTCCCGCAGAGGGCCGCCCGTGAGGCAGAGAAGGAACATCGGGCTCTGCACGGCCACGGCGTGAAGTGGGCTGGGGTAGCGATAGACGTCGTTGCCATTTTTAGACACCAGATCACACTGGTACTTAGGATTCACATCTGCAAATGACATCAAGGGAGTTAAATTGTGGTGTGGAGGGGGAACAGCCGCCTGCCCCCAGGCCTGGTCTTCACAGCGGCCTTCTGTATATTCAACCATCCTATGAGATCTGAAATACATTTAAAGGCATCCTCTGAAGAAATGAATTGGTGAGGGCCAGCTTATCACTTTGGCCAACTTTTATGAAGATGAATTCAAGGGTAGAAAGAACGTGCCAAGCAATCAAAAAATACTCCAGTAGCTATGTTACCCATTTTCCAAAGTTTATACTACTGGGTTGGGGGTGGGATCTATATTTCTATGGCTACATAATAGTCTCTTCCTCAGAGATTTCTTTAGGCAGACCAGTAAGGAATAAAAGGGGCCATAAAAAAAATATCACTTTCTTGAGCATTCTTAAGACTCCAATAACTTTATACAAGAACTTTTGACTGCATGACTCAAGAGTATTAAAAATTCTCCTACTTTCACCTACATGATTCAACGTGGACAAGAGTTTATATGCAAGGATATTAATCATAATGCTAGTTGATACAGTAAAAGCATTTTAAGTTAGAAATAACTTAAAGGCTTAACCATTTAAATGTTAAATGCTTAACAAAGAAATATTTAAC
>NW_022103915.1:47643227-47648557 GCF_000313985.2 Echinops telfairi
AAAAGCCCCAATTATACTTTCACGTTGGTGTGTTTTCCCTACTTTAGAGTTAATGGAACAAAACAGGCATCCCAACCTCTGAGATCTACACCAACTTGCTCAATTCTGTGAGGACGTGGCATATCCTTCAAGCTTTATTGGCACTTAGTAGAGTGAGGGTCTGTCTGCAAGGTCTGTACCAAACAATCTTTAATGGCTTTCAAGTTTCCTTCTGAAGCCAGATCTGCAGAGCGAAGGGGAGCAATTATCCAATCTGAGGCGCAGACACTCCAGATACCCACACCTGTGCTTCCCCAAGTGATGGATGCGGACAACACATACTGTACAAAGACACCAGCCAATTAGCAACACTCAGCTGCTCTACAGTAAGTCTGTGTGGCCTGGACTCAACACTTCAGCCAAGTAAAGAATGCTGACAAGTTATGGATTTGGTGACCAGTGCCAGCATCTACAGCTCCTCTAATCCCTGCCCTTCCCAGGAGTCATGACAAAACAAGGCTAAGGAAGGAATCCCAAGTTTCCACACCAAATCTGCCACTCAGCAGCCAGGGACTCCCTGTCTTTAACAAAGTTCACCAGCTGCCGTGCTTCCTCTGCTTGCTAAGGAGGCTGCATGTGATTTCTTAAGTCCCTTAACACCGTGGGAAATCATGGAACTGGCAATTAGGCCTAAAGGTGTTCTGCTACTCCCTAGACATATAACCTTAAATAAGTTCCCTAACCTGGCTGAACCTCCTTTTTCTTACACATGAAAGGGACCTAATAACACCTGCATCTTGCAGAACTGGTGTGAGGCGTCACAGGAGATAATGCGTTCAGTACAGTGTGTGACATATAGTGGAGATACAGAAACCCTCCAGGAGCAACAACAGTGGGACTCTTTCTGGAGCTCACTGCAAGGTTCGCCTAGAAAGCGAACAGTAGTATGGGAGGCGAGTGCAACGCCATCCCCCTACCCGCTCAGAAAAAGAGAGCAGGCCATCTATCACAGGGTATTCAGGAAAACGGGGACTGTGCCCTGAAGTTCCCAAAAAAACCCTTAGGAAGCTGACAAACATGTTAAATTTTACTAGTGAGCTTCAGTTTTAAGTGACTCAGGAGGAAGAAAACAGGTCCAAACTGGTTTTCAAAAGAAAATGGTGACCAGTTAAATTAACAGCAAAGACTCAGAAACAGAGCTTAAGACCTAGCATTTGGGGACAAGATTTCTTAAGATAAGCCCCATCCCTGAAACCTTGTTCATATGGATTGTAAACTTAACTACAGCATTAAATGCAGCCAATGGATGAATTTCCCTAAGCTTCTGTCTTTCCATTACTGAAGGGGGTTGGGGCTAGAGATCCTCTCAGGCCCTTGGCCCCTTCCCATTTAAATTCCTATCAATTACAAACATCCTTACCTGCAGATTTAGGGCAACCATCTGAGATTGGCAAGGTTGCTTCCAAGGGGCTGCAAAAACAGGTACTGGAATGACAACTGGATAAACACTCACTGAAGACGGAGTTAGAGGAATTGGAAAGGGACCCTGAAGCCCCATCACTCAGCTCATAAAAACCTACAAAGAAAAACACGATTTGGAATTAAGATCACTTCAAGCAATGTTACACATTCCTACTTGAAAGGGAACAGCCATGTAGGAAAGGTATTCTTGAGGGAGGCAACCGTGGCGCAGTGAATGGGTGTCCTGCTTTTACAGTTTGACTGCAAATCACCCTGTGAAAAGGCAAAGAGCTCATAGCTAGGCTTGTAAGTTACTCTGTCCCAACTTGACCTTGCTCCCTGTCCCCACCTTTATGGATGTGCAAGGAAAGGGACTAAGATCTGTCAAACCTCAACTTTATCATGAATATTTCAGAAGGAACAATTTTAAGAGAAAACAAATCTACTTAAGGAACCAAATGGTTTTCAAAGGGGAGGGGGGAGACCACTTTTGAAGTGGTCTCAGGAAGTGGAAGTGTGACTAATTTTCTAACCCAGTTCTTGACTTTCTCAAGTTTCAAAGGAGTACCAACCTTCCCAAAATCTGAATAAAAACTTTTATTTGTAAACTATGAAATAAAATTGAAAACAGACATCTTTCTTTGGGATTTCTGGGACCAGGGAGCCCCAAATTAATATAGTAAAAACCTGACTCAAAAATATTAAACACCCCACTCCCACCCCCCAACCCATTAACTGCGTAACTGCTCTGCTTAACTGCTCTGCAGCATTGTCAATTTGTCTTTTCCGGCTTGAAAGGGGTGGTCAATAACAAACCCATTAACTAGTGATTTAATGAAAAAGCCTGTGTGCACCTTGACTTTTCATTTCAGTTTCAAGAGGTCTCATAGTTACAAATAGGTGAAGGGCCAAACTTTTTAATGCTAAATCAATAACCATTATTTATGTACTCTGTCCCATTAGAAACATATTTATTAAGGGGGGGGGGGAACCCTACCCCTAAAGATTTTTGCAAATGAATGCTCTTCCCCCCAGATCAGAGACCACCTAGTAACATGATCTGATCTGAGTAAAGGTGAGGGAGGAGTCACTCAAGGTAGGATTAGCCAATGGTTGATTTTCTACCACAGTGTGTGTGTGTGTGTGTGTGTGTGTGTGTGTGTGTGTAAATCAGGTCAATCTCATATATAGTGTGTGTGTGAGTGTGTGTGTGTGTGTGTAAATCAGGTCAACCTCATTATTAAAAATATTCTAGTCTGGCTTTAGTCCCCTCACTCGCAAGTGAATGGCCGACTGCTTTTTTTATTCTCTCTGAGCACTGCAGGTCAGGGAATGTGACGGGAGCACGCGGGTGGGGGGCGGGGCAGCGGAAGTGCAGCCTTCTCAGTGCTGGCGCTTGCAATCTCACCTGAGCTAGGCCTGCTGTCCGTCTCCAGGTGCTCTTCAGATGTCTTCTCCACATCCAATCTCAGGTCGCTTATCTGCCTGTCGAGTTCTTGCAACTGGTTCAGCAAACCAGCATCTCTTCTCCTCAAACAATTCTAATTAGGAATTAACAGATAGGGAGAATGGACACACTTTGGTGACAAAGACCCAGAAAAATCTGCTCTATGTATTACATTATTCATCTGAAGAATTCACAAAATTATCCCAAACCAAAATGTTACTGGTTGAGGTTTTTAAAAGACACCTTTAAAAATGTCCTATTTTTAATTCTTTCTCATATCTTGTCATGATATAAAGTCTCCTCAATTTTTTTTAAGTTTCAAATAAAACATACAAGGGTGCTTCAGAAACTTTGTGGAAAAAATGGAATTGGGAAAATGGGGTGGGGAAGAGAAAATGGGGTGGGGAGAGGAGTGATAATGGCATTTTTCCATAAACTTCTTGTAAGCCTCCTTCTGCAGTTATTTTTTATAGACCGGGACAAGACAAGCCCATTGGGATTGTCTTAATTCTCTGGTGTCCAGCCAGTTTTTAAAAAACAATACCTCACAGTCCACTCTTCAAATTGAAGGTAGAGTAACAGGTTTCCGACAATACACTCTAATCTTACTTAGGTGAGATTTTTTCTGGCCAAATGTCTCAGCCTGCAGTTTGTTTTCTATTAGTTGCTTTGTGAGGTTTAATCGGTCTTAGGGCCTTTGAAAGTTAGAAGCTAGTACTAATAGCCAGTGCCAAGTCTAATGGGAGCTGGCAGAATCCAAAACCCTCCAGGGAAGGCCCATCAAGATTTGAACTCAGCTCGGGTTTCCAAAGGTGACAGATCTGTTGTACTAACTCACACCGCCACCTAGTGTTTCCTACAGCTGGTACAGCAAAGGAACGCAAAAAGCATCTGGTTCACATCACAGATGCCAAGTCTACAAAAGAAACTAGTGCCACAAATACTAGCTGGCCTGGAATTCTCTTGACACACCACTTTGCTCCCCTTGAGCAGACAATAGGAACGCGCCACTCTCAATCTTAGAGTTGGGAGCGAGAGAAAGGTGCTATTGCCCAAGACAATGCTTAAACGTGAACGGCCAGGTATAACCAGAGAGACGTCTCAAATGGATATTACCCTTAAACCTGGTCGACTACCAAAGAGGTCCGAAGAGCGGTAGAGGTATTATCACAAAACAGATGCAGATGAATTATCTACTACTTCTGTCTGTGCTCTTGACAGCAAAGGCTGGGAGACAGAAACCATATGCTCATCTGCTACAATGAGTTTCTTCAGAAAAATGAACCAAACAAATAAAAAGCACTCTGATGCTCAAAAAAAGAAAGAAAGAAAGACCGTCTCCGGGAAAATGCATTTATATTGCAAAAAATACATCACAGACCACGGCCCAGGTCACCCCTTCCTTGTAAGAGGATCATTCTCAAGCGTGTGCCCAGTCTCTGGAAGCACCTCATGGGTAAGCGAGGGTGTTTCTTTACGTAGGGAAGGGGGTGGGAGGGCTATTTTTCAAAACTACATTTTAAGGTCACTGGAACAAAGCTGCCGCCATTATTCCAAGGCGGGGTCAAAAGCTGTTCATCAATACATTAGACGCCAAAGTTCTTTTGCTTCCCCGTTAATGAAGACGGCAGAGGGCTACGGAGACGCTGACAGAAATCCAATAAGATAAATGCTCCCAGGGAGCAGGTTTGCTCCGCCGCCGCCTCCCCCACCAATCCCGGGGATCACCCGGGCGGAGGGGGCACTCCCCCCACGCCAATTCCCAGCGCTCGCGCCGAGCCGGGTTCCCTGCTACAAAGGGCTCCCATCAAACGCAGCCCCCGCCAGCGCGCAAGCTGGCACGCCGGGCAGAGCCCTGCGAGGGGCACTGCCGCCTGCCTGCGGGCGCTTCAAAACTCCGCGCTGGACGGGGAGCCCCGCCGCAAAGCCCCCTCCTGGGCTTTTGTCCCCTGTCGGCGGGAGGAATAGAAGGAGGAGTAGGAGTAGAATGCCCTCAAATGAAATGGCATTTCAAGTGACGGTTGGCGAGAACCTGCAGGCACGGGGCAGGTATTCGCCTAACTAGGGGGAAAAGCGAAGGCTACCAACAGGCGCCCCCAAGAAATCCCCAAGACCGGAAGGCGGAGGGTCACCCTCGCCCCGCCATCGGCGCGGGGTGGCCGACGCCTCACCTGCTCAGACACAAAAGCGGACACGCGTGGGCGTGGGCAGCCCACGCGCCATGGGCCACTCTGGCGCCACCCGGGTCGGAGGGGTCCCCTGCGGGCATGTCCTCCGCCACAGGCAGCCTCGCGCCCACCCGCGGCCCTTGCCCGGACCCCCAGCCCCGCCGCGGGGCCCGCCCTGCCCCACCAGCGGGCACGACCTACCAACTGTTTCCGCAGCAGCAAAATGTTCTCCTCCAAGAACTTCTCCTCCAGGCGGCTGCGCTGCGCCGCCTCTG
>NW_022103915.1:47649333-47655547 GCF_000313985.2 Echinops telfairi
CGCTCCTTATTGGCTCTTCTCCATCGCACAAAGCCGGAGCGAGCGCCCGAGCCCCAGCATCCTGTTACCGGCGGACTCGCCCGCAGGGTCCGAGAAGGGGCAGGCAGGCGGCCTCCCGGGAGAACTTTCTGAAACTGGACCAAGTTTCAACTCACACTCTTAACCCTTTCCCCTCCCGTCCACCGTCGATCTCCATTCCTCAGACCCACTTAGGTTGCCCTCGCCTTACCGAAGAAGGTCGTGCGAGTTCTCTGAGGCAGGAGAGGAGCCAGCAAGACAGCGAGTGTGCAGTGCGGTTCTCACGACACTGTAAGCTCGTGGTTCTGTTGTTCGTGGTTGTGATTTTTGTAACTGCTTGAGGCCGAAGCCTAACTGGGAGACATTTAAAACTAGGTAGGAGGATGTCGCTCTAGAGCAAGCGATGGATTGAAACAAGTCTTTTGGATGCCCATGGGTGTGTGTGTGTGTGTGTGTGTGTGTGTGTGTGTGTGTGTGTTTTGTTTTGTTTTTCTTGTTGTTTGGTCTGCATTCACAGTTAGAGCTCTGATTCTGCAGACAGCCTGAATTGGAATCCCAGTTCCACCCATGACCAGTTGTGCAGGTAACTTAACTCACCCCTGTGTCTGTTTCCCCATCAGTAAAATGGAGTTTAGACTACAGAACCTACCTTATGGTTAAAAACTATATACAACATGTAACAGATCTTTTTCAAAAAGACATAACTCTAATAAAGTTTCCACTGAAGTATCACTTGTGGTATGGTCATCGTTGCTTAGGACACTGATCAGGGGGAATTTCAGTGGGGTTTGTGGTCTTTAGCTGGCTTCTCTCTGGAAACCAAAAGCAGACTCCCTGTCATTGAACTGAGTCATTGCAACCTCACAGGACAAAGTAGCACTGCCCTATAATGTCCTCAAGGCTGTAATCTTTACAGAAGCAGACTGTCACAGCTTCTCCTGGGAAAGGGCAAGTGGGTTTGAACCGCTGATCTTTAGGTTAACAGCTGAGGGCTTTAATCACTGAGCCACAGGCTCCTCTGTTGATGGAAAATTATCATCTAAATAAAAAAGCAGTGCACCTACAAGCCTCAGAAATGGACTCTACCCAGGCCCAATCTGCCGAGGTTCAACCATAGTGGTGCGTGAAAGCGTGTACTTGTTTCAGACTCTGGTACCTTTCCCAAACTGCTGCAACCCGCCTAGGACTTCACACCCTACCTGGAGTCCTGAAGTTGTGCACACAGTCAATGTGCTGGGCTGCTGATCCACAGGTGGAAAGTCTGAGTCCACCGAGAGCCTTCTTGAAAGAAAGGCCTGGTGATCTATCAAAAAAGCAGCCATCGAAAACTGTGGAACAACGTTCTAGTCTGACACATTGGCAGTTGCTGTGAGGGAGAGCAAGCGCTGGAAGGCCATTTGTTTACTGGTATTTTTCTCCCCTCTCTGTGTGTGGTCTAAAGTTCCTTCCAAGGTCAGTTCATTAGCTGCACCCCTCTGAACTCCAGTTGCTACAGGAACATCTGATCCTGCATTTACCACATGTTACGTGCATAGTCAGTGATCTGGGGGTGTGCACATGCACGTATCAGTGTCTAAAAGTGCAACTACGTGATTGAAAACAAGGAGCCCTGGCGGCATAGTGGGTTATGAGCTGGCTGCTAACCACAAGGTCAGCAGTTTGAAACCACAAGCTGCTCTGCAGGAGAAAGACGAGACTTTCAACTCCCCATGCCTTTGCAGGTCACTGTGAGTTAGAATCACGGGCAGTGAGTGACGTTATAAAATGCACCTCCTGGAAGCCAGAAACTGTTTGAAAGTGCTTTTCTATCCCAGTGAAGGGCTCTGGCGGTTCCATGGGTTACTCATTTGGGCTGCTAACCACAAGGTTTGCAGTTTGAAACCACCAGCTTCCCCTAGATATAAAAATGAGACTGTCTACTCTTATCAAATTCCCAACCTTGGAAACCCACAGCGACCGTTCTACTCTGTCTTGTGGGGTCTCGATGAGTCAGAATTGACTCAAGGATGGTGCCAGTAGTCACCCTTCAACTGATGATTGCTAGAAAAACTCAATGAAGTATAGGGTGTGTGTACTTGCTTTTTCATGAACATACCATTTAGCTGAACTTAGGAGTGTCCGCTTTATCGTTATTACAGATAGAATTGAGCCAACATTTAAAACCCAAACCCTTTGCCACGAAGTTGATGGAGACATTATGTGTTTGCATGGAACTATGTCATAGGGTTTTCTTTGTTTAAATCTTTAGGGGAGCAAGTCACCAGGCCTTTCTTTCGTGGTACCACTGGATGACTTTGAACAACTCTGGGGTTAGTAGTTGAGCACAAGCCATTTTGTGCCGTCCAAGGACCTAAGCTAACATTTACATCGCCCCACCACCACCCCCAAAAAACAATAGCCTCTTGCCACTTCCATTCTCCTCCCCAGTGCTATCCCTTCTACCACCAGCATAAAGGAACTCACAGGCACAGAGGGGACAAGGAGGGTGCTTGCTCCAGGGCACAAAGTCCAGGTTTCCTGAAGAGGCTGGTTGTGGGTCCCATTCCCTCCCAGGAGTCAGCAAGGATTGGAGACGAAGCACAAACTTAAGAGGCTGCCTTCTCAAAAACAGAAACTCACCACCCTCAAGTCAGTTCTCCCTCATGGTGACCCAATAGAGCAGAGTAGAACTGCCCCTTTGGGTTGCCAAGACGAACTCTTTTTAAAAATTTTTTTAATTTGTTTTTTACTGGAAGTTAATACATAGATCATTCCATGGTTCAATCTCATCAAGCAGTTTTGTACAATTGCTACCACAATCCATTTCCAAACATTCTTTTCCTACCTGGACTCCTTGATAACATCAGCTCTCTTTTACCCACCACCCACCCCCACCCACTGTACGGTCCCCCTCCCCATGTGGTCCCCCCCCAACCCTTATTCTACTTGTGTTCCTATAGGTTCATCAATATTGGGTTTAATATACTGAAAAACAGAAAAACGTGTAACACAGGCTCAGGAGGGTGACCCCCAATGATATAACACATCTGAGATAAACCCCAATATGAACGGAAAAAATACAGGAAATGTTGAAAACCAGATCAAGTCCAATGTACATCAGAGGGGGATCAACTGGCAAGGTTATAGCCGTTCAAGTCAGGTGGCAACCCTGTAATGACATAGCTTGATCTTCTCCAATGCACTGGTTAATAACCACTTTCCTCCCATCTCTCTATGATGGATAGAGGGAAATCACAGGAGGTTTATTTCATAATGTAGTTCCCACAAATGTATCTTTGGCTCGCACTGTCATCCATACCCTTCTGCAAACCGGATTCTCACAATTTAGGCTCTGATACTATTCCCTCCTTCAACTTCAGATGATATGATTTCCAATCCTTTGATGACTGATCATGGTGTGCTTCTTCCATGTGGACTTAGTTGACATCTCACTTAGATGGACCCCAGATACTATTTTATCTGATGGCCAGCACCATGTAATTTCTTCGCCCCAGTTTGCTATAGTGCCTATATCTCCTGTGTTCCCTTCCTGAGGGCAAGAATCAAGCAGGGCCATGATGTAAGAACGAATTATTCTTAAATTGGAGCTAGGATTTAATGTGAGTCCAAAACCCATTCCTAGTCTGTAACTCTTTAAGGAAGTAGAAAGTCTTATCTTTCTCCTCCAGAGCAGGTGGTAGTTTTGAACTTCTGACCGTGGGGTTACTAGCCCAACATGTAACCACTATGTCACCAGTGCTCCTTAAAGGCTGCCTTCTAGGAAGCATAAAATACAACTATCTACAGATACAACTTTGATTATAATTAACCAGATTCTATCGTGGACCTGAAAATGAAATTATAGCCAGCTGTCCATTGAACATACAAAAGCAATTCTACTTATGTAACAAATTACACTAGGAAATACAAGAGCAATTTTCCTCCCTAATTTTTAAGAAGACACAAAAGAGTAATGACATAGCTTGACTGCCAAATGTTATTCATCCGTGTCATTGTTTCATTCTAATAATTCCTAAGTAAGCTTCTTGCTTTCTAGCACTGAATTAAGACTCCCCAAGGTTGGGTAGAGCCTTTTAACATAGTCCCTGTTAAGTCACACATCAACAACTATATTTAGGAAGCTGGGGGTGGGGGGGCGGGGGTGTTCAGGAAGCCAAAAGATATTTTTACTTGTTAAAGCAGACAGACCAGTCCCCACCTCTCCACCCCTCTCTCAACCAACTGCCACTTGGATCTGATTCCGTAGTCCAAAGCATACAGCTTGTACAACTCCACTAAAAAAAAAAAAAAGAGCAAGTGTTCCCAGCAAGTTTAAATATTAACACTCCTGTACTCAGATGGTTCCGCCAATAAAACAGTCACCAATAGGAAAAAGGTTATGCCTTCCAAAGTATCCATTCCACATCAATAAATAATGTGCCAATTCACGTGCCAGTTAAAACAAACGGGGCTGTCAAATGAAGTTAGGAGCCCGGAGCTCAATGCTAGAATTGTTTTCCAGCACTGTAAGATTCAGGGTAACTGGTCGGGTTGCCCCTATTCACTCTCGTCTTCATTCAACAGTCAGGTGTGTCTCCATTCCCCGGCTTTGCGGACAGTCAGGTGTGTCTCCATTCCCCGGCTTTGCGGACAGTCAGCTGTGTCTCCATTCCCCGGCTTTGCAGACAGTCAGCTGTGTCTCCATTCCCCGGCTTTGGGGTCCTCTTCCGGTCTTAGGTTTGGTTGCAGGGACTCACGAGGCAGTTGAAAGCCATTAGCCAGTGCTCCCTTCTATTGCCTGCAGGGTCTCCCTTCCCCTGCTCTTGTTGGTTTTTCTGCTCCTGTTAAAGCATGTGCGGATGCTCTTCTTCTAAAGCTACTTCATTACCTTCTTTCTGGGAGCGTTCAGCCTGAGTCCCTTCCTCCGCTTCCCTGGCAGTCCTCTTCAACTTCTCAGAAAACCTGCTCGTGACACTCAGAAAATGTGGTCCTAAACCTGGGCTGCATCTGCTCCCTGAAGGATCCAGAAGCTCAGGTCACGTTATGGGCATAAGAATCGTGAGTGAATAGATTAAAAATGCGTAGGTTCTGCCTGGGCAGAGCTAGGACGGGTCCCTTAGATCACACCTTCCGATGCTTTGCCCGGAGAACAAGTCCCAGTGGCGCCCACGCCAATGTCTTCTCTAGCGGGGAACATTCTATTGCAGCAAGCAAAGTGAAGGGCCACAAGGCACACTTTGCCGTGGAACAGAGCAACGGAATGATGCCTTGCAACTTTTATGGTCAAACAAACACAGTGATGTAATTGGGGAGAAAGCTGTCTCCAAATTGGGATGGGGGTGGGGAGTAAAGGGCCATCCTTTGAGTTGGGGTGATGACCACCATTCAAGAGGGTCTCAGATCAAAGCTCCAGCCAGACATCAAAGCCCATTTGAGTCTAATGCCAAAAGAGCCACCGCGAATTAAACCATGTATAAACTAATTATAGCTTGACTTCCACAATCGGGCTTCAGTGAGCACATAGGAGAAAGAAAGCACACATTGAAACAAGAGATCAAGAACAAGGAAAGTCAGTAGCAAAACTGGGCACCAGCAGGGCCCTGAACACCCTCTTTTTTTTTTCTTTTTTTTTTAAATTTTTTGAGGGCAGAGGGGACTAAGGGAATGGCTGAGCAATTAGCAAACATTTGACAAGGATGGGCTTGTTTGAAAGGCTATGAAACCAACCCTTCCACTCCCACTGAGTAGAACACACCAAATGCATCCTGGTCCTTGGGGAAAGTGGTCCTTTGTCACGGTGGTTCAAGGCTTTGTGTCAGCAGTTGCGAGTTGAAGCAGCAGAAGGTAGTTCTACACAGTTTGGTGGTGACTTCCTGGGTGCCCTTATCCCAGGCATTGTGGCTTCCAAGGCCTCTGAGTCTTAACCCCTGATGCCACCAGCAACCTTAGGCATCTTTCCAGATGCCAAGGGCAGTGAACAGAGTGTGCAAATGCCCCAGGTCGTCAAGCCTTTGTATTAACATCATAGAAGGGTCTAGGTTCCTTTAGCATCGCAGGCAAGTTTTCAAAGTGTTTCAGAGCCATGCGGCCTCTCAAACAATTGCATTAAGTGGTATTGCACCTATTCTGCTTTATTAGGACCATGCCCCTAACCTAACTGGTTAAAATTCTCAATCTCTTGGACTGGAAGACCACTGCCCCTCGGATCATATAACGC
>NW_022103915.1:47656731-47658257 GCF_000313985.2 Echinops telfairi
AAAAAAAGAGCTGTAAGAGCTCCCAATAAAATGATCTTTTAATAATATATATATGTGGATAAATGTTAAGATAACTAATAGCTCCAGATCTAGCGATTAGATTTTCCTCAGAATTAATCCCCAAAGGAGAAAGAGGCAGCATCCCTCCAACCTTGGCCCCAGGAGCAATCTGCAGTCTGGCTTCCCGATCTGTCTGCACTAGCAAAGAGATGAGAACGCGGAGGCCACACTAGGCTGTGGGGCCTGGACAATTGGCACAGCCCTCTCATTTCCTTTGCTCTCAGGAATCAGGAGGCCGAAACCTAACAGTCTTCCACACTGAGTTATGGGTCTGAGCTTGTCTTGAGGACCTACACAGCTACTTTAATTAAGACCCTTTGGGGCCTAGAGTTCCCCTAGAAAGCCATTATCACCCCTGAAGGGGCTCTGAAGGCACACACACCCCTGTCTGAGGCTTAGGCCACCTTGCCCCATGGGGAGCCTGCTCCTTCTAATCCCCTTGCACCTCCACAGCAGCCACAGTGTGAAGAGTAGCACATGCACTTCAAACAGAAATCGGGCCTTGCTTATGTTTGGGCTAAGGGAAGGGTGTGGGGGGCTTGTGAACAGCCTCCGATTCAAAGAGAAGTCAGCCGGGATGACAGTCAGTGGCTCCAGCCCCCAGCGACCTGGAAGGGCTGATAGGAAGGCACCCTGGGGTTCTTTCCCTAATGAGAGGGGGTCCTTTGAAGTCACTGGGGATAGCTTTGACAACAGATGGGACAATTCCGCTTCGCTTCTGTTAAGTTTGGGCCCAGCAGACTGAGGCCAGAGGCTAGGGAGTTTTGCCTGATGATAAAGATGCCACGCCAGGTTTGTCTTATCCTGTTCTTCCTTCCGGCCTTCCTCAGACCCTCTGAAGGTGCTCAGTTCACCTGCCTTTGGCAATGTCTCCCTCCGTTGTGCGTCTGGTCGCCCTGAGTTAGAACGGACTCAGCGGCACCTAAGGACAAGAGCAACAATGCTGGGCTTTAAGGAGCTCAAGTGGCACCGTTGTGACGAGCTCAGCTGCTCACCAGAACGCTGGAAGGTCAGTGGTCTGAACCCCCAGTGGTTTCACGGGAGAAAGGTGGCAGTGTGCTTCCATAAAGATGGACAGCCTTAACTGGACATCCCCTTACAGAAGGGTGGTGGGGAGGAGACGAGCCAGTCAGGGGACAGGGTAGCAACGAGGAAACATACAGCTTCCCTCTAGTTCTTAAATGCTTCCTCCCCACCCTCTATCATGATCCCACTTCTACCTTACAAATCTGGCTAGACCAGAGGATGTACACTGGTACAGATAGGATCTGGAAACACAGGGAATCCAGGATGGATGATCCCTTCAGGACCAGTGATGAGAGTGGCAATACCGGGAAGGTGGAGGGAGGGTGGGTTGGAAAGGAGGAACCGATTACAAGGCTCTACATATAACCTCCTCCCTGGGGGACGGACAACAGAAAAGTGGGTCAAGGGAGACATCGGACAGTGTAAGATATTACAAAATA
>NW_022103915.1:47658935-47661158 GCF_000313985.2 Echinops telfairi
ATTCATGACCAGTTGCTTTTAGAGCACTTTATTTGGGTTTTAACTTTAAGTGGATCTGAGAGAATTTTTTTAAAAAAACCCAGGTCCACCCCCACATGCAGAGACACAACTTTTGGTGTGGGGTGGGTCTGGGGGGAGATGGAAGATTGAGCTGCTGCCCTCAAAGCTGTGGACTAAGAACAGGGTGCAGAGTGGGAAAGCCAGTGTGTTTGGGTGGGCGTCAGACTATCTCTGGGCTTCAGTTGCTCTGTTTGTGGAATGGAGCTCTCACTTCATTCGCAGAGCTAAAGCCAATGGGGCAGGTGATGCCATCAGCATTTGTCCATATTCTGATGCCCTTCTTTCTTCCCCTTGATGGGTCATTTAAGTTACTATTGAGGCTAATGAAGCTCAGCAGACCCTCTAATTTGCCTTTTCTTATGGAAATCTTCAAAAGACAAAAGTAAAGACATACCCAACAGTCCAGAGAGGTACCATCTTCCTCAGGGGCTCACCTAGATGTGTCCTTGGTAGAGACCACCATCTTGGTGGGGTGAACATGAGTGAAGCCCTGACGCCCTCTGGGAAGCCCCCAGACCAATATTGTAGGTGCCTGTGTCTAACATGATGTACATGTCCAAATCATGACCCACAAATCCCACTTCGGGAGTTCCACGGGTAACTAGCATATCTCGATCTGCTGCCAACCATGTGTGCAGGACAATTTTCTTTGACCTCATGTCATTTGTGAAGCTCGGTATCTCAGGAAAGGAGCCCAAGTGGCAGAGCGCATTACAACAGAAAGCCAGCAGTTCAGATCTGCCCAGTTGCTCTGAGGGAGAGAGATGTGGCTTCGTACTCCTGTGAAGAGTTACAGTGTTGGAAACCCACAGGGGCAGTTCTACGCTGTCCGATAGTGTTGCTATGAGCCAGAATTGACTTGACAGCAGTCAGTTTTGTTTTGTTTTAGTATCTCTGTAAATGCTCGGACCCCGTTATGACCTTGGGCCATGGTCGCCCCCATCCTGATGATATGTCTCTATAGTTATCTTGTCCTTGTCCCATTTAAGATGTAATGAATACTCTCTCTTTAAATAAATAAAAGAATTAAAGGGTGTGGTAGTTAACACAATTTCATGTCAACTTGATAAATAAGAATTGAAGGGGTGGAGTCTAGCCTGTCAATCAGGTCACAGCCTGCTGATCCCTCCATGTGAGTGTGGCCTTCTCATGAGAATTCTGGGACTTCCTCTCTGGAGGTGGGACGTACACACTCTCTTTGCTTCACCTTCCTGTTGACAAGACACATGGAGCCACACTGATGGCAGTCAAAACCCTAGAGGTATATCCACCACCATTGGATCCACAGGACTTACCACCCACCGGCCTATGGTCTTCCTGCATCAGCATCATTGTATGTGGTGTGTGAGTCGAAAGAGGTATTTATGAACTAATATTGGACATATGGGCTAATAACCGATGCATGGTCTTGATCTGGACTGGGCTGGGATGTTTTCCCAATATACAATGGCTCTTTGATATAAAGCTCTTTCATACATATTTCAGTGTCCTTGGATTTGTTTCTCTAGTCAACCCAAACTAACACAAAGTCAGAAGAAAAAAAATTAAAGGAGATAGTACAATGACCCTCCATGAGTTCATGGCCCTGATCCAGGTTTATGAAAGCTTATAATCAGGTGTCATTTAGAATGAGCAACAAATACAACAAATACAAAACAGATACACACCAGGCATGTATTTCTAGTTTTCGTTTGTGTCAGGTAAAATCTTTCTGATGGCCTCACACAACGCAACTTTAACCCAAAGGACACAAAGAACCTCCCCACAATCCTCATGGTATAGCCTGATGTCAGAAGGAAAGAGAGCAGCGAGGTGGTTCTCCCAGCATCTCAGATCAAGACCCCAGTGGCTGGTCCAATGGTTCTGACTGTTGTTATGTGCCAAAGACCTTCTCTCGCAGGTCTGCCAGATGCCAGACAGCCAGATGCATCCTGGTACCGCTTCACATCTTTCGGGTGAATGACAGCATTGGATGAATGCTTAGCGTTCAAAGTCATAGGCGATGCCACGAAGTGTGATGAGGGGGAAAAAACAGCTGAACAATTTAGCTAGAAAATTGGAGCATTCAATATAGTGTCTGAGGTCTTAAAGGCTTGAAGATAAACAAGCAGCCATCTAGCTGAGAAGCAACAAAGCCCACATGGAAGAAGCACACCAGCCTGT
>NW_022103915.1:47661700-47672541 GCF_000313985.2 Echinops telfairi
AAATTATCAAGGGTTCGTGAGGGGGCAGGGAGGGAGGGAGGGAGGGGGAAATAAGAGGAGCTGATACAAAGGGCTCAAGTAGGAAGAAAATGTTTTGAGAATGATGATGGCAACAAATGTACAAATGGGCATTTGTACACAAAGGATGTATGTATGGATTGTGATAAGAGTTGTATAAGCCCCCAATAAAATGATTTAAAAAAAAAGAAAAAACAACAACAAAAGAAAATTAGAGCATTCTCATTTAATAGATCGCCCCCCCCCCCTTGTTCGAGCTACCAGGGCTTTGTCATGAACAGCTGAATTTGCTATGCTACATAGATTAAAACTAATAGCCCCATTTGGCCATCGCACATACAAATGATGAAGTCAAGAATGTGACTTTGAAATCTCAGAAGTGAATTCTTGGCTAAACGAGTATTGCCTCTCTTGTTCAATTAGATTTTAAACTCCTCAAGGGCAGGAACAATCCTTTCCTTCACCTCTAACTCCTGAGAACAGCCTGATACAAAACAGATATTCTATGAAGGCTTGTTTAATTCAATCCCCTTTCAAGGTAGATTGAAATTGAATCCCTTGTCAGCAATGCACCAAAAGGACCAGCTTAGGGAAAGTCTACAAATAGATCATTTAGCGCAAACCCAAATGGGGTGTTTTCCGGTCTGCTCCATTTACAGAAACACCTCGTGGTGCTTTGTGCCCTTTTGAGCCACGATGAGGAAACAGGGAAAATGGAAACGGTTCCATTTCTGAAAAGATAAGAACAAAGTCTGATAAAGACAAGAGGCACTCGGGGTCAACAGCGTTAAAACAAACGGCCTGCACAGCCTGTTTGAAGTTGACGAGAAACAGAGAAGGAGCCATCGGTCCATTGTGGAGCTTGGGCAGTTCCATCAGCATTCCATCCGATGGGGCGACTCTGGGGGCAGGCTGCAAGCGCCCGGCTGTTTTTACCCAGAGGCTTTGTGAATGTGTGCGGTGGAGGAGGAGGGAGGACAGGGCATCCCTACTTTGGGATTTAGACTTTCTCCTTACTGCCCTGGGTGGAATCATGAAGAAGCGTTTCTAACGACGGCTTTATTTTATTCAGTTGTTCATTCAAGTTTACCCCTTGGCTTTGGTCTGTAGCACCTCAGAGTCCTAAGCACTCATTGGGTGTTTAATAAATGCCTGTTGAATTGGATGGAGCGAGGGCTAACATCATTTTAAACCAGCATCGTGTGCGCTAGGGAGCCCCAGAGGTGTAGTGATCATGCCCTGGGCTGCTAACCCAAAGGTCAGCAGTTTGAAAACACCGGCCACTCCTCTGGAGAAAGTGGAGCTCTACTGCAGTAGGTGAGCTTCCGGCTCAGACACCCCCTGGGGCAGTTCTACCCTGGCCTACAGGATTGCTTGGAGTGAAGAGTCAACTTGATAGGGGTGAGATTTTTATTTTGTTTCCACTTAGGGCACTGGGCTCCTCTCCAAAGATGGGGGCCAGGGGAGCCTACCTCTCTGTGGACAGAAAGACTGACATTCAAAGTTTTTCAAACCCAAAGATGCACTGCCCTCTGAACACAGACCCCGCGGGTCTTAATAGTCTCAAACTGTTGCTAGGTACTTCCCTTATCCCCTCCACCCCACCACCCCCCTCTGGAATCTTCCCGGGAGCCAGGTTCTTCCTTGCCTCCTGCTGCTGTGGCTGCAGCTGCCTCAGACCTCACCGGGCAGGGAAACCTGGAGCTGCAGCCCGCCGGTGTCCTTTTGTGCCTTAGCCTAACAAAGCACCTGTGGGGTTTCACTGGCTCAAACCCCCCCCCGCCCCCCAAACCACCCAGCACTCACATGCGCATATCTTTCTTCCTGTTGGCTCATTTCCATATCAAGGAACAGGGTGTCTCTGTTTTCTGTAGAACTGGCTCCAGTGGAGACTTACAGCCTCTGACACTGTCCCATCCATGTCACCCCAACATCGGCCCCCTCCTTCCTTTTTGAAATCCCTCTCCCGAGAACCCTGAACAAGCAGTGCGGCCGTGAAACCAAAAACCAGGCTCACTGACTTCGAGTTGATGCCGACCCATAGTGACCTCATAGGACAGGATAGAACTGTCCCTCTGGGTTCCAGAGCCGGTGCCGACTATGGGAGCAGAAAGCCTCACCTTTCTCCCAAGGCAGCGGAAATGAAAGTGGCCTTTGGCACACCAGTCTGTGTGGTAGCAACACCGAAAACTGAGAGCAGTGTCCAGTGGGCCCATCAGCACGTCCTTTGACCATTAATTACCCAAGAGGGGAGGAATGCAGACACATATGATCTATATGCAGCCCTGGGTAATTTTCTGAGCCTGTGGTCTTTAACTTCTCTGTCTGCTTTGTCTTTTGAAAAAGAGTACCTCATTTACCTTTACGATAGGTCATTGCAAAGAACAAAAATCCAGGGCTAGGTGATCAGGTTTCCGTCCTCTGGGTCTCCCCTCTGCTCTGTGTCCTGCCTGCCCGCCTGCATGGGAAGAATGTGAGCCATGGGGCTACATTTCCTATTGACCCAGCTGTTGGTAGACAAAACGCTGCCTTCTTGGAAAGGCAATGAGATAGAAATTGCTGAAAATCATCAGCTTCGACTCAGCTGAAGTTCCTTGAAGTGCCACTGATTCAGGACCTGGAACCAGGAGAAGCTTCCTTTTGGGTCAAATTGTCTCCATATTCAGCGTAGACACAAACCGTTATTAAAATCTCACCGAGTAGCCAAACCCACTCGAGCCCACCCTGAGTCATAGCGACCCTATAGGATGGAGTAGAACTGCCCCTTTGCGTCTCTGGGGCTGTAAATCCTTACCACCCTTGCCAGAGCAGAAAGCCTCTTTCTCCTGCAGAGCAGCTACTGGGCTCCCAGAGAAGCGAGGGGGTCTTTTTGTTTGATGCTGGAAACAAAGGAAGTAGTAACCAATGCTCAGTAACCAGTGTCCCATCCTTTGTCCTGTCACCTTGAGTAGCAGATAAATCATAAAATCATAGTGCCCCACACCCCTGCCCCCATCAACTCCAGCAGCCTTACCTTATTTGTCCCCGTTGCACTTTTACCTTATTACCCTATTCATTTACTTACTTATTATGTCCATTCTCGACTGCCCGTCTCCCTTGTTAGAATGTGCCGCAAAAGCGAGGATCTTTCCGTTTGTTCCGTGACAAGCCCCATGCCTGGCAGTCAGCACCACCAGCTGAAATAGACAGTAAACGAATGAGTGAATGAATCGCCTAGTCCTCTCCTATTAGAACAGTCCCTGGTTCTGACCTTGAAACTGACTCTAGTGCCACATATCCATCTGATTGCATATAATCACTAAGGTGTCCCAGGGATCATCTCAGTCTTGATTCCTGATACCATTCACTTTCTCTCCCCCTCCGTGTACTCTGTCCGTGATAACCCAGTCTACTGGTCCCTGCACTAAAATCCTTGTTCCGCCTCTGACTTTTGCCTTTCCTTCATCCTTCAGATCCCTCATTTCTTCAAATCCTTGAAGATGTTTTCTTTCCAATATCTTTCCCAATTTGTCCCTTCCTCTCTATTCTCACTGCCATCGCACAATTATCACCTCCAATAGACTCCTAATTGTCCTCCCAGCCTCTAGTCTCCCTCCCACCACCACCCCAAAGCTCGTTTGCATATGATAAGCATCGTTTTGATCACAACAGGCCTTTCTCAAAGCTGTCTGAGCTCTAGCCTCCCTATCAAACCCAACCTTCACAAGTGGCCCTGAATGATCAAATGGTCAGGAGTTAAGTCTTGGAAAAATAGGAAGCCGTGGTGACCTGACATGTGCTCTAAGATATTTGGATATTTTACATCGGATGCTCGTCTGAATTAGGAGAGGTAGCATGGAAGACTCCGGGGTCATTCCTGACCAATGCGTCTCATGCTGGGCCACCATCCAGCTGCCATGGGAGGGCGCTGTGGCCGTGATGTTGAACAGGCCTGGGGCAGAGCAAGGGGAGGCCACGTGGGTTAAGTCAAGACAGAGTGCAGAAGGGTGGTAGTCTTCCATCAGATTTACTCAATCGTATGCTGGGCAAATCATCCAAGAAACTAGACTATAGAAAGAAGGAGGAGGTATCAGGATCAGAGGAAGGTTCATGAACAAGCTGTGGTCTGCAGATGACACAACCTTGCTTCCTGAAAGCCAAGAGGACTTCAAGTGCTTCCTGGTGACGATCCAAGACTACAGCCTTCCGTATGGAATACAACTAGCTCTCTGCAAAGAAAACCCAAATCCTCACAACTAGACCAAGAGACAAATCATGATAAAGGGAGAAAAGGTTGACGTTGTCAAGGACTTCAGCGACAATTTGGAAACAGTCGTCAAGAAATCAAAAGGGGTTGTGCATTGGGCAAATCTGCTGTTCCAGGTCTCCTCAAAGTATTGAAGGCAAGGATCTCACGTTGAAGGCCAAGGTGTGCCTGAGTCAAACCACTGTATTTTCAATCACCACCTATGTACCATGACTAAGGAAGGCTGTAGAGCAGCGGTTCTCCACCTTCCTTATGCCGCGACCCTCTCATACAGTTCCTCATGTGGTGGTGACCCCCAGTCATAAAATTATGTTCGCTGCTACTTCATCACTGCAGTTTTGCTGGTTATGAATCAGGCAACCCCTGTGAAAAGGTCGTTTGACCCCCAAAGGGATTGCGACCCACAAGGTGAGAACCACTGTTGTAGAAGAATCTGGGTCTTTGAACGGTGTCAGATAATGACCATTGAATGTACCACGGACTTCCAGAAGAACAAACAGATCTGCCCCTGAGAAGCGAGGATGGCCAGACTTTAGCTCCCGTGCTTTGGACCTGGTGGCATCTACCAGGAGAACACACGGTGCGAACAGATGGCGCGACCGAGAAAGAGGAAGACACTCGACACAGTGGCTGCAACAATGAGTTCAACCGCACCGACAACTGTGAGGGTGACACAGGCCCAGGTAGTGCTTCTGGGAGGTTTCTCGAGCAGACAATACCTTGGTTCTTTGCTTCGCACGATGAAAGAATTCACACGAAGCCTCTTTTGCAATCCAAGTAGGTTTTTATGAAGGACAAGTTTCCGGTTTTACAGTCTCAAAGGGGTTCACAACTGGGCCCAAACAACCGTGTGAAAAAGAGCACCCACACATGCAGAACTGGGGGGAATCCCAGGGACCGAGTGGTCAAGGGAGCAAGAGGACGAGGGGGCAAGAGAGGCTGTGGACTCCAAGTAGGCCCAGAGTGGACACATATGGGCCCCAACCAGGCCTGAAGAGGGCCCTGAGGGGGCATGCCCAGGTGGCATATGTGCCCCCACCCTCTGACATGCCACTGACCAGAAGCAGGGTAAAGAGAGAGAAAGGCCTTCCCACAGCCAGGATATTTCAAACTTCTGGCTGGGAGGCGTGGCTCATGGTATCAGTTGACCCCATTGGCTGAGTTGAGCCCACCTGGGTGATGTCATGAGCCTGGGCCCAGTTTGGGCGTCCAGATGTACCTCCCACCTGGCTCGGGGGCTTGAGTAAGAGCAGGCTCAGTTTGGGGTCTTCATCAGTGTCTAATGGTCCCCTGATTTCTTTCCCACCTCCTCTGTGGGGCCTTTGCAGGCATGGGAGGGTCAAACCCCACCCCCCCCCACCCCGTCCCTAAATCGAGTTACCCATCACTTCCTTCTGTTGTGGAAGTGGTCACTCTGAGTCAGGATCACCTTGTCAACCGCACCTGACAACAACGATGTGATGCTGAACAGGTTTCAGCAGAGCTTTCAGACAGAGTAGAAAGAAAGGCTTGGTGCGTGACTTGAAAAAAATCAGCCAGTAAAATCCATATGGATCAGAATCACAATCTGACCCCGCACTGATCACGGGGACGGCCCAGCACCAAACAGGGCTCTCTGCCATTGTGCATGGCATCCCCGTGAGTCAGGGCTGGCGCGAGGGCAGCGGACAAGAACAGTGTGTGGGAAAGGGTAACGAGAGTGACTTTCGAATCCAAAGAACTGGAAAGGCAGCCCAACTCCCTAACAAGCTATGGAGCCTTCAAAAACTCAGCCAGAGGCAGCATCGAGAGTCAGACTGCCTGAGTTCAAAATTCTCTCCCTACCACTTTCTACTTTGGTGATCTGGGGCAAATGTCTTCATTTCTCTGAGCTTCAATTTCCTCCACTCTTTGTCAAAAAGAAACAAGCAATACCATGCTCACGGAGGAAACCGAGTACGACAGGGCATCTCAAGTTCCTGGCTCCAGGTAAGCCCTCTATACCTGTACATAATGATTATCGCTATCCAATCCCCCAGAGAGAGGCTGTTGAGACAGTTTGAGCAAGTATCTGTTTCCTTAGTTTAGAGATTACAAACAGAGAGGAATTGCCTGATTGCACACTCCCTTGCTTCCTGAACAATTTTAACCCAGCGGCAGGGAGTTGGAGTCGCCTGGCAAACAACAACGACAACAAGGCCAGGCCAAGCCCACTGCCACCCTGCTGATTCCACTCAGAGTGACCCTACAGAAGGAGGCAGAGCTCCTTCCAGGATGGCCACGGCTAGAATCTTTATGGAAGCATACTACCACGTCTTTCTCCCAGAGAGCAGCTGGTGGGTTTAAACCACCTGCCTTTTGGTTTGCGGTCAAGTGCTTTAAACCACAGCACCACCAGCCTCCTCCCCATCCCACCCCCCTGCAAGCCAGCCTCTACTTTTCCAGAGATTGCCTTTAAGTGGCTTTCAAATTCTGAGCGCTGTCATGCATAATGCATTATGCTCCTGTCGGGATAACATCTTTTCCCCATGGATTTTCCTCTTACTTCCATCAAGGTTTTGGTTGGACAAGACTTTGCCTCAAAAGGAGACTGCTCTTGCTCTCTCCAAATGGTGAGCACGACAAGTTTCATTCGGGGTTGCTTCTTGGTATTGCTGATGTTCCCTGCTTCGAGTCTGCCTCTGACTCACGGCGACCCCCAGTGGCATGAAACACATACCGGGCCTGCATCATCCCTATGGCTGTGCATGGGACGACTCGACAGTCTGTGCTTTTACAAGAGGTTCACTGGCCAGGAATCAAACCCAGATCTTCATCAAACTGGAACTGAACCCACGGCCACTGCATGAAGTCTGTCTCATCGTGACCTGTAGGACAGAGTAGAACAGGGGTCCTCAAACTATAGCCCGCAGGCCACATGTGGCCCACCGAGGACATTTATCCAGCCGGCCGGGTGTTTTTGCCCTGTTTGTTTTTTTACTTCAAAATAAGATATGTGCAGTGTGCATAGGAATTTGTTCACAGTTTCTTATAAACTATAGTCTGGCCCTCCAACGGGTCTGAGGGACAGTGAACTGGCCCCCTGTTTGAAAGTTTGAGGACCCCTGAAGTAGAACTTTGAATCTTCTGGGACTTCCAAAAACTGTACATTTTTATAGAAATAGAACAGCTACATCTTTCTCCCAGCACCCAGGTTTAGCATTTTAAATGAACGAATGTGACTGTGTTTGTTTCCAGTTACAACCAAGACACGATGCTCCAACAGATCTTTGACTCCTCCAGCCAGGCACTAGAGCATCCCAATCAATCCAACAGCTTCCAGAGAAAAGGGAAGCACTGGGTGCTTCTCCCACAGCACCCTCTCCCCCTGGGATTGGTAAAGAAAGCTGACTCAAGCCTTCAGGCCATACTGTTCCAGGGCATTGTGACCACAGATGAAGTTTGGATGTCCCAGTAACCCAAAGTATGGGGGGACCAATATGTATTACCCTCTGCATGTCCAAAATACTCCTGCTCCAGAATACATTAAAGCAAAGTTACACTACATGCCAAATTTGCTGCTATTTGTCAATGCTGACAAATAGCGATCTGACCCTGAGCGTTTCTGAAACAGTAATTCTTTTCAGGAATAGAAAGCCTCATCTTTCTTCCATGGAACGGCGGGTGGTTTTGAACTGCTGACTTTGCAGTTAGCAGCCTAATGTGTTAGCTATTTCGCCACCAGACTCCTTTATCAAGGTCCCTGCATGGTGCAAATGGTTGGCAGTAGAATCCAGCCAGGGCAGGAAAAGCCTGTTCCACTGTTTCCGCAAAGATGACAACGAAGAAAGTCTCATGGGACAGTCCTACTCTGGAGCACGCGGGTCACCGTGCATCAGAATCCATCGGAAAGCAAAGGTTTGGGTGGGCGTGGTTTGGGGGCTTGGGCTCTATTTGGACCATCTAAGCTGCCACGTGACTCACTCACTGCCAGGCAGTGGATTTCAATCAGCTCCACCCTGTGGGCAGAGTCACACTGCCCAGTGAGCCTCCGAGGCTGCTCATCTCGATAGCAGCAGACAGCCTCCTCTCTCTCTCTCTCTCTCTCTCTCTCTCTCTCTCTCTCTCTCGTAGCACGAATGATGAGTCCGAGCCGCTAGCAACTCAAACAAGACCCTCTGCACCACCAGGGTCCTCGAGCCCAGATAAGTTGTGCTCTCTAAGACATCGTCTGCCACAGGGGCCATGGCTTGAAGCAGTAACGAATATGCAGATTTGAAAGAGACCTGCCCCTTGGTGTCAAGCGTCTTTGTTTGTTTGCATAGTGGTGGACAAGCTGGGATTTGTCTTAGACATAATTAGCAGGATAAATATAAAATTATGACATTAATTTTTATCTGGCTTTTTTTTTTTTTAATGACTGCATACCCCTACTGTGCTGGAGATGTTGCTGCTCAGTAGGGGTGCCTTCAAAACTGAATTTTAAAATGGCGAAATACCCATTTTAATTAAAAGGCAAACACTGCAATGAGTTTGTCGCTTTACAAATCATAGTTACCGGGCAACAAATCATTGATGCATATATTAACAATTAGTGTTTATACATCTGTTGACCTTATCCCAAGGCAATAAATAAAGAAATAAAGCACCGACTCACTCCTTTCTAACGATACTGATGATGAAGAAGAAGAAGAATATTTATGAAGTACGTGGTACCTGCCACTGGGCACTTCCCTGTCGTGACTGCAGTGACTTCTCCCAGCACCAGCCTGACGGGAGGGGGGGGGGCTGGGGAGTTTCGGGGGGGGCTGTTAATATTCGCCCACAGCCGTGGAAACAGACACCCCAGAGAGGTGGTGCTGGTGGTTTTTGTCAGGTGGGTTTCACTCTCGAACTGGAAAACGACATCCCACCTGGAGTTCAAGCACAAGAGCGGTTAGAAGGAGGAAGGCCCTTGGCGAGATGGAGTGGCACAGTGGTGCCAACCAGGGGCAGAGACGGCCCGATACGAAGAGGGCGCAGGACCGGCAGAGCCTCGGTCTGCGGGACATGGGGTTGCCCAGGCTCTCCGTCCACCCAAGGGCCCCTAACCAAAGCAGCAGCAGCAACTCCGGCTGCTCGATTCAAGAAGAGACTAGGGGCAGGCCCCGTTTCTCTCGCTCTCTTTAAAATCATTTTATGGGGGCTCGTACAACTCATCACAGTCCATCCACTGTGTCAAGCACATTTGCCCCCATTTCTCCTCTTGTCTGAGGAAGCTGCCAGTTGGCCGCTTTCACTGATGAGTAGGTCACCTGGTGACCGGAAGGGCATCCCTGGCTCTGGCCTGTCTCCTAAATTCTCATCCATGCCAGAGTCTCACTTCTGCCCTCAAGTCTAATTCTTTAGCCAAATGCTACACACGCTCCATAATCAGGCCTATCAACGGGAATTTTTATTTCCCGTTTTTGTTTTTGTTTTAAGGAAACACTGGGAGAAAGTGGGATAAACAATGATACGTTGAGAGGATGGAAATGAATGTATTGAAACAAAGTGTGCTTAGCCATGTAAACCTTCACCTCTCAAAACAGACTCACGGCCATCCAGTCGGGGCACCATCCTGACAGGATAGAACTGCCCCTGTGAGTTTCCAAAACTCAAATTCGTTAAGGCAGTAGAAAGCCCTGTGGTTCACAGAATGGCCCGTAGTTTGAACTGCTGACCTTGTGCTTAGCAGCCCAAGGCATAACTCACCATGCCACCCACCTGGGCTCCTCATAGAGGTCTCCTTCTGTAAACTGCAGCCTTCTGCAGTCCTAGTGCTGAGAACCTATATTCTACTACAGAGCGGCATTCAATACTGGAAAGTAGGCATGAGTCAGAAATGATTCCATGGCAGTGGGTTTGTTTGGTTTGGAAGGAGTCCCTAGGGAGTGCTGGTGGGATGGTAGCTCCATGAGCGGCTGCTAGCCAAAGGGGAACTTGATGGCAGCGAGTCTGGCTTTGCTTTGCTAGGGGTTACAATGGGAGGCCTGATCCAGTTGAGCCTCCAGCCAGATTCAGCCTCCACTGCGTGCTTTCCCACCACCAGTGAGCAGTAAAAAAGCTTTGTCCGCAGGCAGAGCGTGTTCCCTGCGATTCCCCTGGCCAGCCCAGGGAGGAGCTTTCTCACCCCCAGGGACTAGCCTGCATGTGTCTTGATGGAAATTGGGATATAGAGCCACCGGGCCATGAGCCATACCCAGATCTAGTTGTCTGGAGCACCCAGAACCAGTGGGTCCGACATTGGACATTTCTACTCTGTCCCTGGGTCTCCATGAGTCTGACTCGATTCCATGGCAGTGACCAGGAGACGCTCCAGTACATACAGATGGACCCCAATCACGACTTCTTTCTGGCTTCTCTAGTCTCGGATGCCTGCTATCATTCGTCACCAATCATGGCTTTGGGACAATTTCCTTTGTTTTCCATATTCCATGTCATCAATCAGATGTCTGTGAATCCTTTGGACATGAGAATGACCTCATGCTGATTGATGGTCTCCCTCATCTTGATGATTTGTCTTTGTCCTGTTAAACTATAGTTAATATAATTTTATAATATTTGAATAAAATATATTTGAATGTGGGATCTCCTTTCC
>NW_022103915.1:47673557-47686520 GCF_000313985.2 Echinops telfairi
CAGAAGGGTCACAAGACAGAGATGAGCCAGTCAGGGTGCAGTATAGCACAAATGAAACATACGACTTTCCTCTAGTTCTTTAATGCTCCTCCTCCCGACTATCATGACCCCAATTCTACTTTACAAATGTGGCTAGACCAGAACATGTACATAGGTACATTTAAGAGTTGGAAACAGAGAATCCAAGACAGATAAACCCTTCAGGACCAGTGTTGAGAGTAGCCATACCAGGAGGGGAAGGGGGAGGTGGGGAGAGATAGAGGGAACTGATCACAATGACCTACCTATAACCCTGTCCCAGGGTGATGGACAACAGAAAAGTGGGTGAAGGGAGATATTGGTCAGTGTAAGACATGAAAAAACTAATAATAGTTTATAAATTATCAAGGATTCATGAGGGAGGGAGGGGAAAGGGGGATGAGAAGCTGATACTAAGGCCTCAAATAGAAAGAAAATGTTTTGGAAATGATGATGGCAACAAATGTGCTTGACACAATGGATGGATGTGTGGATTGTGATAAGAGCTGTATGAGCCTCCAATAAAATGATTCACAACAACAAAAAAGCACCTATTCGCAAAAGGCTTCCGTGAGAATATAAAGAAAGCAATGAGCTGATGTAGAACTGGACAACCTGAGCCTCTCTCTCTGACAGCTCGGTCCAGCACTGCAGTATAAGGCCCCAGAGCACGTGGTACTGGTTTTCTTTCCAATGTACACAGATCCATGCATCGTGGAAGCTTTGTTCCCTCACCTGTAAAGCTCTTTCTGCCTCTCCCACCCCCACCTTCTGCTTGACATCTGCAATTGGATATCATACCAGCAGTTGACCTGATATCATACCAGCCAGGCAACCCTGTATGAGTCAGAGTTCATTTGTGCTCCATAGGGTTTTCCACTTCTGTTTTTTGGAAGCGAATTGCCAGGCCTTTCTTCCGGGGCACCTCAGGTGAACCAAATGTCTTTCGGTAGCAGCTGAGCACATGAGCTGTTTGACTCACCAGTGGCTCCTTGCTGGGTGCTTGTCTGTGTCCCTCACTGGACTAAGAGCGTGGAGGTTAGAAAGAGGGTCTTTCCCACTGTGCTCACACCTAGCTGGTCCCCCGGCATCCCTGCCCTTTTCAAAGCACCCGGTAGTGCCAGACCTGCTAACAAAGTTAGAATGTGCCTTCAGAGAAGAAATTAGCAACTCAAAACCAGGCCAGTACAAAGGAGCCCAGGGGAGTGGGACACACACACACACACACACACACACTCTCTGCTGGCCTCTGGGACTATTGTTACTGTCAGTTGCTCTTGGTTCAGTTCAGACTCAGGGTCTCCCCACGGATACAGAGTAAAACTGATAGGTAGGGCTTTCTTTCAGAAACCGGTCAGCAGATGCATCTTCCACGGCATCTCTGAGTGGATCTGAACCACCCACCTTTCAATGGGTGTCACCTCACCTCTGCATCACAGCACCAGCTGATTGATGAGGGCTGGACAAAGGAGGGGTTTCAGCAAAGCCTGAGCAAGATGACCATCAACTGCCGCACTCCAGGACCATCTGAAGCAGTGGTTCTCCACCTTCCTCACGCCGCGACCCTTTCATACAGGTCCTCATGTTGCGGTGACCCCCCCAACCATAAAATTATTTTCGTTGCTACTTCATCACTGAAATTTTGCTAATGTTATGAATCAGGTGACCCCTGTGAAAGGGTCCTTTGACCCCCAAAGGGTCACGACCCACAGGTTGAGAACCACTGCCCAAGAAGACCACTATCTGCATCTGACCGCTTGGGTCAAGTGCTTTGACAGGAGGAAGGAAGGGAAAGGTTTAGTGCACCGGTTAAGAGCCAACGAAATCATAGTACTGTTCACAGGTAATTCCCCCTTCCCCCGTTGCCACAGTAGCCAGGAGACCTGTTGGACCGTTAACTGGTCAGCAGTTTGAGACTACCGGCTGCCTGGAGGGAATCCTGGAAGCCCACAGGGGCAGAGGGCAGTGAGGGGTTTTGTTTGGTGGTTGTGTTTGGTTTTGAGCCATCCCAGTCCCACCAGGACCTATGGAATCTAGACCTCAATTCAAATGCAGACCTATTGTTGTGAGGCCTCTCCCCGCCCACCCAATCCCATTGTCTGTGCCCACATAGCAGTCCCTGGGTCTTGGGAAAGGTCAGTGCCCTTGGCTGCTACCCAAAAGGTTAGGAGTTCCAGTCGACTCAAAGGCACGTCAGGAGACTGGCTGGCCACCTACTTCTGAAAAGTCCGCCATCGAAACAGAGTTTTCGAGGTGGGAAGTCAAAGTGAGAGGCAGAACTGATGAGAGGAAGAAGCGCATCCCATGATTCCAATAGGCTTTCAACCTCTTTCCCTGCATCCTAAAACTCTCACAGAGGACCACAGAGGAGCCCTCCTGCACCCCGAGGATACAGATTGGGATGGAGGCGAACACCCGCCTCTTGGAGCACTGACCTCTCTCATTTGTTCTCCAGTTTCCCACCCTCCCAACCCAGCTCCTTCGAAAGTGGAAAAGAGCAGGGCACGATGGGTGGGGACTGTCAGGGTCAGTTAGAGGGGTCTGGATGACCCACCTCAAATGGCCTCACAGGACCCATTCTACCAGTCAGGTTGGAATGATTCATCCCAATGGGGATGGGGACTGAGCCAATGGACTCCCACCCTATAAAACTTCTAGATGTCGTCCTCTTCCTCAAATCGTGAGAGGACCCCCTTTGTGAGTGAAGCACACTTCACTCAGTAGGTCTTTGCTCCGCTTACTGTCTCGTACTGCCTTGTATGTGTGGCTCCCTCTGTAGTGGTGGCCAACCTCCTGGGAGAAACTTTCTAGCTTTTCTCCCTGGATGTAAAGCCCAGGAACCTAGACTTTCAGCACTCACGGAGGGGAGAAGATGGGTGGGGAATGAGGGGAGAAGCAGAGCATGTTTGGGCTGGGGGTGGGGGGCAAATCTCTCAATTCAGCCATTCAGGTTTTGTCATCTGAATTCTCCCCTCTACTTTTGTTCTTTTGTATGCCTCAGAGAGGGGAAAGTCTGCTCTTTACAGTGGGGGGAGGGGGGGACCCTGATCCAACCTGGCTCTAGGGGGGAAAGGAACCCAAACTCAAATATATGTCGTAGAAACGCCTCTATGACGGCATCAACAGGACGAAGCCAAAACAAAGCCAAGTGGTCCGGATGAAGGGACCGTCAGCATGAGGTCCTCTGGTGTCCAAAGGGTTCACAGCTATGGGTCCCTCACACAGCGGTTGGAAAACAAAAGAAATTGTCACAAGCTCTTGAATGGTGGCAAATCAGAGCCAGCAAGTCTACCAAGGAGTCCTGATGGGGGTCCTTTGGAAACCCCCTTGGAGAGATCAGACAAGCTCATAGGCTTGGTTATGGGGCCCTTGGAACAGCTGGTCAGGGTGGCCCTAATATTCGACTTTCCATCAGCAAGTCCCCAAGGGTGAGAGCACCCCTCCCTGGGTTGGCCAAGGGAGTCGCAGGGGACACACGCTTTTTCCGGTGCTTGTGTGTGGTTAGAGAGCTCTCGGCGGAGGCAGGGTCTGGTGGAGACCAGGGCCCCCACGATCACCCACACTCCTTCACTGCCGACTCAGAGCGACCCAACTGGAAACCAACGCCTTCTGCAAGCCTTGTGCTGGGAAGTGAAGTTCAAATACATCATAAATCAGATCATCAGGATTGGGTCTGGGGCCAGCCATTTATACCCTACATAGAAAGAGTTTTTTGTCTTGCTTTTTTCTCCCTCCCCTGTTCCTTAATTTCTTCATCTGCAAAATGGGGTTCGTGGTTTCCACTGGGGGTGTGGTGGGGAGTGGGTGCATTAATGCATGGAAAGTGCGGAGAACAGTACTGAGTACATCCGGATAGGAGCCTGGGTGTCGCAAACAGTTTGCAATCAACTAACCAAATATTGGCGGTTTGAACCCATCCAGGCGGCTCCATGGGAAGGGAGGGGGCGGTCTGGCAAATTGCTTCCATAGATTGTGGCTCATTGGGGCAGGTGTACTTTGTAACACATGGTTGTTGTGTTGTTGTGAGGTGCCATTGAGTCCCTTCCAATTCATAGCCGCCCCTGAGTACCACAGAAGGAAATACCACCCAGTCCTCACCGTGCTCCAATGATCCATTGTTGCAGCCCGTGTGTCAATCCACCTGGCTCAGGGCCTGCCGCTTTTCCGCTGCCCCTCTATTTTACCTTCTTTTTCATTGCTACTTGACCTTCTCCAGGGACTGGTCTTTCCTGACCACATGTCCAAAGAATGTGAGATGAAGTCTCGCCATCCTTGTCTCCGAGGAGCATTCTGGCTGTACTTCTTCCAAGACAGATTAATTTGCTCTTTTGGCAGTCCATGGTACGTTCATTATTCTTCTCCTGCACCATCATTCAGATGCATCGATTATTATTTGGCCTTCCTTATTCGATGTGCAACTTTCACGTGCAAAGGAGGCGATTGAAAAGACTACGACTCGGGCATGTACATCGTAGTCCTCATTAAAAGTAACAACCTTGCTTTGGAACACTTTAAAACATCTTGTGCCGCAAATGTACCCAATACAATCCATCATTCCATCTCTTGACTGCTGCTTCCACGAGCACCGATCGTGGATCCAAGCAAGATGAAGTCCTGATCGTGGATCCAAGCAAGATGAAGTCCTGCCGACTTCAATCTTTTCTCCATTTGTGATGCTGTTACCAAACGGTCCAGTTGTGGGGATTGGGGTTTTCTTGACAGCGAGTGGGAATCCATACTGAAGGCGGCAGTCCTTGCTCCTCAGCAGCAAGGGCAGCAAGTCCTCTTCAGTTTCACCACTTGTCGGTCAGGTGGTCGTATGTGGTGGCTTGCATGACGCTGTGGTACTGGAAGCTGTGTCACTGGTATTCCGATACCAGCAGAGTCACCCAAAGTGAACAAGTCTCAGCACAGTTTGCAGGCTAAGAACAGACTGCTGAGAAGGACTGGCTAGCTGTCCACTTCAGAGGAATTAGCCACTGAAAACTTATGGACGGTTGCCAGGGGAAGAATGAGCTGATGGCAGTCTAGTTTGGATTGGGGTCTTTCTTCATCTTTAAAGGAGATTGCTCTCCACGTTCCTGTCATGCTCCACACTGCAGATGGGTGGATATGAATCGCTAACCTTCCATCTAATGAAAATAACAGCAACAACCAAACTCCCTGCCATCGAGTCAATTCTAACTCATGGTGACGCTGTTGGGCAGGGTAGAGCCGCCCCTGTGGGTGGTGACGCTGTTGGGCAGGGTAGAGCCGCCCCTGTGGGTGGTGACGCTGGTGGGCAGGGTAGAGCCGCCCTTGTGGGTGGTGACGCTGTTGGGCAGGGTAGAGCCGCCCCTGTAGATGCTACTGTAAATCTTGATGGGCGTAGAAAGGCTTATCTTCTCCCAGGAAGCAGCTTCACCCAGCCACCCATTGCCACCCAGCGCGTAACCCTCAGCACCACGAGGGCTCCTTTGCAGGTCACAGTCAAGCACAAACTGCCTGTGCTACGCACAGACTAGAAATGCTAACTAACAGGGAGTCTTAGAGTTGTGTTACTAGGAAACAGCTGTTCGGCCATTTTTTAAAAAGACTCAACGAGCCATGAAGAATGATTCTAAAAATCTGTATTTTTTTCTCTTAAATGGCAAGATACCGCATCTCTGTTGCAACTGATTAACTATTCCATTATGATCTGTGCTCAAAAGTTCCACAGGAGAAGAGATGCTGGCCTAAAGAGTTAGTGCTTTTTCATGGAAAGCACCCCTGCCCCTCCGAAAACCTAGACGCCAACGACTTCTGCCCGGTCACAGGACAGGCTGCTCCTGAATGCCGTCTGGGAAAGAAGCGAGTCTGTGGACTTGCACACTCAAGATTCATGGCTGTCAGTTCCGTGGAAATTACATGCATTAGTACTCGGATGTGCTTGTTTACATAATGACAATTACTCCAAGAGGGAAGGCAGGGCTTGAAATGTGCCTGGGCTGTTGATACACATGAAGGAGGAAGCCTCGCAGGCTGCCTCTGGTAAACACGACAAGCCTTGCCTCCAGGCATCCAGGCATCCGTGGAGACACGCACACGCCTCTCTGATGACTGTGCGTGGTAGGGCAGCCAGCTAGCCAGCTCAATGCCACCGACTGGGGCAGTGACATGATCTCCTGTCAACTTGAGCGAAGAGATGGAGTCTAGCCTGTCAATCAGGTCATCGCCAATGAAGCCTCTGTGTGGGCATGGCTTTCTTCTGAGGATTCTGGGAACTCCTGTCTGCCTCCCTGGAGGTAGAACACACACTCTCTTTGTTTCACATTCTGTTAACAAGCCACATGAAGCTCTGCTGATGGCAGCCAGAGCCCTGGAGCTGGAGGAGCCACATGGAGAATCATGCCAGCACTGAGATGCTTCCACAAGACTTTCCACCCACTGGCCTGTGATATTCCTGTTTTCAACATCATTGCATGTGCTGCATGAGTCTGTAGAAGAATGTATGCACTAGTATCAAACATATGGGCTAATAGCAGACTTATGAGCTAATATCAAACTTATGGACTTGATCTGGACTGGGCCGGGATATTTTCTTAATATACAATTACTATTGTATATAAAACTTTCTCTTACACACATTTGAATGTCTCTGGATTTGTTTCTCTAGTCAACCTGGCCTAACACACCAACTTACAGACACCCTACAGGGCAGGGTAGAACTGCCTCTGTGAGTTTCTGAGACGGTAAATCTTCACTGGAGTAGAAAGCCTCATCTTTCTCCCACAGAACCGCTGGTGATATTGAACTGCTGACCTTGCGGATGACAGCTGAGCGCTTAACCACTGCATCAGCAAGCCTCCAATGGTTGGGCAGGCATTAGTGCATATGGGGCTAGTCCAAACACTGGTGAGATAATCTCGTATTTGACACAAGCTCTACTTGATTTTTTTGGAGTAAAGTCACGAATTACTCCAAGACACTCGTAAATGACTCGGGAAATTTTCATAGCTTGGCTCTGAGGGCTATGGAATTTTCTTCTTTAAATGAGATACTTGGTCTTTCTTTTTTGTTAGGATAATTACCCTATGGCTAATTAAAAGCAAAAGCAAAACCTTTGTATCTTGTAGTGGAGTGGAGGTTCTCTCCATGTCTCTGTAACTCCCGTCAAATGATTTGGCTATATGTAATATTGGTAGGAGAGATTGGTCAGCTTTAGTCACCAACCCCCTGGATATAAGGATGAAGCAGAAGGACGGAGAAATCCCAGGACCACTGGGAGAAGAATCCCTAGTGCAGCATGTTCGAGATCTCTGTCCGAAGTGGCAGAGCCTGAGACCGAGGCAGCAGAAGTCGCGGCAAGGAGACGCTGAGAGAAGAGCAGCACCAGACTGAGAGACCGTGAGGTAGAGAGCAACAGGTGCGCTTCCTGGCTCGTGGAGGCAGAAGACAAGGGATCACAGGGCTGACAGCTGAGGACTGGAGAGCGACTAGGATGTGAACCACTGACTGTGTCCTTACTGTGAGTGTTGTCTGTGAGCGTTCTGTGTTGTCCTTGCAGTGACTGACCAAACCCAGCAGGAAAGAAGAATGCCATGAGAGGAATGGTTGGTTCCAGAACAGGATGAAGAAGGCTAGAGTGGGAGGCATGCCTGAGCCTTGCTTCATAGCAATAGGGAAGCCAGAGGAAATCAGATATGGCCCCCATTCCACTTACTCAATTGTGAATTGAGTGACGGTTTACAGAACAGACCATAACTTACATTCGATAATTCACACACATTTTGTTTCATCTCATTAATTGAAATCTCCTTGGTGTACCATCACTTCTCACCTCTTCCCCTGTGTTCCTTGTTTCTACTCCTACTTCTTCCCAAACCCTTTTGAACTTTTCCTGGGGTAAACACTGCCCTTTGGATCTCAACTGGGTGATTAGTCTATGGTGTGCACACCGCGCTAGAGTAGTACTGCTCCCTTCAGAGGCCTGTCTGTGGTTTGAAACTTGAGTCACAGAGGGGAGTTCATTTCCAGACCTGACGGTACTTCAAAGACAGACCTGTTCCATGAGTTGGAGTTAGTGAAGGCGCTGTGAGCCACATAATTATGGTCAGCAAGCATTCTGTCCAATGATTTTTGTTTTGTTTTGTATAGCATTTTTGTAAAGGGATGCAAAAAGAAATGGGAAAACTGATAGTGGTGATAGTTACTCAACATAATAGAAATAATTAACATCACTGAATTGTACATGTAAAAATGGTAAAAATGGTTGAAATGCATTTGCTCTCATGAAGTGATCACTGAAGAGATAGGTGCTACAGCCAAGTGTGGTGAAGAAACCAGAGGGTGCCTGACTACCTGAAAGAACAGTGTCTGAGATTTAAAGATTTGTCTTAAAACAAGCAACTATTTAAATGAGATGTCAGCTAAGTCTACATGGAAGGAACACACCAGCCCATGTGATCCAAGGACTGTAAATCACAAAATCCAAGATCAGAGGAAGGAATTGTATGAGAGCTTAAATTCTGAGCACTCAGTTTGCAGAAGGTTTTGGATGGCAGTGAAAGCCTGAAATCTATTTCCAGAGTCCCCACACGGATTACACCACCATTGAACTCTCTCAGATCATTGACCAAGCATGGGGTAGTCTTACCATCAGACAGAGTGTATTGGAAAGTGGATTACTGCAGATATAATGAAATAAAATTTTAACATATTATCATTTGTTTTTCTTTTAACCCATTTTAAATTTGTTCTAGTTTCTATCATCTTCTGTTTTCTCTTGGACTGAGGTTTTTCTGTTTTATTTTGTTGTTGTTGATGATTTCTTTTTGTATGAGTTTCTTTGCATACAAGAATAAAGAAAGTGTTCTAAAATTGATTGTGATGATCGCACAACTCTTTTTAATATATTCAAACCACTGAATTGGGTGGTATGTGAATTATGTGTCACTAAAACTGTTTTATTTAAAACAATAAAAATTTAATTTCAATGCTTGAAAACAAAGAACCATCATTCTAATAATACTAACTTATTTGTTAAATAATCACACATGCATATTTTAAAGATTTAATAATAAATTATTCTTTGTGTCCCTTCATTATTGAAAGTGACCAGATTTGGGTGGTGAATGATAAGATCACTTTGTTCATACGGAAGCACTTTCATACTTATATCAGTTACAAAAAGATGTATATGGCATGCTCACCCATATCCATATCAAATACTCAGGTGGCTTGAAGGGTCAGTTGACTTTGAACAATAGATTGACCACAATACACTGATTGCAGTCACAACTGACAAAACGGGTCCAAGACTACCTGCCAAGTATTGGGAGATACCTGCCCGAGGAAGAAAGAGGGACACTCAGGGCACAGAATAGCTGGTTGTCCCAAGAGGATAACTGTGCCTTTCACTGTACATAGAGCACGTTTTCAGTTCTATGAAGAATGGAAGAAACAGCGGACATAGTCCTGAAATCTTGCTTTATCCAGGATTGTTGCTATATGGCCACAATCATCTTCTAGGATGCCCCCCACCCTGCAGACTAATCTTTCTTCACATGAGAATCCCACTTTAACACGCTGATCTGTTAGGTTCTCATAGAACACTGAAAGGTTTACCCCAAACTGAATCCATAGAGGTCACCGGGGTGGCACAAGCAGTTAAGCACTCACCTACTAATGGAAGGATTGTTGGCTCATTTACCCAGAGAGTCCTCAAGACAGGCTGGCTGGTCTTCGGGTTCATTGAAAGCCCGGTGGAACACAGTTCTGCTCTGCCATACATGGGTTTATTATGTGATAAAGTTGACTGATGGCAATTCTTTTTGTTTTGTTTTACCCCATAGCAAGTTTTGGCCTGTTCAGTGCCTGATTTGTGATTTCACACAAACCTTTCCATACTTATATGAGCAGCTAGCATAATTGAAAGGAACCTTAAAACCAGGTGTCATTTCTCCAATCTTTTGAGCAAGCCACTCAACCTTCCCTGTAGCAGAGACCATATCTATAAAGCAGGAATAATAATAACACCTTGTACACCAACCCACTGCTATCCAGCCGGTTCTGCCTCCCAGAACAGGTTAGAACTGCTCCGAGACAAAATTCCCAGGGAGCAGACCGCCTGCCACATTTTCTCCTGCTCCAACCACCATGCCACCAGAGCGCCTCACTGTGTCCACAAAGTTAATGATTTGCTATTTAAAATCCAACTGGCTGTTTCTGCTTCGATCTGTAAGAAAAGATCATATCTCCTAGGAGTGGGTTAAGCTCTTTGTCAGTTAAATACTTTGAGGAACACCCTATACTCACCCTCTGAGCATGCATCATGGTTTGGAAAGAAATTGGGGGTAAAATGTAGGGGTGGAGAATTATGGCTAAATTAAACTTCATGTGATATGAAAAGAAAATTCCGGTTGGGGTGCTAACCACAGTTCAAAATCACCAACTGCTCTGCAGAGAAAGGCGTGGCCTTCTACTCCCCAGCATTGCCTCGGTGACAGTGAGCTTGAGTTTGAAAGCGTTAGTCTCAAGCCCTCACAGGAGCAGTTCTGTCCTGTCCCGCGGGGTTGCTGTCAGTCGGAACCGACTTGATGAGAATGGGAGCAGGTTTATTCAATCTGAGGTTGTCTTCTCAGCTGTGAGTTCCTGTGAGCCCTGCGCCCATCCGACTGCTGCTATTACGAAGACACTCAGCCAAAGTACTGGTAGCATCCAGTTTACTTTCTTGGAGGAGTGTTTTGGGAAACTTCAGGACAATGTTGGCTTTGCTGGCATGTGACCTGTGCAGCTGCACAAGGTATCACCTTCAGAGGGGGCCTGTGATTGGTTTAAGCCTCTACTTATCATTAACTCATTCTTGCTACTGTAGATCTAGCCCTGGAAATGATGGTCAAGTTATAAGTAGGTTAAAATGTATACATTTAAAAATGCCACACATGTATAAATAAGATTTTTTAGGTCTTGAGATTCCAGAATTTGTATACTTTAAGATGTACTCTTTGAAAAGAGAATTAGAGGAGTACCCAGCACCTGTGTGTGTGCTTGAGTTTTGGGAGGTAGGGTCCCTGATTAGCTGGCTTTAAATTAATTAAAAGGAGATATTCCTTAGTGAGCCTGACTTACTCAGGTGAGCTCTTTGGAAGAGGGTATGGAGGCCAGAGGGAAGACTTGAGATTCTCCTACTGGCTTTGAAGAAGGAAGGTGCCCTGAGTTCTACAATTGCAAAGAAACAAATTCTGTCAACAACTAAAGAACACGCAAGAACCAAGCCTCAGAGGAGAGCCCCACCCCAGCCAACACCTCGATGGTAGGTTTATGAGACAATGAGCAGAGAATTCCACTAACCAGTGCCCTGATTCCTGACCCATGGTACTGTATAATCATACGACAGTAAATGTCTATGAATGCGCTACACAGCCATAGAAAACTATTAGTGAGGGCTAGTCATATAGGGGCAATCGTGAAATCAACCAAAGAAGTCATGTCATTGTTGTTGTTAGCTGCTACTGAGTCAGCCCCAATTCATGGCATTCACATGCACAATGGAACGATATCTTCGCCATCCCCATGATCAGGTGAGGATCATATCATTGTACGCCATAATGTTTTCATTGACTGGCTCTGGGGACCAGAATGGCAGGTCTTTCTTCCAAATGCGTCTTCGTCCAGAAGCTCTGCTGAAACCTGTTCAGTATAATGGCAACACACAGCCTCCACGGAGGTGTACTGGCAAGGAGGTGAACCCAGATCTTCTGCATAGAAGACAAGCATTTGACCACTGAACTACCATCTGCTCCCAAGAATGACATGATCCTTAAAGCTAATTGGAAAGGCTCAGCTGCTAAACAGGGGACTGCCACTTGACAGGGAAACAGAAGTGGGGTGGGGGATCGGGGGTGGGGGGGATGGGGAGGGAAAGGCAACAGTCGGTTGCTTTTCAGCTTGGAAATAAAAGTTTTCGTTCACTTGATTCTCATCTGAAGCACACACATACATATAGCTTACTTGCTATTTAAGTTAGCCATCTCTTGGCAGAGCTAAGGGAAAACAGAAACACAATCTCAAGGTTATGGATTACCTTCCAAAATGTCTTTGTGCATTAGTCAGTGACACGCTTTCCTTTGCAGTGTCTCCGAAAATGACAGTAGTTGCCTCCTACTGCGCTCCGCTCAGCTAGAAAATCGATTCTTCCAAATAGTTATAGAAACAGCACATGAGTCCTGGGAACACAGAAAAGCATTCCTAATCACCGATTTTCTATCAGTCTGATACTCAATTTGTAAAATAAATGAAAGGAAAGAGGGCAGAATTGGGCTTCACTGATGTACAGACACCTTGAAAGCCCTCTAGTAATATTTTTGTGTTGGGGCAGTGAGGTTACCTGAAATACAAGTGGGCTTCGAGATGTGCATGGGAAAATTCCATTATATTTGAACTCCATTTTTCCATGGATATTTTCAAGCCCTCTGGCATATGAATAGTTATGAAGGGCTTACTTAAAGGGTGCTGCTTAATTCATGCCTTAATTCTTGAAAATCTCGAATCAATTTTGTCGTTAATTGGATCTCATTTTAAATGCATCAGGGAGCTCATCATTTGAAGGGACTGTGATAAGTCAGGGGAAAGCAAGTTAGCTTTTTGTACTGCATATAATTAGGCATCTCAAGACTTGTGTTTTATGATAGGGATTTTTGTACGTCAGGATTTCTCAAAGTGGAGAGAACTCACACTCAAAAACTATACTCAGTTCATTGTTGTGGAATGCAATGTCCATGGCTATTTGTAAGGATTTTAAATTTAGGAATGCAAGATGTTTGGTGTTTCATTAGTTTTTAGGGTTTTAATTTTTTTTTAAATCATTTTATTAGGGGCTCTTAAAGCTCTTATCATAATCCATACATACATCCATTGTGTCAAGCACATTTGTACATTTGTTGCCATCATTATTTTTGAAACATTTTCTTTCTGTTGTTCGTCCCT
>NW_022103915.1:47687405-47695159 GCF_000313985.2 Echinops telfairi
ACCTCGGAAGAAAGGCCTGGCAATCTACTTGTGGAAAATCAGCTCTGGAAAGTCCTACGGGGCACAGTTCTCTTCTGCAACACACAGGGAGCCTGAATAGGTTACTCAAAGTCCATTTCCACCAGGAAGGAGATAGACCCTGAAGCTAGTTCGTGTGTAGGAGCTGGGCAGATCCTCAAGCCGGCAGGGGTGTGGGGAGCTTAAGATCTCAGAAGATAGTCACTTTTATATTTTGGAGTAAGATTCTATGGGAGAAAGTCCTGTGGGTGGCTGTAAGGATTCTAAGTGTAGGAATGCAAGAAGGGGGTTGGCCTTTGGTTGGTTTCTATTCGGCATCAGAGTGTTGTCGAGGCTCCCATTCTTAAAAAGACTGAGACAACTTGAGAGGGCTGGGGGGGATTATACCCTCCTACTTCCATCCCACCCACCACCCACCCCAAAGGCGGGGGGGAGGCGTTTAAGGAAATAAAGCTGCCGTAGGAAAAAGCATTTGTTTGTGTAGCAGGAGAATGCCGGGGGCAAGTGCAGTTCAGTGGCTACACACCATTTCTAGTCCCTCGCTCATTTAGAATGATAATGGAGAATGTCGGAATGATTAACCCCATTCCATGATTCTCCTTCTCGGAGCCTGCGCTTGCCGGTAGGAAAGAGCCTGTGCCTGCGCCTGCGCCGTGCACTGCTCTCCCCGATGGGGCGGACAGGCAAGAATTCGACAGCCCTGGCCGGTCCCTTTACACCATGTCAGCAGGCTCTGTTCCGGCAGCGTTCGCCCGGTCAATCCTGCACCTACTTCATGTGGGCCAGGCTGACATCTTACAAATAATCTCATGCCTCGATGATCCGCGTAGGATCCTGGCTGAGCACCAGTCTCCTGAGAGCGCTGGCCCTCTGAAAAACCCAGGAACTATACAACCGCTGGCAGTGAGCGCCTTCGTCAGAGCCTCCCTCGCGGAGTTGCCAGGCCAGACGCCCACTCCCTCCTTTGTTGGAAACGCGAGTCACAAAGACCCACAATAAAATGCTGCGGGCGCATCGATAAAGGATATAATGAGATCAAATGAGTCTTGTTCTTTACATTTACATGCAAAGTATATCAACGGAACATCCAGTTTGTTCCTGAGCCCCACACAATGGATTCTTTTGTGTGCCGGCAGAGAAGATATATGAAGCTGAATTAGGAAGCAATTCCAATTAAAAGGGCTGTGTTTAAGGCTCCCAAGACAATGCGGCCTTTGCTAGACAGTTCGCTATTAGGAGTGTCTGGCTGCTGATGTGGTTTTATGGTAATTGGACTAGAGCAGAGGGGACACAGCCACCCCACCACTCCTTCCAAAGCTCCAGGGTCACACTGCCTCTGATCCGACACACTCTTGCATACCTTCAGGACCGTAATAGTACCTACCTACTGGGCTGTTAGGGGAATTAAACAGAAAGAAGGCATATAAAAGGCTTGGGGCGTGCAAATGTGAGCTGTTCTTGTAATTACTTCCTGCGGCCTGGCCCCACACCAGGGCAGGCAGAGTGCACGTGGGCCAGAAGCGGCCAGCTGACAAGTGAATGGGACCCTGGAAGCGTCTGGGCTTGGGGCCACCTGCTATGTGGTGGAAAGGAAGTTCTCAGCCGCCCGCACAAAGCCCTCTAAAGTGAGCCCACCTTCCTTTCCTGGAGACGTGGAGTTCCTTTGGCAAATATTGACTCGCTGGGGTGGGAGCCGCTGGCTTGAGCTTCGCTCTCTCCTACACACGGTTCGTATTTTGTAGCTTTAGACTCAGAGTGGTTGCGGAAGGTACCTCGGGGATGGACGATACATCCCCCTGTCACAGATGGTTGGCCACCACTCTCCCGATTTATCATTTGTCTGCAATGGGATCTACCTTTCTGAGACTGAGCCCACAGGCCTCCAAAGACCCCCTCGATTGTGGGCTGTGGGGTGTGATAGAACATGTCTCCTTCTTGCCTGCTTCACCAAACACAAACTCACTGTTATTGAGTTGATTGCAACTCATAGCGACCCTACAGGGCAGGGTAGAACTGCCTGTGAACTTCCGAGACTGAAACTCTTCACTGGAGTAGAGCAGAAAGCCTCATCTTTATCCCTTAGAGCGGCTGGTGGTTTTGAACTGCTGACTTTGCAGTTAGCAGCCCACCTCAAAACCACTACGCCACCAGGGCTCCTTGCTTCGCCCCAAAAGCCTCTGAAATTCCCTTTGGCACAGAAAATCTGCAGTTTACTTCATGGCAGTTTAACTTCAGTGTCATCCATCATTTACGTTATGAAAAATGCAATTGTGTTCAGTGGGGAACATTGGGCTGGAGGGGGCTTAAACCCAGGAAGTTTGAGGCATAACCTTGTGAAATAAAATTTTAAATTGATATTTTATTTGATTTCAAGGTGTTTCTCTTATCCACAAGGCCAAAGTGAACCATGAAAGTCTGAGCCCAAAGAAACTGAAACTATTAACTACTTTTTTTTCTACCAGGAACTGTTAGGTTCCAGCTCTCGGCCGGAAGGGGTGGTACACTAGGTGGGCCTTACACCTGGATCGGCCCATCTAGGCCAGGTGAATTTGATTCAGCCAATGGGGTCGACCAGTACCTTCGACCACGCCTCCCAAAAGCCAGAGCCTTCGCTGGGGCGCTTTCTCTCCTGGCGGCCCTGACGCACAGCCCTTGGCGGCTGTGCCTGGTCCCGCCAACTGTGCCGCGGACTCTGTCGGCTGTCTGGCCTGCTGTATTGTATTTACCGAGCACCTGGCACTGCTTCTTACTTTCATAAAACTCACTTGGATCACAAACCAGGCTTCGGCGTGAATTCTTTCTTGTGCGAAGCCAAGCACTGCGGTATATCTCTCCCACGAGAGAAAGAGATCTAACAGAATTATTAAACTCACTTTGCAGCATTTTTTTTTCCTGGGCTTCCGAAAAACAAGAAAACAAAAATGAAATCGGTGGCCTTCAAGTAAATTCAACTCATAGTGATGAAAGTGGTTTTTAAAAAAGGAAATAAAACCCACTGTCAAGTCCATTCTGATTCAGCAACCTCACCGGAAAGAGTAGAACTGCTACGTAAGTTTTCTGAGACTGCAGATCTTTACAGAAGCAGCTAAGCCTCTCATCTTTCTCTGGCAGACAGCTAGAAGATTTGAACCACCAACCTTGCAGTTAACAGCCCATTGCTTAACCCACTGCTCCACAGGGCTCCTTGAAGTGACCTATATGACAGGGGGAAACGACCCCAAAAGTTTTCAAGGTGGTAAATCTTTACAGGAGCAAACTACCACCACTTTATACCTGAGAAGCAGTTTACCCCCCATTGGAGTCAAACCTCCAACCTTTCGGTTAGCTGCCAAATGCTTTAACCGCTGTGCCACCAGGGCTTCTTTAGCACAGAGGTCAGTTTAACACAGCGATTAAATCTTTGCAGACCCCTTTGTAACAAACACTTTGGTTAACCATTAGCTGCCTCAGAGTTTATTAATACAAAAATATATAACTATGTCATTTCCGTTGCTTTCTGAGAGATGAGGTAACTGTTATCATTTTAAAAACCTCCAGCCACAACAAGGGGACCCTGAGAGCATGCGGGGCGAAATGCAGACTGGAACCTACATTCTTCAAAAGTTCACTCTTAGTAGACCAGTTGGGACGAGAGCACTCACTGAGACTATCACCCTGAGATCATCTTTGAGTTTCAGCTCATTTCCTGAGGTCACCTGGGAGGGGAATAATGGATTGGCACACACACAGAAAGACAGTACCTGTGAGTTTGGTATGAGTTGGAATTGACTCATGGCAGTGAGTTTAGTTTTGGGTTTCACACTCCAGGGATAGAAACAGAAACACCAGTATGAGCACAAACGGTCCACCTGAGAAAGCCAAGAGGAGAACGTGAGTGCTGGAAGCTAGAGTACTGGAAACAGAACAACCAGAATCCCATGGAAAAGAGCATTGACACACTGTGATAAATGTGACTGATGTCACAGCAGAGCTGTGTAGACGTTGTCAAAGGGAATCTAATGTCCTGTGTGAACTTTCACCAGAAACACAATAATATAACACACATTATATAAATATATATATATATTTAAACCTCCAGATAATACCTAAATTGGGGGGGGCCCCTCAGGTGAAAGTGTACACAGCACATTCGTTTTTCTATTTAATAATTCATCCACAAGTTGCTCCAGGACACCAATTGTAGTCTCCACAATGTGACAACACTCTTCCTATTACACCTAAATACTTGTGAAAATGAGTGGGGAGCCCCTCTATCCTACACACACACAAACACACACGTACCAGGCCAGAAACCACCTAGGAACCTGATGTCTGACCACTAAGGTGTGCCTGACCCAAGCCACGGCATACTCTGTGACCTCATATGCATGTGAAAGTTGGACCTGAAATAAGGAAGAGCGTAGAAGGGTGGTTGCATTTTAAGTTGTGGTGCTGGAGGAGAATATTGAAAGTACCATGGACTGCTAAAAGGACAAACCAATCTCTACTGGAAGAAGTAAGGCCAGAGTGCTCCTTAGAGGCAAGCATGGCAAGACTTCATCTTACACACTTTGGGCATGTTGTCAGGCAGGAGAGCACCGTCCCTGGGGAAGGATATCAGGCGTGGTAAAGTGGAGGAGTGGGATAAAGAGGAGGTCTTCAGTGAGCTGCATTGACACAGCGGCTGCGGCCATGGGCTCAGGCATGGGAACAATTGTGAGGATGGCACAGGACCGGGCAGGGTTTCGTTCTGGTGTGCACAGGGTCATTGGAGCCAGCTCAGTGCCCCGACACTAACGCCATCCACCTGATGTCAGCGGCTCTCAGTAAGGGCTGGGGGCTGGGGACCGAGTTCCAGTACCAGCGGTTGGTTTCCCATTGGGCTCCCTCTGTTTATAAGCTTCATTGTAATGAACTGATATTGAACCACGTGGTTTGTTTCTAAATCCGAATGCTCTCCCTGGATGCATCCAGAATCACCCTTCAAATACACCTGGCGTTTTCCTTTCTTGGTGCTTTCTTGTTTTCCAGCAACCTGAACACTAATGAAACAAATGGAAAATAAGAGAAATTCAGAACCAAAAAAGGGTCGTTGAATATTCTGACCGACGTGATGGAGGACCCGGAAATGGGTCTCCACAATGAACTCAAAACAAACGAGATAACGGCACGGTCCCCGTCTCCGTGACTCCAGCGATGGCACGCTGCAGTGGTCCATCTGCAAAGCACTGCATAGGCACTTGCGGGCTCATCTACAACGAGGGCTTCCTCGTGGTGGAGAGGGAAATGGGCCCACGTCACAGCGCCTCTTCCGCGAGAAAACCCTGAGGACTGGTGCCACCGAGCTGTCACTCCTACGGGGACATTCTAAAACCAGTCAGCCTGAAAGGAGAGAAATCAGAAATGGGAGCTAGCATGGTACTCTATGTCTCTGTTTTCAGGTTGTGTTTCTCGAAGGGAAACTAGAAAGGACCTCAATCATGGCAAAGAATAAAGACGTGTTCTGTCTAGGTGGAGAACCACAGCATTTGGGGTGCTGCTCCGCAGTTGTCTGTAGTTTGAGAGGTAGAGCTGTTTTAAAACAGCCATGTAGGTTTCAGAGGGACAGCAATCTTTCGGCAACAGGGACGGAGGACGTCTCGGCTAGAAAGAGCGCGGCGACAGCACATTAAACGAGCGGCGTGGTGCAGCGATGGCCCGGTAGTCCCAGAGTACATCGATGAGCATATCAATGGCGCTGCACTGTACATGGGAAGGTAGCCGAAACCTCGGCTGTCTTATGGCCTAGATGTGCCACAAGTGGAAAAACCAATAAACACGACAAAGCAAACAAAAAGAGCGGCTCACCGCTTTGAGAGGTAAGTTTCACAATGATTCTCTCCAATGCAGCTCCCGTAAGACGGACACCCTGTTCTTTAACGGCACCCAATCTGTTTTCAGTTAAGAAAGCAGGGTGTTGGGATAGTGACCGCCCCCCCCCAGCACCGCTCCTGAACCACCCCCCAGCGGCAGCCTGGCCCCCAGCTTTTGTTTCTTCCTGTCTTTATTCAGGTCGTGAAGTATATATTTTTTAATCTAGCTGATATATAACAACAATAAAAACAGTGGTCTAGAGACTAATCTGTTTAGATAAAACGGTGATGGAACGGGAAGTCACTTTGAAAACCCTGTTTTCCAGAAAACACAGGCTGGCCTTAATCAAGAAAAGGTGGAGTCAGAATGGAATTATGTTTTTTCGTGATGTCTGAAAACAACTCGGGTTGGGTGAATGAATCCAATGTTCAGCCTAATCACAAGCGTGCCTCCCGACGCTGGCTGACGCAGCAATATTGTTGTAAGGCCACCTGCTCTCCATCATCAAATCTAAGGACAGACTGTAAATGTTCCCCCCTGCACAGAGGCTGCAGCGAGGAAAATGGAAACTCAGAACAGAACGCCATGAGTATTGATTGTGGGAACAATGCCTCACTTGAGAGCTTTATTTCACTTACTTGCCATTAAGAGTGCAGGGTAGGTGGCACAATAGAGCAGCATCATGAGTCATCTTTCTTCATGAAGCCAGCCCTTGACCAGGGCTTCTCTGCCCCAGTCGAAGAGACAGTCTTCCAGATCAGACTTCCCTCCTGCCCCAAACAGACCGCACGGTAGTCCAGCAGAATTCCCCCGGTGTGCACTGCACACCACTACAGTTCTTAGGCAGTGGTCTTCCAAAGCCATTACCTCCTACACACTAGCAGCTGGTAATGAAAACATCTGGTCCGATTCGTATCCACAGCTGTATTTTCACCTAATTCTCAGATGACTGGAACTCTTGGGAGAAGTGCTACGTGGGAGGAGTCCTATTTTTTAAACTCTCCGGACCAAATGTGACTCATTCTTATAAATTGAGGAGACTCATAGAGAACTCCTTTTTTTAAATATTGAGTTTAAAAGAAGCCCCGATGGCCCACTGGTTAAGCCCTTGGCTCCTAACCAAAAGGTCAGCCGTTTGAACTCACCAGCTGCTCTGCTGAAGCCGAGGCAGGCAAGGACGACTGGAAACCGGTTGTAGTGACCACTGGAAACCTGCAGGGGTAGTTGGTCTTTGCCACACGGATCGCTCTGAGCTGGTGGCCAAGTTCCTTTACTCGGTCCCAAATTGGTGTGGAATTTAAGTAGCTGCATTACAACAAACATGGACGTTGTACTTGTTCAGATGGTGTGGGTTACAGTAAGAGATCAGATCTAGTGAGTGAACACACAAAAAAGATTATTACAAGGCTAAAAAAAACCCAACTCACCACCATTGAGTCAATCCTGGCTCATACCAACACTATATAGGGCTTCCAAGCCTGCAAACCTTTACTTTCAAGGAGGGGCTGATAGATTTGAACTCCCAACCTTGTGGTTAAAAGTTCCACATTTACCCACCACTCAAACTCACAGCCATCGAGTTGATTCCAACTCATAGCAACCCTATAGGACAGGGTAGAACTGCCCGTGTGGCTTTCCAAGACTGTAACCCTTTACAGCAGTAGAAAGCTTGGTCTTTCTCCCTAGGAGCTACTGATGGTGTTGAACCAGCAACCTGTAATTATAAGGACGGAGGAGTCTTAGCAAAACTAAAGGGCAAGAATTCAGGAAGCGTGAATATCAGGAAATCTTCTCTCTTTCTCTAACTACTATATACTTCTGGTTTTATCCTTCATGTAAGAAAGGGTTTCGGACTGGAGATCCCCTTGCAAAGGGGTCTCGGGGAGGAGACGAGCCAGTCAGGG
>NW_022103915.1:47696666-47698297 GCF_000313985.2 Echinops telfairi
TGAGCCCCCAATAAAATGATTTTTTTAAAATAGAAGGGAAAAAAAGGGTTTCTTTGCTACTTATGGTAAAAAGGAAATGATCAACAATAGCTTCCAGGCTCACATTTTAAAGTACCAGCACCCCAATAGCTGGCCTGCACCCTCACTTTCTCCCTTCTTTCAAACAGACTCTTTTGCCTTTGATTCCTGTGCCTAATTCCAAGTGTGTGGCTAAGAGATGGGCACAGATCCAGCTGAAGGCTCTGTCTATGACCAGCAGGGCAGACTTGCACAGAGGCAAGAGTGAACCAACAGTGTTCAGAAAAGAGGGGTGTTTGGGGCAGCACGTGAGTTCCATCACACGTGTTATGGAGTCAGATGTTTTCATTCAATAAATGTTTATTGAGCATCTTCTCTGTGCTTGCCTCCTGGTATCGACTGAACTGTGTCCCCCAAATAGATGTTGAAATCCTGTGTATGTAATCTTGTTTGGAAATAGGGCTTCCTTTGTTATGTTAACTAGACCATACAAAGAAGAATGGGTTCAGAAGCGAATCCCTTCTGAGTTATAGAAAGAGTAGATGAGACACCGGAGCACAGACACAATGGAGAGGGCAGTTGTCACGTATTGACGGTCTGCAAGCCAAGGAACCAAAGAATGCCCAAGGCTGTAGGTAAGGAAGATAGCAACAGGATCAAGACGCAGACTTGAATTTTCGGCCTCCCAAACTGTGAGAAGATAACTTTCTGTTCTTTAAAGTCACCTACTTGTGGTGTTTGTATCAGAGCAGCTCTGGGACACTGAGACAATAGCATTTCCCTCAGGAGAGACAGTGAGAAAAAGAGACAAAGGTTCCCCCTCCTAGGAAGCTAACATTCCACCAGGGGAAGAAAACCTATAAGTGATGAAACAATAACTATCCAATGTAAAGTATCAAGTGTACAGTATTAAAAGGCTAAAATGTCCCTTGGAGGATTAAAATGTACCTGGCCCAACCCATGCTACTTTCAATTATCTCATATGCATACAAAAGATGGAAACTGAATCAGGAAGACCGTGGCTGCTGTTAGGCTAACTCAACTAACCATTGAGTTAGTTCCAACCCATAGTGACTCTATGCAATGAAATACTGCATGGTCCTGCGCCATCTTTACATTCGGTCCTATCCCAGAGCCCATTGCTGCAGCCACTGTGTCACTCCATCTGGTTGGGGTCCTTTCTCTTTCCCACTGCCCCTCCACTTTACTCAACATGATGCTCTTCTCCAGGGACTGGTCTCTCCCAACAACATGTCCATAGTATATAAGAAGAGGTCCTGCCATCCTTGACTCTAAGCCTTAGAGTCTAAGGAGTCCTCTGGCCTTATCTTCTTCCAAGATAGATCTGTTTGTCCTATTAGCAGTCTATTGCATTTTCAATATTCTTCTCCAGCACCAGAATTCAAATGCATCAATTCTTTTTTTGTTTTATTCAATGTCTTATTCAATGTCCAACTTTCACATGCATATGAGGCAATGGAAATGACCATGGCTTGGGTCAGGCGCACCTTAGTGCTCAAAGTATCATCCTTGCTTTCAATACCCTGAAAAAGGTCTTGTGCAGCAGATTTACCTACCCCAGTGCGTTGTTTGATCTCTTTTCTGCTGCTTCC
>NW_022103915.1:47702550-47709636 GCF_000313985.2 Echinops telfairi
TCTTCAGTGATCGTGACAGGAAGGTGCGCATTCTGGAAGTCCAGGCTAATAGAACAGTGTTCTTGCATTGAGGGAGTACTTGAGTGGAGGCCCGATGTCCATCTGCTAGGATTTTCTAGTTCTTATGCATAGCTTTGAAACATTGTCAGTTACTGAAGGAAGACCACAGGTGCCTTTAACTTATGATTTTGGCATGGAATAGTGACAATAAATTTCCAGAATAAAGAACAGATCTGTGTTGGTATAAGTACAGCCAGAATGCTCCTTAGAAGCCAGGACGATGCTACTTCATCTTACATACCTCAGATATGTTTTCAGGAGGGATGAATCCCTGGAGAAGGACAGTAAGTGTGGGAAAGTAGACGGCCGGCCAAAAAGAGGAAGATGGATTGACACAGGGGCTGCGACAAAGGATTCAAGCATAGCAAGGATTATGAGGGTGGTAGAGCACCAGGCAATGTCTTATTTGGAGGCACTTGGGGTACCTATTAGTCAGAACCAGCTTGACAGCAGCTAACAACCACAACGACATCTAATGTCCTAGATTGTATTAAATGCAGTGAACTATGGGAGTGGTTTGCTAGTAATGTTTAACAACTAGCTTTCCAGAGGGCCTCGGGTGATTTCTATTATGTTGATACTGTCACTGTAGTCAATTTTAAGTTCCAATGTGATTTCAATAAATAGGGAGTAAGGAAGGGTTGTGCGGTTGTGCTCTATTGTAAAGTATTTCTAACATACAGATGCAATAGACATTACTAACCACAAGAACATGTTGTTGTAAGGTGCTGCCAAGTTGGCTCTGACTCATAACAATTGAACGAACACTGACTGGTCCTCTGTCATTCTCACAATTGTTGTTATGTGTGAGCCCATTGTTGCAGCCACTATGTCAATCCATCTCATTGAGGGTCTTCCTCTTTTTCAGGGACTCTCTACTTTACCAAACATGATGTCCCTTTGTAGGGACTGGTCTCTCCTGACAACATGTCTAAAGTACATGAGACAAAGTCTCACCAAACTCACTTCTTAGGTTCATTCTGACTATACTCCCTTTCAAGAGAGAATTGTTTGTTCCGGCTGTTCATGGTCCTTTCAACATTCTTCACCGACACCATCATTCAAAGGCATCGATTCTTCTCCAGGCTGCCCTATTCCTTGCCCAACATTGGCATGCATATCAGGTGATTGAAAATGGCCTGGGTTGAGGCAGGCACGTTTTTTTGTCCTTGACATCCTTGCTCTTCAACACTTTAAAGAGGTCTTGACAGAAGGTTTACCCAACGCCACATATTGCCTAATGTGACCTGACTGCTGCTTCCATGATCCATCGAGTCGATTCCGACTCATAGCGACCCTAGAATTCTTCAATATTGTAGCTCAAGGCTTAAGTTTCTGTTTGCTTGTCTTTTTAATCCTTTTATTGGGGGCTCTTACAGCTCTTATAACATTCCATACATCAATTGTATCAAGCATATTTGTACATATGTTGCCATCATCATTTTTGAAACATTTACTTACTATTTGAGCCCTTGGTATCAGCTCCTCTTTTTGCCCTCCCTGTCCACCCCCCTCCTTTCTCGTGACCCCTTAAGGCTTGAGTTTTTTTCTTCAGTTCTTTCAGCTTGAGATATGATAAAAGTGTTCTTTTTTCTGGGTTTCTCAAGTCCAGATTTTTGTGCATTTCATTATCTTCTCCAGATGCCCTTTGAAGATTTCTGTTCAGCTCTAGTGGAAGGCCTGCAAGGTTCTGACAAATTGTGAATTGCCTAAATCAGCGATGGGCGTGGAATAGGGGTGGGAGGGGGAGGAACAGCCGGCACTCAGATTTCTCCAAAGTGTCTTTGCTGATCTGCTGCGTAACAAGCCATCACACACTCAGTGGAAATAAACCACAGCTACGGTATGATCCTGGGGATCAGTGATTTGGATAGAGTGTAGAGTAAAGATAAACCATCCCATGCTGTCTAGATTTTGAACTAAAGACCTCATCGGGAGGCTTTTTTTTTTTTTTAACTCTCACGTCCGGTGCCCAGCCTGAAATGACCCAAAGGCTGGACTCCGCTAGGAGTCATCGGGGCATCTATACGTAGCCTCTCTGTGTGAAGGAGAACATCTCAGGAGGAATATTCCAGAAAACAAGTCTTCCAAATGAGCCACTGTGTGCTCGTGTAGGACCTCAGACACCACATTGCATCACTTCCACAGCATTTTACTGACTGCACGCAAGTCACCGTGGCCAGCTTAGGTTCAAAGCAAAACCCAAACTGCTACTGTCAACTGGAATTCAGCTCAGGGCCGCCCTTGGTGTTCCAAAGTAGAACTGTCCCCAGGGTTTTCTTGGCTGTGGGCTTTACAGCAGCTGATCAGCAGGTCTTCCTTCGTGGTACCACTGGGTGCCCTGAGCCACCCAGGGGTCTAGCTTAGATTCAAAGAGAAGGAAAGTAGAGTCTACCTTTCAAGGTCACCTTTCAGAAGAACATGTGGGATGCGAAAGAGCGTTGCGCCCCTCTTTGGAAAACACAATCTGCCACAGGGCACATCTCTTCCATCACCCTGTACCACAAAAGAGATGAAGCAGTAATTGAGGGGTACAGCCCCCAGACATCCCTGTGGTGCGTGGGGTGAGGAGCTGTCTGGGGCAGAGTTCAGACACACTGTTTTCTGAGGCCAAAGCCTAAGTCGCCCAAAGCCACTCTGTTTTCGCTCACCCACAGGGAGTGGACTGTGCAGGGGTCTGGGCCGCTGCATCAATGTCCCAGATGCTCGTCGCTCTTGGGCTTGGTGGTTTTGCCGCAGAGAAATTATACAGAAAGACTCAACAAGTGGAGGGTTTGCCCCCTTTTCAATTTGTGGGTCACCAACTGCCAAAGTTACCAGAACTCAAGCCAGAGCCAGATGTTCTTAACAGATGTGCAAATAAGGCAGTTTCTTTATTACTTTTTTTTTAAGTTGACTGATGCTATAAGATGCCCCCCCCCTTTTTTTTCGTATAGCAGGGGGTTGAAAAATACCTGGAAAAGCAATCATAGCCGCTTCCTCTATTTTAGTGCACGTGAAATAACCAGCCGTAATCTCAAATCTGATTTTTTCCCCCCTTACCTAGTTGGGTGGTCTTCAGCAGCTGGGCTATAAAAACTAAGTGAAATTTCAAAGTGAAGATGTATTTAAGTCATTTTGCAGAAAGAATTCGGTCTCTGTCACTAGTTCTTAAGAGATAACCTCTAAACCCTCGGAACGTCCCGGTGATTCCAGGGTTTTGGATGAGGTCTCCCAACCACACCTGTGAGTTTATGCTGTGAAGACTGACTTCGCTGGCCATCATCCCAACCCCAGGGAAGGGGAAGGGGGCTGGAGGGTGACTCAATCACTCATGCCCATGTAATGAGGCTGCAATAAAGGCTTTGACCACTGAGGTCCCATGGACTTCCTGGTTGGTGTAAGGCGCGCACATAGGTGGACAGCACATCTCTCACAGGGGCATGGAAGCCCGACTGTGGGAACGCTTCCCGGCCTCGTCTCTTCCTTGGTGTCCTTTTTCTAGGATAAAACCATCGTCCTAGGAATTAGGAGGCTTCCAGAATTTTGTATTAAAAAATAATGAGATTTTTTCCCCCACAAACTTAAAAAATTTCCCTTCTATACTGTTTTCCCTGAGTTCTGTGATTCATTCTAATAAATTCCTGAATGCAAAGGAGTAGTGGGAGCCTGGAGGTCAGAAGTGAGGGGGGCTGGGAATCCCTGAGTTTACAGCTGGTGTACGAAAGATGTAGAGGGAAAACCCACATATCTAGCCAGTGGGTCAGAGGATTCCCAGCCGTGGCTGGCATCTGAGTTCTTGGGCCAATTTAGCAGACTGGAGAGCTGTGCCCCTTAACTTAGGAGGCCTGATCTAGCTCAGGGGATGGAGTCGGAACAAGAAGAGCAGCATGTGCTGCTGGTGGAAGATCAGCGAACAGACATGATAATAAACTGACTTGGGATGATCAACCGTTTGATGTCAGAGAAATGGGACTTTATTTTACATGTGTTTTATATATATACATATGGAGCGCATTCCTCCCAACTCCTCCTACTCCTTGCCATTAACATTAAGACTGACTTAGGTGGTATAAATAAGAAAGTGAGGAGAGGAAGAAATCACCACACATAACTACAAGTAAATTGTTCTAGTCTTTTAACATCTGCCTATTAAATGCACTGTGACGTCACACCTCTAGGATGAGGGGAAAGAGTGGCAGAGCTGCCATTCAGCTACACACAGTATCATCGAGTAATACGTACTAAATCCAGCCCTCTCCCTTCTCTCCTCTGTCCGGGTGTTTGCCCAGTTGGGTGGTCACCATATTAGATCCCAGAGGAGCGAGAGGGACTCTACATCGAAAGGAACACTGCTGGTGAGAGCATGATCCCTCTTCTCTATACGGAGAGCTATTTAAATGCATATAAGTGAGCTAGTCCTGGAATTCAATTTAATCATAAAATTGCACTACTTTGAAGTGTATACTTGTTTGTATTGACTATGCCAAAATAAATTCACTACCCTTTAGTCAATTCTGACTCACAGTGACCCTATGGAACAGACTAGAACTGCCCCTGTGGTTTTCTGCGATGGTAACTCTTTAAGGGAGTAAAAAGCCCCATCTTTCTTCCTACTGACCACTCCAAAACCAAAGACCAAACTCACTGCCATTGAGCCGATGCTGACTCACAGTGACCCTACAGGGCAGGGTAGAGCTGCCTCTGTGAGTTTCTGAGACTGTCACTCTTTGGGGGAGAAGAAAGCCTCATCTTTGTACCTGCTTTCTGTCCTTGGATGCTGCATCTTCACAGTTCAATGGACTGCTACTGCTACTTACGAAGCGGGGAGAGAGATTGCAAAGAGCATGAAACAAATATAAGGGTGTGTATGCTCAATCTGAGAAGCCTGGTGACCCATTGGGCTGCGATCAACAGGTCAGTAGTTTTAAACCGTCAGCCACTCAGCAGGGAAAGGCGAGGCGTTCTACTCCTGGAGAGCGCTGTAGTCTGGGAAAGTCACTCTGTCCTGTGGACTTGCCGTGAGCAGGCATCGACTCAATGGCAGTGGGTGGCTGTTGTTTATGCTCGAGCTACCTCTTGAAAGGGTCGAAGGTCAGCGAGTTATTTCTGGCTCATTGATTCTGAATTCTTTCCATCTTCTTTTGATGCTCTCTGCATCGTTCCACATTTCGTCCATAGAATCTTTCAATATTGCAATACAAGGCTTGAATTTTTTTTGTTAGTTCTTTCCATGTAAGATATGCGACCACGTTCTTCCTTTTCTAACGCTAGGTGTGAACATTTCATTCTAATCATTTTCTTCTTGAGCAGTCCTTTGAAATTTGCTTTCAGCCCTTTGACTCCATCATTTCTTCCACTTGCCTTCGCCACTCTATGATTAGTTTGAGGCCTAAGGTGCACCTGCCTCAAGCCTCCTGTGCATGTGAAAGTTGGACATTGAATAAGGAAGTCTGAAGAAGAACCCTGCGTTTGAATGATGGTGCTGGCGAAGTATATCGAAAGCACGACGGACTGCGGAAAGGACAGAGAGATGTGTCTGGGAAGCAGTGCAGGCAGAACGCTCCTTGCAAGTGGCAGTCATATGCAGGCTACTTCGGACAGGTCAGGGGAGGCTGGTCCCTGGAGCAGTAGAAAAAGTAGAAAACCGTGCTCACTGCCATCAAAGTGATGCCGTCTCATGGCAACCCGTTAGGACAGAGTAGACCTGCTCCTGGGAGTTTCTGTAACTCTCTGCAAGAGTAGAAACTTTGTCTTTCTCCCGAGGACCAGCTGGTGGCGTAGAACCGCTAACCTTGTAGATCACAGGCCAATGGTAACCAGTATGCCACCAGGGTTCCTTTGGTAAAGGAGAGGGCCAGCAAAAAAGAGGAGGCTCCTCAATAAGGTGCACTGACAGTTGCTGCAACAATGGTTTCAAACAGGAGAACAACAGGAGGCGGGTACGGGCCCGGGGGTGTTTCAGTCTGTGGTACATGGGGTCACGGGAGCCAGAACAGACCGGAGAGCACTGACCAACAACAGCGTGATCAATCTGCAGACACGTTTTGGCTAGTTTTATGCAGGACTAGATATTTCAAAAGCCACTCGACCACAGTGCCACCGGTGTGTTCTTACGTGGTCACTGAGCGACAACCGAGTTTGAGGTGACACCCCGTGGGTCCAAAAGGAAAAGGAAAATCTAATGAGTACTGGATAGAAAAATCTTTGAAATGGTCCATTTCAGTTAGTGTCTGGCCACTTCCCGCCCAGTGGGGTGTTTCCCTCAAGTCTTGTTTGCTATCTATGGGGCTTCGTGCTGGACAACTAGTGCTCTCGGGTTGTTAATGTCTTAAGTGTGGGGGGACCCTGTTTAATGCGTAACCAGTCCCTGGTATCAGGGGAAGGAGCTAGAGGAGGGCAAATTAGGAGCACCATTTCCTAGCCCCTGGTTCTCATCTGTGCACACACTGTTGGTGTTGGGTGCCGTCCAGTTGATCCCTACAGAGAGAGAGTCCCGGTGACCGAGTAGAACTGCCTGGGAGGGTGTTCTTGCTTCCGTTTTATTATTAAGTAGGAATGCCATTTTTATTAAGGATGACAGTCAACAGTGGAGCGAACTTTTGTTAATATGCTTTCTTATCAGACAACTCAGTCTACAAAAGGAGGCGGAAGATAAATTATGCATACTCTTTAAAGAAAATCTCATGAAATAGAGGAAAATACTAAGTGGAGATTAATTTCTGAATCAGAAGTATGAAATCTCCCTCAATTTAGAACGGAGCCCTTTTGGAGATATCTACCAGAGAGGAAGTCGGGAAGGAATGCCGTGAAGATTGCAGTTCATAAATTCAGGGGTTTGATTTTTTTTACTCCCCTAATGAATGTGTTTTAAAATGTCTTGTCAATCAGTGGATGACTGCCGACAAATCCTCTCAGTAATACCCATGCCTTAGTATTTTTAGAGTGACTTAAAAAGGGGGTCTAATATAACTTTCCTCTAGTTCTTAAATGCCTCCTCCCCCCAATATCATGGTCCCAATTCTGCCCTGCAAATCTGCTAGACCA
>NW_022103915.1:47711308-47712281 GCF_000313985.2 Echinops telfairi
TGTTTCTCAGCTAGATAGCTGCTTGTTTACCTTCAAGCCTTGAAGACCCCAGACGCTATATCTTTTGATAGCTGGGCACTATCAGCTTTCTTCACCACATTTGCTTATGGACCCATTTGTTTTCAGTAATCATGTCTGGAAGCTGAGTATCATGGAATGCCAGTTTAATAGAACAAAGCATTCTTACATTGAGGGAGTACTTGAGTGGAAGCCCAGTGTCCATCTAATAGCTTCACATTTTCATATTTTTGATAAGAAAAGTTTCTATGATTCTGTAGCATTATACTCTCATATAGGTAGCTATCTGTATTCCTCTCTGTACCTATGGATATTGTTAAGATATGGTCAGATGCTTGGTGAGAGCTCATATTGTACATGTTTCAAGAAAAGTTTAACTTTGATAACATTTAAACTAATCTAATATTACTGGGTATAAATCAAAATGTACAATAAATTACCATAACAACGCTTTATGTTTTAAAGGAGAAATGACAATAATACAGAATTTTTTAACTTTATTATTAATGTAATTCATAACCCTTGCTATTTATAATCTTTGTAATTTGTAACCTTTGTGACTGATTCTTTAAAGTAACTTAGATCAGTGTCGTTTTTCTTATCAGAAAAATGTTTCTTTATGCTTCTAAAATATTATCTATTAAGCACCCAGGGTGTACAGTCATTCATTTCTTATGGAAACAAAGTCAGATGGAAGCTTATACTAAGATGAACAAGAAAGCTTGGAAGCTAGGAACCTGTTCATAGCTACATGCCTGGTTTTGTGAACCATTCTAGAAAATTCAGGATGTTTTGTTTGATGTTTCAAGAAGAGGAGCCTACACAGGAGATCCCCTTGCAGAGGGGTCTCGGGGAGGAGATGAGCCAGTCAAGGTGCGATGTAACAACGATGAAAAATACAACTTTCCTCTAGTTCCTAAATGTTTCCTCCCTGCTCCCACTATCATGATCCGAA
>NW_022103915.1:47713167-47715817 GCF_000313985.2 Echinops telfairi
CCTAAGTGGAGAGGAAATGTTTTGAGAATGATGAGGGCAATGAATGTACAAATGCGCTTTACACAATTGATGTATGTATGGATTGTGATAAGAATAGTATGAGCCCCTAATAAAATATTTATTTTAAAATTGGGCTCTTCCTTCAGTCAGAGATTAAAAGTATGAAAGAGATTTCTCCTTCTGGTCTCATGGGTTAGTGAATTAATATTAATTAATAATCAATTAATTAATATTAAATTCACCATAGCCCTCTACTCTATGGTATATTGTAAATCCTAGTCTCTATGCCTGTGATTATGCTCTCATTTTGGAATGAATTGTCTGTTATGTTACTGAGGCAGGTTTAGGGTTGACTGTATCTTAAGAAAACATTCTTGGTTCCTTGAGAGTGTGGTTTGCCTCCAATATACAGAAATGGCCTGGCAAAGTTACCTCTCTTGCTCTCAATTCTGCATCTGGCTCATCTTTGTCTGACCTCTATTCTTGGGACTTGAGCCATCAGCCTGTTGTCTGACCTAATTCATCTGCCTCCACAACTTTGTGAGCCAGCAGCCTGCCGGCTGACCTAACCTATCAATGTGGGTTTATCCACCCTTCAAACTGACACTTGATTTTGTGGGTTTGGTACATTCTAGTCTACACAATCACATGAGGTTTCTCCCTGATGATTCGTGCATTCTGTGAGCGATTGCAGCAAAGTATGGAAAGCAAAGCCAAAGTTGGGAATGAGAGTGCTTTCGGCTGAGGGAGGAAGAGGACAATTTGGTGTGTGTGTTTTTTTATTATTACAGAGTGGTACAGAACTTTGTAAAATTGGACATTTAGAACATTTCTAATCTCCACCTCATAAGCTGGCTTCTAAAAGAAATTGTTTGTGCAGGCTTTTAAGAAACAAACTGTTGAATTGCCTGCACAGAGGTCCACCTGGCAAGGACCTGAGAGTGGCTTCCAAGAACCCAGAACGGTTTTCAATGAACATCCATTAAAAGAACAGAAACTGCAGTCCTGCAACCACAAGGAGCTGAATTCTGCCAATAACCAGTGGGCTTGGAAGAGGACTCCAAGTCTCAGATGAGGTCAGAGCCTGGCTGACACCTTGATTTTAACCTGGTGGGGACCTGAACAAGAGGTCCAATAAGCCATAACTGGAATCCTTTCCTGTGGAATTGAGCTAACAAACGGGTGTTATTCTAAGCAGTTACATTTGTGGTAATTTGTTGCATAGCAATAGAAGTAAGCGTAAAGCACTTTTGCTTCTTAATGAAGTACAATGTCTGTACTGAGGAAAAGCATTTGTGTAGTTGTTTGAGTTGCAAACTAATCTACATTATTTTATGGAATGCCATTTTTACCTAGAAACAGAGGCACTAAGTGACCACATCTGCTTGCATCTATAACCATGTCTGTATATGAGGGGGTACTACCCCCAAACGGAATTTTTTTCAAAGTTATGTATTTAAATTTTTTTACAGAACAAGTTTATCACCTTCAAAGTACTCTCTATTCTATTTAACACATTCATAAAATCTGCTATTCCATTCTTGGAAATATATTTCAAACTTACCTGTTTGGCTGGCTAATAGCACCTCCCTCATTTTTTTTACCACCTTTTCTATGTTGTCAAATTTCAGGTTCTTCTTCATTTGAGGAAACAAAAAGAAGTCACACAGAGTGAGGTCAGGTGAGTAAGGTGTATGGGGCAAGAAAGGCATGCTGTTTTTGCCAAAAGCTGTCACACTGAGATGGCTGTGTGAGCAGGTGCATTGTCATGGTGGCAAAACCTGTCCCCTCTCTGCCACAAATCAAGCTTTTTTTGTTGTACACTGTGATGTAATCTTTTCAGGACCTCTAAATAGAAAGCTTGATTAACCGTCTGACCTGGTGGAATGAATTCCAAATGCACTTCCCCCCTCACAACAAAACAAACAAATGAGCATCGGAGTTTTGGGGGTATCCCCTTGTATTTTGCATGGTTTACTTGCTGGTTTAGATATTGCCTACCCAATATCCATTCTTTTCTTCCTTCCTGGTAATAGTATCTTACACTTAATTGAGGTTGAAATATTCTAGCTACATTTCCCAGCCCCCCATGGAATCAGATATGTTATATGACCAAGCACTGTCCAATGTCAGGTAAGCAGACTTTATTGGATGGGGCTGGCAGAAAACGACTTTAAAAGAAGATCGTCTGGTTCCATGGTGAAAGTTGGCAGGTGAAAAGCCTAAGAAGGAGAAGCTCCACTGTGGCTGAAGCCCTGTCTTCGTCGGAAGAATTGGCTGATATTTCCAACCAGCCATGGATTCCACAGAGACCATGTACAAGAGGAAGGAAGTATCCAGCAGCCAAATCTAGTGTTGAGAAGACGGAGAAGATCCTTGCTACTGTCACAAAGCCGGTTTGCGGTAACAAGAATGGTGATCTCCAAGTGGTTAAGATGGGCAGAGTGAACCCCAAACGACTGGGGCCATCGATGAGGGAATTGGGACCAACTTGAGAACTTTGGCACAGGGAATACATAGGCTATCAGAAATAGGGAAGGACACAAACACAGAGGAGACACAAATTGACAAGTGGGATATACTGAAGATAAAACACCTGTGTACATTGAAAGAATTCACCAAGAGAGTAATAAGAGAGTCCACAGACTGG
>NW_022103915.1:47718764-47720641 GCF_000313985.2 Echinops telfairi
TTATAAATTATCAAGGATTCATGAGGGAGGGGTGGCGGGGAGGGAGGGAAAAAAAATGAGGAGCTGATACCCAGGGCTCAAGTAGAAAGCAAATGTTCTGAGAATGATGAGGGCAACAAATACACAAATGTGCTTGACACAATGGATGGATGGATGGATTGTGATAAGAGTTGTACCAGACCCCAATAAAATTATTTTAAAAAGAAAAAAAATTCACCAGTTTTAGAGAACACATTTCACTCTTTTTTTGCCATTTCCACAACATCCTATTCTTGTTCTGGGCCCCTTCCTTCCTATCTCCATGGCCTTTTTCTTTTCTCATCTTCCTAGGTCACTCTGGCCTCTAAGTGCCCAGTCCCAGATCCTATGCCTCAATTTCACCTCCCATGACTTGTTTTGGGGGGTGAGGGGTACAATTTTGTTGATATATATTGAAGTGCAATAATCTGGATATATTTAAAGTAGACAACTTGATCTGTTTTGACATTATATTAGTTTTTATTGCCATGTTAACAGTTTACTATCAATTTAGTGTCTTAGATCAATACTTATCTATATACTCGAGTATAAGCCTACCTGAATATCAGCCGAGGCACCTAATTTTACCACAAAAACTGCATTTAAAAATGTGCTGAAAAACTCAGCTTATACACGAGTATATATGTATTTATTATCTCACAGTATGCTAAAGTTTAAAGTACAGGTATAAGTTGACTGGGGCTTCTCCTAAGGGTCTCACAAGGCTGTAGACTCTTCGCATCTGGATTTCTCCAATGTGACCACTTCAAGGAAGATCGAGACATCTAATAGGCTAAGACAGTCTTTAATAATGTAGAGTGAAAAACAGAGTGACTTTGGGCCACCTTTGCCACATTATTTTCATTAGAAGCAAGAACAGGTCCTGACCACACTCAAGGGGAGTAGATAACAAAAGAGACCATGAGGCAGTGACCACGAGACACACATTTACACCAATGAAACCATCCCACAATCAGGATGATACATTTTTCAGCAACCCCCGAAGCAATCACCCCTCCCTCTACCCTGCCCCTGCTATTTTCTGTCGCTGCAAACTAGCAGTTTATATAAAGTCATGTCGTCTACACTCTTTTTGCCTGGCTTTGTTCATTCAGCATGATTCGACGATGTTGGTGTATTTGTAGTTTATTCTTTTCCATGACTGAGTAGCATTCCATTGCATAGATATATCAGTATGTTTAGTCATTCATCTGGGTTTTATTTGGGTTATTGCCAATTTTAGACTATTGCAATTTAAGCTGCTATGAACATTCATGTATAAGTCCTGTGTGAACATGTTTGTTTGTTTTTTTCTCTTGAATAAATACTTACAAGTGTAATGGCTGGTTCTATCATAGTTATATGTCTAACTTTTTATGACATTGCCAAATGGTTGTACCATTTTACAATCCTACTAGCAGTGTATGGGAGTCACAACTCTGCTAGTATTGGTGTGGCCAGTCATTTTAATTTTAACTAATTTAATGGATGTGTAATAATATTCCATGGCAGTTTAAATTTCCATTTCTCTGATTACTTATGAGATTGAACTTTTTTTTTTTGCTTTTTTATATATTTCTTTTGTGAATTGTCTAGCAGTTTTTATTTTATTGAACTGGATCCTTCTCCTTTTTTAAAATACTTTTATTGGCGGTTCTTACATTTCTTATCACAATCCATACATTCATCCAATGTGTCAAGCACATTTGCACATATGCCACCATCATAATTTTCAAAGCATTTTCTTCCCACGTGAGCCCATGATATCAGTTCCCCATTTCTTCCCTCTCCCTCCCCCACCTGCCCTCCCTCCTGAACCCTTGATAAGTTATAGTTTATTATTTTCATATCTTACACCA
>NW_022103915.1:47722304-47733452 GCF_000313985.2 Echinops telfairi
ATGTCTTTTGCTTACTATATGTATTAAAATATCCAAAGTGAGTCTCCTTTGTGTAGTGCCTGCTGGGATTGGACTATCAAAGATGATTTGTTCACACACATGTCTCGAACCAAAGCCGGGATGGCTGGAGTAACCAGAACCAGACAGACATCTCTATCTTTGTGATCACTCCGGTGACTAGTTCAGGCTCCTTTTTTTAAACGGCGGCTGCATTTACCTAAAGCAGTGGTTCTCAATCTTCCTAATGTCATGGCCCTTTAATACAGTTCCTCGTGTTGTGGTAACCCCCAACCATAAGATTATTTTTGTTGCTACTTCATAATTGCAATTTTGCTACTGTTATGAATCGGGCAACCCCTGTGAGAGAGTCATTCAACCCCCAAAGGGGTCACAACCCACAGGTTGAGAACCACTGACCTAAAGGAAATGTGTGTTAGGCAGGGTGCTCTAGACACACAAAAACAGGGCACATATGATTCTATATATATGAGGATAGGTGCATACAGTGAGAAGGAAGATAACAGCTAGTTAGTCCACACAGCAATACAGAGGGTTCGATTTCACCTCTTTTCCATGGAAGAGTTAATATACTGGAAGTCCTTCAGCTCACGTGGGCTGCCGGGTGCAAGGTCAAGGAAGCAGACAGTGGAGTCCTTCCTACCTCAGGCAATGCAGGCAGAGTCTGCCCATAGGCAGCAAACAGCAGGGTAGGTCAGCAACAGTCAGCAGCTCAGGAGCTCAGCGAAGCAGGCAGGACCGGATGGGAAACCGAATGCAAACAATCCAAAGCAACCAGATCCACCAGCCTCAAGCTCAAGCAATGTACTCACCAGCAGGCCAGAAGTGTGGAGAAGCAGGTCTCGAAGGAGCCTCACGCGCTGGTGACTTGGCCCATAGGTAGGGTAGCTCTCAGGTTGAGGCAGAGAACTAGCTAAAGCAGCAACCTCTGAGCTGATCAGCAGAAAGCAAGAGGGGTGGTGGGTGGGGGGCTTGCAGAGTTATTTATCTCTTTGCCCTCCAATCAAATTGTGACCTGATTAATCCCACATGTTCCCATTGGCCAGGTTGACACAATAAACTTACCTATATCACAAAATGTTTCAGGAGACCAAGCTAGAAGATATCAAGCTTTTTAATGTCTGACCATGGAAGTCCAAGAACATCACTCTGCTGTATTCCATTGGTCATGTTCAAGAGGGAGGGGATTAGATATCACCACTTAATTGGAGATATGACAACAACAACAAGATTATGGCCAGTAAATCTCCCAGACCTGGTGTAATTAGAGATCACTACATTAGTGCAAGCTGCCAAATGAGTCCTCATTGCTCAAATTCATCTGAAATAACACTTCTTTGGAGAACTGATAGCTTTCAAAGTGTTTGTATATACTCGTATTTGACCTCATAATAACCTTTTGAGTTAGGCTGATATTAATAGCCTCATTTTTAATTAAAAATTTTATTGTGACCAGGTAAAGGTTTCCAGAGTAGATCATAGTTTTGCATTTAAGAATTCGTACACATTCTGATTCAATTCATCCATTGCAATTCCCTTCAATGTACCATCGTTTATCCCTCTTTCCCTCTGTGTTCCCTGTTTCCGGTCCTCTTTCTCTCCCAACCCTCTGAAATTTGCCCATGGGTAAATGCTCCTCTTTTGATCTTAAATGGTTGATTAATTCTAACCAGGAGGTGAGTTCAGTTCCAAACCTGGCAAGCAAGGACGATAGTCGAGGGGTCCCACCGGTCTCTGTCTGACCAGGAAGCCTGCTCTCTTTTATGATTTTCAGTTCTGTTCCACATTCTTCCCCACTCTCTCCAGGATCTTCTAATGTGATCCTTTCAGAACAGCTGGTAGTGGTGCTGGGCACCATCTAATTCTGGTCTCAGGGTGGTGGAGGCTAATGTTTGCATGATCCATTAGGTCATTGACCTAATTGTTTCCATGTTTCTATCGATTTTCATCATTCTTCTTTCCTCTTGATGAGGAGAGTCCAATATTGCTCTTTAAATGGATGCTGGCCCACCTCTGAGACCCTAGTCACTATTCACAAAATTATGTAATATCCCATCTTAAAGAAGTTGCTTAAGTCTAGCAATATTGGTGACTTGTTAGGGTCCAAGAGAAGAATCAGAAGTAAAGGCCAACGTGTTTAGTTTCCAGTACCTAAAGGTTATTTTCGTTTCACAAACCAAATACTAGGTTTGTGATAGTTTCTAATGAATTATTTATTGGTGAATTTACAGTAAGAGTTGTCTTTCAAAATAATTAGATTAGATTCCATTAAATCTTGTATGAACCAGAAATTTGGTGGTTGGAAGGAATGAGAATGAATGAGTTGATTTAAAATTTCATCTCTGCTCAATGGCATTTTAAGCAGTTGATTAAAAAACAAAGAAGGTAGAATTTTCTTTACTAACACAGAAAGTAGCAATCCTCTGTTAGTAGGAAAAGCAAGGTATAGAGCCATTAAGTATGTGAAATGTGGTCTCATCTTGTAAACACACACATATTTCCATGCAAACATTTGCTATCATGTGCACAACAATCATATGGAAGGCTTTATAACAGCTAGGAGTGTCATATCTGAAAGATCCTATGCTGTTTGAATTTTGAATATATTTATTCTTGAAAAAATACAAGAGATCTTAAAAAAAAATACAAGAGATCTTTAAGCTCTTTAATTTTAAAAAAATCTATAATGATTAGAAGATTTAAAGCAATTTCACAATTTTGCAAGTTCTGTGGATGATGCAAGTATAAATAAACAAAACTTCAGGAAGTGTTATACTAAGGGAAGGAATTCTACACTTGCTGATTATTTCTCCAAACAGCAATTATTCTGGAAGTATCTTCAAAATACTCAGTATTGGGAAATGTGCTTTTAAACAAAACAATATAAAACTGTTCTTTGAGCTAGACATAACTGGCTTCAAGGCAGTCACTGATGTGAAGCTCAAAAGCCATAGATAATTCTTTCCAAAACAAAATGTGATCCTTTACACAGATCTCAAAACACAAATAAACAATCAAGGAAAAAGTGATCCAAAATTTAACACGCATGCATACATACATAAATCTCACTAAAAAGTAAAGCATTCGCACCAAAAGTCCTATAAGATTGACAACAGTAATTTATTTAGAAAACTCAAAACAAAAGGTGGCCTACCTCAAACCTAAACCTGACAAAACTCTGAGGCCAAAACAGAGTGAAAAATACCATTCAGTAAGTCTTAACTTTGGGAAGAGAATGAGAACAAGGAGCAAAAGGCTTAGGTCTGGATAGGAATACCACCTGTGGGCCAGGTACTCCAAATTGGGCACCCCGGGCCAAGCCGAGAGAGGTATTACCCAAATCTGTTGTCATTTTCATGGCTGGGATTGAGAATTAGAGCCATTGTTGGGCGCGACCAATGAAAAGGCTGGTAAGGACACAAGTTCAATGAAAACAACAATATTTGCTATGAGGAGGCTTCATAAAATTTGTGGAAAGTGAAACTGAAATATAATGGTAATTTTCTGTGACCTTCTTTAAGCTTCCTCGTATTTATTGAGTGACAGTGTTACTAGAGCATTTTCATACATCATTTCACTTATAATCTGTAGTCTTCTTCAAAGCAGGAGATGATTCTATTTTCAGATGCAGTTATCAACCTAGAGGGGTTGTGTGGTGTGTTAATCTGGATAGACTAGAGAAACAAATCCATGGACACACATGTGTGTATGAGAAAGAGATTTATATACAAGAGGAATTAAACATTGAAAAAATATCCCAACCCAGTCCAGTCCAAGGCCATAAGTCTGATATTAGCCTATATGTCTGATACCAATGTATAAAGTCCTCTTCAGACTCACAAAACACATGCAATGAATGATCACAGGCCAGTGGGTAGAAAGTCTTGGGGTCCAGTGGCGTTGTAAGCATCTCAGTTCTGGCAGGGGTCCCTCTGAGGCTTCTCTGACTTCTGAGATCTGGTTGCATCCATGTGGCTTGTCTTCTGCAAGGTCTCCCAGGGAGTGGCAGACAGGGAGGTGTCTTCCGCGTCCAAGGAGGAAGTACCAGATTTCCCAGAATTCTCAGGAGAAGGCCACGCCCACACAGAAGTCCCAGGCTGTGGGCTATCTCCAGACTGACAGCCAACTCCACTCCTGCACTCTTGATCCTTCAGTTGACACCAGATTAGATGACTCCCACATGTGGCATACCCATTCCAAAGAAAAGGGACCCAGCAGAACGCTCCAAATTTGAGGATAATATCGCTCATACCACAGGTAGCAGTACAGTGACAAGGAGCTGCCGGAGGTTCAAGCTGGATTCCGAAGAGGCCATGGAACAAGATATGTCATTGCTGATGTCAGGAAACAAGCTTGGTCGGTAGACGTCCAGAACATGCAGACCTGACCCACCTGCCAGCTGAGCTCATCACACCTAGTTTCCTGGGCCCTGGATCGACTGCTCTCATGCTTCTGTCCCATACTTTAGATTTACCACAATTTGTTGTACTGGAAGGCGTATAGACTGTGGTGAGAAGATCTAAATTTGAATACTGCGTCCGTCATGTCTTAGTTCTCTGAGCTGCTATATGAGAAATTCCATAAGTGTGTGGCTTTCATGGACAGAAATGTCTTCTCTCGTGCTTTAGGAGGCTAGAAGTCCAAATTGAGGGTCAGAGATGATCTCTGCTCGCTTTGGAGGAACGTCCTTGTTTCCTTACAACAGCTATAGGTTTGGCATCCCTTGGAGATTTCTGTGTATCTTGCATCTAGGAGGTTCACAGCACAAGAATGCTTTCTTGGCGGTTCTGAAATCCCTCTGATCTAAAGAGATCAACTTAAGATACAACCTAATTCTGTAGATTGTATCCTGCCTTATTGTCATAACTGCCAAATTGCATCATGATATAACTGCCAAACCACTGCCAATCATGGCTGAGCCAAACTGACACATATCTTGAGGAGGCACAATTCAATCCAGGACAGTCACTGTTGTTGCTGTTATTGCTAGGTGGCATAGAGTTGGTTCTGACCCATAGTGGCCCCGTGGACAGTAGGACAAAACACTGCCCAGGCCTACACCACCCTCATAACTGCTCTCATGGTTCAGCCCATTGTTGCAGCCCCTGTGTTGCCCCATCTCATCAGGGCATTCCTCTTTGTCACTGCCCTTCTAGCAAGCATGATGTCCTTCTGTAGGGGTTGGTGTCTCCAGACAACACGTCCATCCTTGTCTCTACGGAACATTCGAGTTGGACTCCTTCCATGACAAATGTGTTTGTTCTTTTGGCAGTCCATGGTGCTTTCAATATTCTTCTCCAGCACCATAATTCAAATGCATCGATCCTTATTTGGTTCTCCTGATTCAGTGTCCAATTTAACATGCATAGGGGGTAAATGAAAATACCATGGCTTGGGTCAGGCACGTTTTAGTCCTCAAAGTAACCTTACTTTTCAACACTCTAAAGCAGTGGTTCTCAACCTTCCTAATGCCGCGACCCTTTCATACAGTTCCTCATGTGGTGTGACCCCCCAGTCATAAAAATTATTTTTGTTGCTATTTCATAACTGTGATTTTGCTACTGTTATGAATCAGGCGATCCCTGTGAAAGGGTCATTCAACCCCTAAAGGGGTCATGCCCCACAGGTTGAGAACCGCTGCTCTTAAGAGATCTTGTGCAGCCTGTTTGCCCAGTGTTTGATGCCTTGACTGCCGCTTCCATGAGTGTTGAGTGTGGATCCAAGTAAGACAAAATCCTTGACAACTTCAGTCTTTTCTCCCTTTACCATGATCTTACTTATCAGTCCAGTTGTGATGATTCTGATCTTCTTCACATTGAGTTGTCGTCCATTCTGAAGGCTGCAGTCTCTGATCTGCATCGGCACGTGCTTCTGGTCCTCCCCACTGTCACCATGCAAGGCCGTGTATCTGTATCTCAACGGTTGTTAATGAGCCTTCCTCCAATCCTGATGCCACATTCTTCTTCATACAAGCCAGCTTCGCTGATGATTTGCTCAGCATCGAGATTGAACAAGTATGATGAGAGAATGCAACCTGTCCTGGTGTTAAACAATGAAGTACGCCCTTGTTCCGCTCTCACAACTGCCTCTTGATCTGTGTACAGGTTCCACATGAGCACCATTAGGTGTTCTGGAATTCCCATTCTTCTCAAGGCTGTCCATAGTTTGTTACGATCCACAGAGTCAAATGTGTTGGCATAGTCAACAAAACACAACTAAATCTTTATGGTATTCTCTGCTTTGAGCCAAGATCTACCTGGGGTGTCCCTGTCGTGTGCTATCTGGCGCATGCTGCCAGGTGAACACGGCTTCTTCAGAGAGGCATATTAAGGTGAGCATGACCCTCTCCCAAAGGCAGTTACACCAGCTGTGCCAGGTGCTGGGTTTTGGAAGCAGTGGTGAGCACTGGGGCAGGGAGCACACTAGGGTCTATTATTGGATAATCAAGCCTTGTTGGCACTAGGCTGTGTGTGGATGTTCGGGGGATCCTTTCTTAAGAGGTGGGTCATTCTGAAAGACATTATGAGAGCTGGTGGAGCCTGGCCGAGTAGGGAAGCCAGGAGAAAAGTGTGTTTCAAGAAGAATGGTATCATATGAGAAAGAAAGGGTCACCGAGAGGAGGGCTGAGCTAAGGCCCGAATGGGGCCATGGAGGAAGGCACCCATGGGCTCTCTGGGGGTACGAACGAAGTGACGGCCATCTGCGGCAGGACTGGAGAGTACTGACACAAAGGAAGGCTTTGGGCTGACTTTACACGATGCCTGGTCATCAGAGGGGATGGTGAGCAACCCAGGGAGGGTCCCCTTGGGATTGGAGCAGTTACAAAGGGAGTTTCAGGTTAAGCAAGGGAACCAAGGCGGAGGAATGACTCTGAAGACGCCAGCGAGAGGAGTCGATTGGTGGAATGTGGTCCTAGATAGGTGGTAGGTAATAGGATTCCTCACATGGAGAGACTCTTTCCTTAAGAAAGAAGGGAGGAGGGGCTAAAAAGGCTGTTGGTAAAGCAGAAATTTGAAGGGTGGGCATTTTAAATACTTGCCATTGGTGGCTGGTAGGTCCAAATGCTTACTATTCTGCATTGCCTGGGGGATAGACTTGCTTTGGCATGAAAACACACACACTAGCAGGCATCGGTTCAAGTTCCTAACTTGGCCTCCTCCTGACAATGGCCTTGAACAAAATTACTGAGCTTCACTTTACTTATCTTGAATTGGGACTGTGATACACGTCTGCTCTGATGGTGCCCAGAGTCTGCTTCCACCACCACCTCCCCACTCCCCCTTACCCTTACCCCCCAGTTACAGAATCTTGAGAAATTCAGAGGTGGTCACTTGTCAGCAGCTAGAAGCCCACCATGGTAGAGCATTTCCAGGCCCAAACTCACGGCCATGGAGTCGATGCTGATTCATATCGACAGGGTAGAAATTGCCCCTGTGAATTTCCAAGACTGTAACTCTTTAACCCAAACCAGACTCATTGTCACTGAATTGATGTTGATGCATAGAGACCCTATATGGCCGAATAAAACTGCCCCTGTGAGTTTCCGAGACTGTAATTACGGGAGTAGAGAGCCTCTCTTGCTCCCCTAGTTTGAACGGCTGACTTCACAGCAGCCTTATGCATGAAAATCAGCAAATGCTACACTATGTGCTGCCTTCCCCTCTGTCTCAGCTTCCTAGTGCAGCTGTAACGGAAATACTACAAGTGGGCAGCTTTAAAAACAGAAACGGATTTTCTCAGCATTTGGGAGGCTAGAAATTAAAATCCAGGGCAGTAGAGCAGGGGAAGGCTCTCCCTCTGCGCTCTGCAGGGAGATGCTCGTAGGAGCGGCTGGAGGCCAGGCCTTCCTCTGCTCTTGGTGATGCTCCTCCGGCATCCATCACCCCTTGAGTGTACTTGCTCCTGAGCTGAACCTCTTCTTTTTGTATCTCAGAAGTGATTCGGTCGAAGACACACCCTGCCTATAGTGATACGGTCTCATTAATAGAACAGAGAAAATTCCATTCTCAACTGAGGTTACATCCACAAGTATGCAGATTCCTATTCTAACACATGTTTTAGAGCACAAGTGGGGCAGGGAGCATAATTCAGTCCCTCCTCCTTCTGCCCCCAAAGACCATTTCACCGAGACACCCACCACAATCACTACCTGCTTCATCATGAGAGAATCGTTGTGAAACACCTTTTCAAACAAATGCAACATAGCGAAATATACAGGGCTTTTATTATCAAACCTATGGCAGGATGATTTTCCATATATAAATTAGGATTGCCTTTTGCGCCCTCCTCTTCCCAACAGGTCTCCTTGAGCGCTCCTGATGCCAAGGAGTTTTGCAGGGCAGAAGGCAAAGGTGCTCGAAGCCAGTGGTTATTCTAGTCATAATAAAGCACCACCCTTGGGGCTATCAACAAAGGCTTTGGGAGGAGATTCCTGAAGTAATTCCCTTCAGACCAGGAAAGTTAGTGAGGTCTCTGGGTCCCACAGGAGGCAGAGGAGCCTTTGCCTGGCGCCATGACAGCCCCTTGGGACGCACAGACCTCAGCAGGAAATGGCTGCCCAGGGGTCCGCAAGAGGACGGCCAGACACGACACGATTAGTGCGGATGTGACAAGATACTCCGACACGCGCTCTTCATCACAGATGGAAGAAAGGATGAAGTCGAGGAGCTGAACAGACATTTTCGAAAAGACAAAGCCTAATGTTATGACCAAATGTGCCAGGACCTACAATTAGAAAACTAAAGGGGAAAACACGCTCAGCTTATCGGAAATGAAAGAACTCAAGAAAACATTCAAGCCTCGCATTTCCATTTTGGAAGATTCTAAACTCAAAATGTTAAATATAGAGACGACGGAAATGCAGTCACTGTCCCCAAAAGAACGGTTCTGCAGTCACCTTTTCAGGAGAACCAGTAGTGCTGAAGGAAGAAGTTCAGACTGCTCTGACGGCAGTCACCACGAACAAGGCTCCAGGAGTAGATGGAAGACCCACTGAAATGCTTCCGAAAGCTGAAGAAGCACTGGGAGCACTCGGTCGTCTCTGCCAGGAAATTCGGAAGACAGCTACCTGGCCAATTGACAGGAAGAGGTCCATAGTTGTACCTATTCAAAAGAAAGGTGACCCAACAGAATGCTCAAACTATAGAACAATGTCATTGATATCACACGCAAGTACACTTTTTGCTGAAGATCAGCCAACAACGGTTGCAGCAACATCTTGGCAGGATACTGCCTGATGTTCAGGCCAGCTTCAGAAAAGGATGTGGAACAAGGGCCATCATTGCTGATGTCAGCTGGATCTTCGTTCAAAGCAGAGAATCCCAGAAAGATGTTTACTTGTGTTTCATTGACTATGCAAAGGCATTCCACTGTGTGGATCATCATAAACTGTGGGTAACCTTGAGAAGAATAGGAATTCCAGAACACTCCAGTGTGCTCATTTGGAATCTGTACATGGATAAGAGACAGTTGTAACAAAACAAGGGAACCCTGCATGGTTTAAAATCAGGAAGAGTTTGCATCAGGGTTGTAGCCTCTCACCAAACTTGTTCAATCTGTATGCTGAGCAAATCATGAGAGAAGCTGGATTATCTGAAGAAGAGTGTAATATCAGGATTGGAGGAAAGCTTATTAACAACCCGTGGTATGCAGATGATGCAACGTTGCTTGCTGAAGGTGAGGAAGACTGGAAGCACCTGCTGGTGCAGCTCAAGAATTATGGCCTTCTGTGTGAATTACAACTCAATGTAAAGAGATCACAATCCTCACAACGGGACCAATAGGTAACATCGTGGTAAATGGAGAAAAGGTTGAAGTTGTCAAGGATTTCGTTTTACTTTCATCCTCAATCAATGCTCATGGAAGCAACAGTCAAGAGACCAAAAGATGGATTGACTTAGGTGAATATATTGCCCACATCTCTTAGAGTACTGAAGAGCCAGGATATTACTATGAGTACTGAGGTGTGCCTGACCCGTGCCATGGTGCTCTCCATTGTATCATATGCATATGGAGGTTAGACACTGAATAAGGAAAACCGAAGAAGAATCGATACATTTAAGTAATGGTGTTGGAGAAGAATATTGAAAGCATCATGGACTGCTAAAAGGACAAACCAGTCTGTGTTGGATGAAGTAAGTCCAGAGTGCTTCTTAGAGACACAAGGATACAAGACTTTGTCTTACATACTCTGGATATATTGTCACGAGAAACCGGTCCCTGGAGAAGGACATCATGTTGGGTAAATTGGAGGGGTGACGAACAAGAGGAAGGCCCTCAATGAGATGGACTGACATAGTGGCTACATCAAAGGACTGAGGCATGGGAACAAATGCGAGGAAGGCACAGGCACGTGCAATGTTTCCCTCTGCTGCACACAGAGTTGCTGTTGGTTGAAGCTGACATCTAACAACAACGTCGCAACCGGCATGGCCTTCCACAGGCTCTTCTTTCTGATCCCCCACTGCACAGAGACTAGGAAATGAGGTCACATCGGGTACGTGCGAGACCCCCTAGCTTGCCAGCCTCCTACCTCACGGCCGCGAGGCCCTCTTGTACTGGGTCACTGCTTGTGCGAGTCACTGCTCTCAGGTGAGCCCAAAGCTATGGCTTCCTCTCAGGTGTTTCATTCTCCCGATCCAGAAGTAATGGACTTCAATGTAAACCAACCAGGGGTCATTCTTGCATAAGGTAGCCTTCCTGCTAGCACAGTAGACACACTACCACTGTCAGATTTCTGGGGGAAAGAGAAAGTGACAGGGGAAAGGATTTTACAAATCTTTTGCTGACAGCGAGCCTTTGAGGACGGGAACTCCCAGCTTCATCCTAGATGCCTGTGCCGCCAAAGACCAGCATCTGGGGTCTTGAAGGCTGGTCTTCAAACAAGTAGCCATCGAAGTGCGGCAACAACTAAATCCACATGGAAGAAGCCCAGCAGCCTGTGTGACTCAACTGTAAAAAAATAAAACCCAGATCTGAAAGAGGGAATAGTAACAGAGCTTAAATTGTGAACGCCCCGTTTGCAGAAGGCTGTGGATGCCATGTGGAAGTGCAAAATCCATTTGCAGGGTCCCCGCATGGATTGAGTCTCCAGTGAATCCCCGCTGACCATAGTTACGAGATGGGATAGCC
>NW_022103915.1:47734135-47735811 GCF_000313985.2 Echinops telfairi
AACCAGTCACCATCTGCAGAGCAGGTCAAGGCTGGGAGAGACTTCACTGGGGGCTGTTCAACCTCGAGCCGCTTAGCCATCCTAAGCTATTCAACCTATCTTTTCAAAGGGTTATCTGTCCACCTCCAGTAGAAACAACGTGAACAGTAAAGGGCATTTTAATCCCAAACTCACTGGTCAGTGAAAGCATTATTTTGGGGGGCATGGTGTTATGCCGAGTTGTTCTACTAGAGAATTAATGAGAACCCCACAGTTGGAAATAACGGCATTCAAGAGCTGCTTTGAATGTGTGTGGTAAATATATGTAACAAAACATTGGCCATGTCAACACTTTTACATGTATAATTCAATGACATTAATCATGATCATTGTTCAACTATCACCACTATGTATTTCCACATTTTCCAGTATCCTTAACAGAAGCTCAGAGTCCCCTATGAATAAGTCATCATTTCCCTCTCCCTCTTGCCAGCTCCTGATAACCATCAAAAACCCAGGTCTCTGTATAGTGTAGCACATAGAGATATACTTGTAGCCCTAAGTGCATCTATATGTGTGTGTTTGGGTCTGCAACATATCTATTTGTATGTGTAATAAAGCACATTTGGAATATAGTTGTGGAGATTTCCGAGAAATATCGAAATACCTAGAGAGCTTGAGGTTTATTGGGTTAAAAGACTCAGGACCATAGTCTTATGAGACAACTCAGTCAATTGGCATATTTGGTTATAAAGTTCTGCATCCTCATTTGGTGGGTAGCAACTGAGGTTGTAAAAGCTTGGCAGTAGCCATCTCAGATAGGATTATTGGCCTCTTCCCATGTGGAGCAAAAGAGAATAAAGCAAATTAAAGACTGAAAAAAGACACTAGTCCAGAAGATTAATAGCCCCTATGAACCGCAGCCTCTTAGCCTGCTACCCAAAGAACTAGAAGTGCCTGGCTACCACGACCAGCCTTTTCTGACCAGAGACGTGATAGAAAGGCCTGGACAGAATGGATGTTAAATATAAAACAAACCTCAAATCCCTAAAAAGGGACTAGACTTACTGAACTTCCGAGCCTATTAACTTGGGCCTATTGATGTTAGATGCCATGGAAACAGCTACAACCCATCGGGACCCTAGAACAACAGAACAAAACACTGCCCAGGCCTGCGCCATCCTCATAATTGCTGCTACATTAGAGCCCATTCCTGCAGCCACGATGTCGATCCATCTTGTCTAGGTCTTCCTTGTTGTCACGGCTGCTTTACCAAGTGTGAAGGCCTTCTACTTCCCAAGTGTGAAGTCCTTCTACTTCCCAAGTGTGAAGTCCTTTTCCAGGGACTGGTCTCTCCTGATAACATCTTCAGGCCTTTTCATTTGGAACTGAACTCACTCCCAGAAGCCTCCTAGAGGCCAAATAACAGATTGGATTATAAGAGAAACAATATCACCCATGAAGAATGTGCTCCCTTCAACAGCAAACTAGCTAAGAGGAGGGACCAAGAGTTAGAAATAAGGGGAAAGTGGCAGTGGGGCAGGAGGAAGGTAAAAGGAAACAGAGGAAGGCCCAAAGAAGCAAAGCAATGGATAGAGGTATAAACATAGCGGTGTACATATGTAAATACATTAATCCACAAAAATAGAGGTATTGGCCCATGTACATATATTTATATGGCAATACACTGAGGTAGG